>NW_012267328.1:6074790-6093364 GCF_000151885.1 Dipodomys ordii
GGGGGGGGAGGGACGGGGGGGCGTCCGTGTGTCCTCGGAGGAACCTGCAAGCGGAGCGGGGGGGGGTTCCCCAAGAGATTACCTGCCACTTCCTGAACCCCGGGAACTCATCCCTGCGGGGCGGTGGGGGGGGGCGGCGCAGCCCCACCGGGAAGGCCTCGGGGTCAGGCGGAGGCGCTTTTCTTCTCGATCTTTCTCCCTCGGTGAGTTGGGACGGACCCCAGACCTTGAGATGAGGTTGTGTCTCCTTCGATCTTCGCTGTGGGAGAAAGGGCGGGGGGGGGGGCCGGGCCTGGCGAGCCCTAAACTCTTGGATGCAAGTTTCCACTCGGGGGTTGACTTAGCAGGACGTTCGCCTCTCGAGGGCCCCGCGGCCCCTACTTCGAATCTTCCGAGTTACGTTAAAAGGTTGTGGACAGGCCCCGCGGACGAAACAGAACCAAACAGTAAATGAGGATCTTGTTGGCCATCCCGAGGGTTGAGTTAACCTTTCCATTCTCTTTTGCAGATAGGAAGTGCAGAGACTCGCATTCACGGCTCTCCCTTCTGTGGGGCGCACACGGCCCGTGTCTCTCACCTGCGGGGAAATGGCTCTAGCCATTTTAGTGTGTGTTGCGCATGTCACTCCAGGCCCTCCCATCCGGACGGCAGGTGGTGGCGGCCTTTTCCACGGGGGAAAACCTGTGGGGAGGGAGGAACCCCTCTGAAAATTCATCCTCTAGTTTGGTGGGAGAGGGAAAGGAAAGGGAGTGTTTCCCACTGGAGAGGTGAGAGTGGAGCCAGAGCTGGGGCTCTTGAGTTCAAGCCCCGGTACGGATTCAAAAAGGGAGCTTTTATAGTTGTTTGGGTGCGGTTCAATATGGAGAGAGAGAGAGAGAGAGAGAGAGAGAGAGAGAGAGAGAGTGTGTGTGTGTGTGTGTGTGTGTGTGTGTGTGTGTTCATGGGTCAGACGTGGGGCTTGAAATCCTTAGGTTTTACTTTTTCTTTTCTTCTGGGGCTTGAACTCAGCCAGTGCCGTGTTCCTGAGCCTCTTTGTGCTCAAGGCTAGCACTCTACCACCTGAGCCATGGCACCACTCTCTGGCTTTTTCCAAGTACTTTATTGGAGATAAGAGTTTCTCAGACTTTTCTAATTCGCTGGCTTTGAACTGTGATCCTAAGGTCTCAGCCTCCTGAGTAGCTCCTGAGTAGTAGGATTTATAGGAGTGAGCCAGTGGTGCCCAGCTCCATTAGTTTTTTTTTTTTTTGCCAGTTGTGGAGCTTGAACTCAGGGCCTAGGCTCTGTCCCTGAGCAGCTTTTGCTCACGGGGAGCGCTCTTGAGCCACAGGGTCACTTTGGCTTTTTATGTGTATGTGGTAATGAGCAATCGAACTCAGGGCTTCATGCATGCAAGGCGAGCACTCTACCACTAAGCCACATTCTCAGCCTCCTTAGAAGCTAGGATTACAGGTGTGAGCCACCTGTGCCAGCCTTAATCTTGAAGTTCTTTGTTGCTGCTGTTGGGTCTTGATCTTAGTACCTGGACACTGTCTAACAGCTTCTTTTTCAAGGCTAGCACTTGAGACACAACACCACTTCTGGCTTTCTCTGTTTATGTGGTGCTGAGGAATGGAACCCAGGGCTTCATGCATGCTAGGCAAGCCCTATACCACTAAGCCACATTCCCAGCCAATCTTGAAGTGCTTCAAGTAACTTCAGGCTAGTTTTTTTGTTTTTTTCTGGTCCAGTTGTGGGGCCTGAACTCTGGGCCTGGGCGCTGTTCCTCAGCCCTCCAGCTCAAGGCTAGCACTCTACCACTTGAGCCACAGCGCCACTTCCGGCTTTTTTTTTCTGCTTATGTGGTGCTGAGGAATCGAACCAAGGGCCTCATGCATGCAAGGCAAGCACTCTACCACTGAGCCACCTTCCCAGCCCAAGGCTAGTTTTTTTTGCATGTTTGTTTTCACAGTGAGAAAGCAGAATAAGACAAGTGTGCTTTCTAATGGATTTTGTGTGAGTGTGTGAGAGGTGGGTGTGGGTGTGTGCCAGTGCCAGTGCCAGTCCTGGGGCTTGAATTCAGGGTCTGGGTGCTGGTTCCTGAGCTGTGTTTGCTCAAGGCTAGCACTCTAGTGCTTGAGCCACAGCCCTTCCAGCTTTTTTGGTAGCTTATTGGAGACTTTTTCTGAGTCTCTTGTGCTCTGGCTGGCTTTGAGCTGTGATCTTCAGATCTGAACCTCCTGTGTAGCTCTAGGATTACAGGTGTGAGACACTGGCACCTGGCTAATAAAAGCAGGTTTAATAGTGAGAGACACTAGCGTGTATGCTATTGACACTAACAGAAGAGGAGGCCAGTGACTGTGAGAATCTGGATTTCAAATCTGCAAAAGAAGGGTGCAACCAGGTAAGTTGTTGTGGAAATGGAGTGTATAGTGCTCTCTTTCTTGGAGACACTCACTTTTTGTTGGTGTTATTGGTCGTGGGGCTTGAACTCTGGGCCTGGGCACTGTCCTTCAGCTCTTCAGCTCAAGGTTAGTGCTCTGCCACTTGAGCCACAGCACCACTTCCAGTTTTCTGGTGGTTCATTGGAGATGAGAGTCTCATGGACTTTCTTGCCCAGGCTGGCTTTGTACTGTGATCCTCAGATCTCAGCCTCCTGAGTAGCTAGGATTACAGGTGTGAGCCATGGGTGCCCGGCTTTTTTTTCCCTCCCCTGTGGATACCTGGGATTTGAACTCAAGGCCTTGCACTTGCCAGGTAGGTGCCACTTGAGCTATGCCTCCAGCCTTCTTAGTCTTTTTTTTTTTTTTTAATTCTTTGGTAGAGAATTGGGATTTTGAATTTTGATTTTTGGTCTGTTTTGCTAACAAGTATTTCTTGCAAACTGATTTCTTTTGTGGGAGGAGTTTTCTTTTTCTTTTTCTTTTTTTTTGGCTAGTTCTGAACCTGGATCTCAGGGCGCTGTCCCTGAGCTTTTTGCTCAAGGCTAGTACTCTACCACTTAAGCCACAGTGCCACTTCCAGCTTTTTCTGTATATGTGGTACTGAGGAATCGAACCCAGGGCCTCATGCATGCGAGATGAGCACTCTACTGCTGAGCCACATTCCCAGCCCTTTCTGGTTCTTTTTTAAAGAGATCAGGGCTCCTTAGGTTTCCCAGGTTGACACGAAGCCATTACCTTGTCTCTCCTACCTCAGCCTCCTGAGTAGCTGAGGTTGCAGTTGTCTGCTTCGGAACTGTATCTCCAGCCCCACAACCTACTTATCATAGACTGTACCAGGCTAAGACTCCACACTAGCCATCAGGCACTGGAAAAATAATTTGTCTCCTGTTTGAATTGGCCGTTGAATTATTCCTCTAGGTAAAAATAACAAAAATTTCCTATTGGGTGCTTATTTTGTGCCAGACATTGTACCACATGCATTAGTCTTTATAACTGGTGGTAGTTTTCATTGATACAGCAGGAAATTGAAGTTTATTTAATTTGCCAGTTAATGTAAGGATTCAAACAAGTTTATTAGATCCTCAAACTTACACTTTTTCTTCAGTCATATTAAAGTTGAGCTAGAGGGTTTTTTTTTTTTTGGGTCAGTTGTGGGGCCTGAATTTGGGGCCTGGGCACTGTCCCTCAGCTCTTCAGCTCAAGGCTAGCACTCTACCACTTGAGCCACAGCGCCACTTCTGGCTTTTTCTGCTTATGTGGTGCTGAGGAATCGAATCCAGGGCCTCCTGCATGCAAGACAAGCACTCTACCTCTGAGCCACCTTCCCAGCTAGAGAGTTTTCTTACAAGCAAAAAGAATTGTGTATTTCTAAGACTTAGTGCCATTTTCAACTTTAGTGGCCATATGGGATAATACACAGAGTCTTGAGTTTTGTAGATTTTTTTTTTTTTTATTTGTGATACTGGGGTTTGAGTTAGAGTGCTAGACTGGTGCTGGGTCATTTGAGCCATGTCGCCCTCTGGATTTTTGCTGGATTCTAGAGATAAAAGTTTTAAGGACTTAAGTCCCTCGGCTGGCCTTGAACTAGACTCTACCTGAGTAGATAGGATTGAAGGTGTGAGCCAGCAGTGTTCAGCCCAAACATTGCTTTAGTTAAGTTCATAGCCATGCTGCCTGGAGACTCCATTTCTTTAGCTTGAATATTCAAGGACCTGTGCTGTTTTGCTTCTGACTGCTCAGTAAGATAATTAGAAATTAACAGTTGGGAAACGTCAATGTGTAAGTGCCTTTCTTTAGTTTTCAAAAGGGTTCTTGGCTTTGCTTTTTTATGTTTTGTTTGTGTGTGTGTGTGTGTGTAAGGACAGGATCTTGAATTCAGGACCTCCCTACCTAAGATATCCTGCTCACAGTTAGTGCTCTGCTACGACCACTTGAGTCACACTTCTTAACATTTCTGTCCTTTGCTGGTTAACTGGAGATAAGAGTCTTGATTTGACTTCATGAGATATAATAGTCTTTTGGATTTGACTGCCTGGTCTGGCTTCAAACCGCAGTCCTCAGATCTCAGCCTTCTGAATAGCTAGGACTACAGTCATGAGCCACAAGTGCCCCCCACAAAATGTGTGTGCATAAGCCCACTGTAACTAGGGCTTGAACTTAGGGCCTGGGCACTGTTCTTTACCTTTTTTGCTCAAGCCTGGTGCCCTACCACTTGAGCCACAGTTCCGTTTTCTGGTTAATTGGAGATAAGTGTATTACTCTTTCCTGGCTGGCTTCAAATTGTGATTCTCATATCTCTGTCTCTTGAGTAAGTTGGATTATAGGTGTGAGCCTGTAATTCAGTAATGTAGCACATTATTAATTCTTTTGGTCTGTTGTGGGACTTGAACTCAGACTGGTACTGTACCTGAGCTTTTTTTTGTCGGTTGTGGGGCTTAAACTCTGGGCCTGGACGCTGTCCCTGAGCTCTTCAGCTCAAGGCAAGCACTCTACCACTTGAGCCACAGTGCCACTTCTAGTTGTCTGGTGGTTAATTGGAAATAAGGGTCTCATGGACTTTCCTGTCTGGGCTGGCTTTGAACTGTGATCCTTAGACCTCAGCCTCCTGAGTAGCTAGGATTACAGGTGTGAGCTACTAGTACCTGGCCTGTCCCTGAGCTTTTTTTTTTGGGTCTGGACGTGGGGCCTGAACTCTGGGCCTGGGCGCTGTCCCTCAGTTCCTCAGCTCTTCTAGTGCTCTACCACTTGAGCCACAGCGCCACGTCCGACTTTTTTCTTTTTGCTTATGTGGTGCTGAAGAATCGAACCCAGGGCCTCAGGCATGCAAGGCAAGCGCTCTACCACTGAGCCACCTTCCCAGTCCCTCCCTGAGCTTTTTTACTCAAGGGTAGTCCTCTACCATTTGGAGCCATAGCTGCGCTTCTGGTTTTCTGGTGGCTAATTGGGAGATAAGAGTCTTAGGGACTTTCCTGACTGAATTGTATTTCAAACTTTGATCCTCAGATCTCAGCCTCCTTAGTAGCTAGGATTACAGGCGTGAGTAACCAGTGCCTGGCACATTAGTAATTTTTAAAAAGGGTTTTATGCCAACATTTGTTTCCTTGGGGAAAATTCAAATATGTTTCAAATATAAAGTGCAAAAATGTTACAAGTGTCTACAAAAGTGAAATCAGGATTTGTCTGATTTTGGGAATAGTTTGCTTACTGTTGACTCTTTTATCTCTTGGATGGTTATTTTAAAAGGAATTTACTGGGGGTTAAGTAATTCAAATACTGTACAGATCTGTGTAGGCTGGGTCATCAGGCCTGGGGATTCATGTAAACCCACAGACACGTGTCTACAACTCTGCTCTTCCACTCTGCTGTGCAAATAAAGTTTTCTAAAGGATTGTTTAAAGGTACTCTTGTGTACTTAAAATCTAAGTCATTGCTATTAAAACTCCTTTTTCCTTCTGACTGTAGTTTTGTGATTGAATTAACTAAAAAAGATTCAGTGGCTTTATGGTCAGAAGATGAAGATGTTCTCTTTTTTTTTTCTTCAGCCCTCTCTGGAAGGTGTGTGTGTGTGTGTGTGTGTGTGTGTGTGTATTACTGGGTTTGAACTCAATGCTTTGCACTTGCTCAGCTTGCTTACCTGACTGATCTGTTTGAGCCATGCCTCCAGCCCTAGTTTTTGCTGGTTATTTTGGAGGAGGAGTGTCTCAGTCTGCTGATGCTGGTTTTGAACTGAGGCTCTTACGCAGCTGTCTCCTGTGTAGCTGGGATTAACAGGTATAAGGCCCCCAGGACCTGGCAGCTGGTAGTTAATTTTTTATTTTTGTTTTTTGTTGGTCATGGGGCTTCAACTCTGGGCCTGGGCGCTGTCCCTGAGCTCTTCAGTTCAAGGGGAGCACTCTATCACTTTGAGCCACAGAACTACTTCTGGTTTTCTGGTGGTTAATTGGCGATAAGTGTCTCACCACAGACTTTCCTGCTCAGGCTGGTGTGAACCATCCTCAGATCTCAGCCTCCTGAGTAGCTAGGATTACAGGTGTGAGCCACCGGTGCCCAGTGTGGTAGTTAAATTTTTAAAAGTTTTGTCTTGGTATCTTCATTTCATAGTTAGCATTGTCTTTTTGTTGTTGTTTTGAAATAGGGTCTCTCTGTGCGTAGGCCAGGTAGCCCTTGAGCTTGGAAAGCTGCTTCAGCATTCCTGTTGCTAGGATTCCTGGTGTCCACTACGAGTCTGTCCAGTCTCTTTCTCTGCTCAGCCATGTGTGCGCTCCACAGATTGTCCTTCTGGTTTTGGAGCTGGGCCTTGTGCATGCTAGGCAAGCGCTCTACCACTACGCCGCCTTCCCAGCCCATATTGTCTATAGTGTTGATGAGAGATCTGTCAAGTTTGTTAACTGCAGTTCCAAAATCCAAAAAGCTCTGCAAGCTGAGCTTTCTGTTCCTGTCTAGGTAAAACCTGACATGACCTGAGATTCTGTGGGGTGTGCTTTCATTTTATTTCATTGTCCAAAGGTTGGTGTACTGGACCATGGTGCTTCTTAAAACTGGAGAGTTCTGAATCCACTGAAAAAGTGAGTTGGCTTACTAGCTTCCTTAACACCTTAGAAACATGGAGGTAGAGGAAAGCTTAAATACCTGGAGATGAGGGAGGACAGTGGTTAAGAAGCTGATTCTGGACTGCCTGGATTTATTTATTTCTTGATTCTCTGACTTACTGTGTGACTTTGGGAAGGTCACTTACCTTCTCTATGCTTTGTTTTTTCAGCTGTAAAATGAATAGACTTTTGTGTGTGCTTGAACTCAGGGCTTTTTTGCTTGATTTTTTTTTTTTTCTTTCTTTCATAGCTGGATCCTCTTTTTTTTTTTTTTTTTTTGTCAGTCATAGGGCCTGAACTCTGGGCCTGGGAGCTGTCCCTCAGCTCTTCAGCTGTAGACTAGTGCTCTACCACTTGAGCCTCAGCCCTACTTCCGGCTCTTTCTGCTTATGTGGTGCTGAGGAATCGAACCAAGGGCCCCATGCATGCAAGGCAAGCGCTCTACCACTGAGCCACCTTCCCAGCCCCAGGATCCTCCTCTTGACATACCTTCAGTCCTTGTTTTTGCTGGTTAATAGGAGAAAGAAGCTTATGAATTTGTCTGCCCAGGGCAGAATTTGAACCAAGATCCTCAGACCTTATCTTGCTGAGTAGCTAGGATTACAGGCGTGACCCTTTTTCTTTAAAATGTCTGGTATGTAGTTCTGTAGTGGAGTGCATGCTTAATGCTCAGGGGGCGCTGGGTTCAATCTGCAGTACCACAGATAATAGTAAAAAATAAGACAGTGATACTGTACTAGTTGTTATGATAATATATATATATGTATCTTATTCATATAGCATGACACGTAGTGCTACATAGTATTATTGCTTTTGTGAAATAGATACTAAGTGTTGGAATTGAGAAGAATGTGGCAATGGCTCCTGGAGTCAGGGTTGTCTTCAGTATCCACTTGACCTCAGTTCTGTAGTCCTGCGACCCACAGCAGAATCCGCATCTTTACAGTGCTTTGCAAGGAATATGCATAAGACTGGAGGCATAGAGCTTGCTTGTTTATGAAATGGGGTCTTGTTTTGTAGGTCAGGCAGCTGGCCTCAAAATTAATATCCTGTTGCGTTAGCTTTCTTAGCCTCCAGAGTACTGAAATTATAATTGTATGTCATTACACTTGGGAAATTCTTGTACACACCTGCTTAGAGATTGTGTAGAAATGGAAACACACTGCATTTAAGGTTTCTACTGTAGCTGGGCGCTGGTGACTGACACCTGTAGTCCTAGCTACTCAGGAGGCTGAGATCTGAGGATCACAGTTCAAAGCCAGTTAGGACAGGGGCAGGAAAGTCCACGAGACACTGGAAGTGGAGCTGTGGCTCAAAGTGGTAGAGTGCTAGCCTTGAGCAAAAGATGCATAGGGACAGTTGAGTTCAAGCCCCAGGACTGAGTTCAAGCCCCAGGACTGACTGAAAACTTAAAAAAAAATTATTACCACTGTGTGTGCCCTCAAAGGGTGTGTATGTGGAGGTGGTGTGCTGATATCAAACTCAGGGTCTTGCACTTTTTTTGTCGGTTGTGGGGCTTGAACTCTGGGCCTGGGCACTGTCCCTCAGCTCTTCAGTTCAAGGCGAGCGCTCTACCACTTGAGCCACAGTACCACTTCTGGTTTTCTGAAAGGTTTATTGGAGATCAGAGCCTCATGGCTTTCCTGCTTGGGCTGGCTTTAAACAGTGTTCCTCAGATGTCTGCCTCCTGAGTAGCTAGGATGACAGGCTGAGCCACCAGCGCTTGGCCTAGGATCTTGCACATTCTTAACACACCTTGTACATTCTTAGCCCAATATGGTAGTTCTGTGTGTGTGTGTGTGTGTAAGGATATATGTATGCTGGTTCTAGGATTTGAACTCAGCATTTTGGCGCTGTTCTTGAACTTTTGTGTTCAACTGGTGTTCTGCCATTTGAGACACAGCTTCAATTCTGGCTTTTTGGTGGTTAATTGGAGATAAGAATTTCATGAACTTTCTTGACTGGGCTGGCTTTTTTTTTTTTTGCAATCTTCAGATTTCAGCCTCCTGAGTAGCTAGGATTACAGGTGTGAGCCACTGGCGCCCAGCTCCAACACAGTACTTTAAAATATTTTATTTTGAAATTACTGAATTCTTGTAAAGTCACTATTAATTTTTTTTTTTATTTTTGGGTCCGGTTGTGGGGCCTGAACTCTGGGCCTGGGTGCTGTCCCTCAGCTCTTCAGCTCAAGGCTAGCACTCAGCGCCACTTCCGGCTTTTTTCTTTTTGCTTATGTGGTGCTGAGGAATCAAACCCAGGGCCTCAGGCATGCAAGGCAAGCGCTCTACCACTGAGCCACCTTCCCAGCCCTTTTTGTATGTCGTGTCATTACTTTTAATATTCTTTAGGTTAGCCTTTTGTTTTTTCCCCACATGACCTTTTCAGCAGTTGACTGAAGACACCAATCTGCTCTTTACTCCTCTGTATTTGGGTATTTATTTCTTGACAGCCCTGGTAGCATTCAGTGCAGGAGCTGGTCAAAGGTCCTTCCTCTCATCTGCATCCCTAGTTCAGCAGTATTCCAACATCATTTTCCTTTCAAGTTATTTTTCCTTCTCCCGTGAATATTTGTGACATTGAGCTACAGAGAAATTCGGGAGTCGTTGGCCTTTCTCTGGCATTGCCTGATTTTACTCTGATTTAGGAACTGGAGTGTTCTCAGGTGGCTTATCTTCATTTCCTCAAGTCCCATTTCTCCTCCATGAAACTGCTGCCTGCCTTGTCCTACCGTGCAAACATCCTTTTCATCCAACTCTGTCTGTGCAGTAGATATGCATTAATCCTTTAAAAACATAAAATGTGTCCCTTAACCATTAAGTGTACTATTCAGTAGTATTAAGTATGCATGAGGTAGACTTCGAAGCATTTTTCATCTCATTAAATGCCAGCTTCCCATACCTCTTCTGTGCTTTCCCCCCGCTCACTACCTCTCCCCTCACTCCCTCACAGCTGCCCTCTTCTGTTTCTATAAGCTTGACAGGCAGTCACTCCACCCCTATCCTGGAGGATATAATCTGAGATCCCCTTCGGAGTGCCTCATATATGAACCGCATATATTCCTATATATACTTAGAGGCAAGCACTCTACCATTGAGCCACCTTCCCAGCCAATACATATTTTTGTGTATATTTATGACATTTTTTGTATATACTTATGATAAAGTTTACTTATATGAGTGTGTGTGTGTTACCAGTATTGGGACTTGAACTCAGGGCCTCATATTCTTACTATTTTCCATCAAGACTGAAATACTGCTGGGAAGGTGGCTCAGTGGTAGAGTGCTTGCCTCGCATGCATGAGGCCCTGCGTTTGATTCCTCAGCACCACATAAGCAGAAAAAAGCTGGAAGTGGTGCTATGGCTCAAGTGGTAAAGTGCCAGCTTTGAGTGGAAGAGCTGAGGGAAAGCGCTTAGGCCCAGCGTTCAGTTCAGACCCCATGACCGACACAAAACAAAACAAGACTGAAATAGTACCACTTGAGCCATAACTCCTTTTTCAGCTTTTTGCTGGTTAATTGGAGTCTCATGGGTTTGGCTTCCCTGCCTGGTGTTGTTTTTTTTTTGGTCGGTCATGGGGCTTGAATTCAGGGCCTGGGCACTGTCTTTGTGCTGCTTTTGCTCAAGACTGGCTCTCTACCACTTGAGCCACAGCTTCGTGTCTGGCTTTTTGGTGGTTAACTGGAGTCATCCTCATATCTTAGCCTCCTGAGTAGCTAGGATTATACATGTGAGCCACCAGCGTTGGTAACAGAACATGTTCTTTGTCCAGTCAATTGTCTGTGGATTCTTGGGGAGCTGCTTCTGTTAGTTTTTAAATGAATAGATGTGTGGTTTTTGGCAAGAATTTACATCACACTTAGCAGCTGTTGAATTAACTTCATTTAAGCTGGGCGCTGGTGGCTCACAGTTCAAGCCAGCCCAGGCAGGAAACTCCATGAGACTCTTACCTCTATTAAGCCACTAGAAAACTGGAAGTGGTGCTGTGGCTCAAGTGGTAGAGCGCTCACCTTGAGCTGAAGAGTACAAGGATAGCGCCCAAGCCCCAGAGTTCAAGCCCCACGACCAACAGCAACAAAATTAATTTCATTTGTCCTGAATTTAAATTTTGATACCACAGCATAAAATATGGCTTCAGTTTTTCTTTTCCCTCTTTGGATTGAACCTCTTGGTAAGTGCAAAGAGACAGTGTCTTAGAACATTGCTTGAAATATAAAAAAGTGGGTATTTTCAAGTGTTCAATTGCATATAATTTTTTCCTGCTGTCTGTAGGAAAGGGTTTCCTTTTATCTTGTATTGATCTGTTGGCTGTGGGGAATTGGTAGAGCCAGAGCACTTGGGCCTATTCACCCTAACCTCGGAGGCTTGTTTAATTCAGTGCAGGTAATTCCTTAGAGGGTCTCTTGCTTAAAGAGTATAGTACTTAAAGAGGACACTATATTTGTGTAGTATTTTAAAAGGAATTCTGTCACTGTTGGAGGGAAAAAAATGGAAATCAGTTCAGCCTTGGTGCCGTGAGTAAATCCAAAGGAAATAGAGCCCTACATCAGAGTTGAGCTGTTGGAAGTTGCTCTATGTTCAAGTAAAGTCCCTGACTTTAAAAAGCAAAACTTTTAACAGTAAGTGACACAAAATAGAAATATGTCCGGCTTAAAATGGGTGCTTATTGGTAAACATTGCAGTTACTGTCTGGTGCTTTCCTTTGGAAAGGAATTTGGCCAGTGTTTGCCAGCTTCACCCTGAGCAGCAGTAGCAGTGATGCATATGTAAGTAGAGCATTGATTATAACACTAGAAATCTTGAGCAAACACTATAACTTCATTTGCCAGTAGGTAAATAAAAGCCCTTTCATTTGGCCAAGATAATTTATCAGTAAAATTCAGTCCTAAATAGAACCCAAATACTAGACGTGTCCATACTTTCTGTAACCATAGCAGTTTAGATTGGACTTATATTTTGTCTTACTTTTGCATTATGTGCATGGTTCATGTCCTATCTCTTGTCTGGACACAGGAACTGATAAACTCCAGTATTGTCACCCCTCAAAAGTTGGCATATATTGCACTTTAAGTTTTTGTTTTTTTTTTTTTTGTTGGTTGGGGGGCTTGAACTCTAGGCCTGGGCACTGTCCCTCAGCTCTTCGGCTAGCACTCTATCACTTGAGCCCCAGCACTACTTCCAGTTTTCTGATGGTTAATTGGAGATAAGAGTCTCATGGACTTTCCTGTCCTGGCTGGCTCTGAACTGTGATCCTCAGATCTCAGCCTTCTGAGTAGCTAGGATTACAGGCGTGAGCCACCAGTGCCTGGCTTAAATTCTTTTTTTTTTTTTTTTTAAGTTTATTAGCAAACCTGAGTTGTATAAGGGAGAAGGGTTCATAGTGACATTTTCACACAACGTGTCCTGATCAACTTCACTTCTCTGTCACTCTTCCTGACCCCTTTCCTTTCCCTTCTTTTTCTGTGTGTGGGTGTGCGCGCGCGCCAGTCCTGGGTTTGAACTCAGGGCCTGGGCACTGTCCCTGAGCCTCTCTGTGCTCAAGGCTAGCACTCTACCACTGGAGCCACAACACCACTTTCTGCCCTGTTTATATGGTGCTGAGGAAGGAATCAAACCCAGGGCTTCATGCGTGGCAGGCAAGCACTCTACCACTAAGCCACATTCCCAGCCTCTCCTCTCCCTTCTTACTGGCATTTATTATTTTCGTTGAGGCGGTAGCTATTTTCAAAACGTTTATTTTATCTACTCGCCGGTGGTTCACACCTGTAATTCTAGCTACTCAGGAGGCTGATTTCTCTGAGGATTGCTGTTCGAAGCCAGCCTGAGCAGAAAAGTCTCTGTGAGATTCCTCTCTCCAGAAGTGGCACTGTGGCTCAAGTGGTAGAGCATTAGCTTTGAGCAAAATGAGGATCAGGGACAGTGCGCAGGTCCTGAGTGCAAGCCCCACAACCAAGAAAAAAGTTAATTTTAAATAATTCCTAGTCACAGGAAGTTGCAAAAATAGTATTGAGAAGGAGGGCTGGGATTTAGCTCATTGGAAGAGCCCTTCAGGGCCCTGAGTTCAGTCCCCAGTTCTGTAAACAGCAACAAAAAAGTACAGAGAGGTCTCTTGCATCTTTGTATGTACATTTATTTACATATTGGTGTAAGAGCTTAGCACTGAATACATTCTCTGCAGCTTTTCAGACTTTTTTTTGGGCCGGTCCTGGGGTTTGAACTCAGGAACTTTATGCTCAAGGCTCATTTGAACTACAACTCCTGGCATTTTTGGTGGCTCATTGGAGGTAAGAGTTCCATGGACTTTGCTGCCTAAGCTGGCTTCAATCTATGACTTC
Organism: Dipodomys ordii; assembly: GCF_000151885.1. Classification (NCBI taxonomy): domain Eukaryota; kingdom Metazoa; phylum Chordata; class Mammalia; order Rodentia; family Heteromyidae; genus Dipodomys; species Dipodomys ordii. The sequence goes on from NW_012267328.1 coordinate 6,088,132, forward strand.
TAGGTGCTGGAATTAAAAATGTAAATAATACCTGGCTTTTTTTTTTTTTTTTTTTTTGTGGTCGGTGGTGAGGCTTGAATTCTGGGCCTGGGTGCTGTCCCTCAACTCATCAGCTCAAGGCTAGTGCTCTACCACTTGAGCCACAGGACCACTTCCGATTTTCTGGTGGTTAATTGGGGGTAAGAGTCTCATGGACGTTCCTGCTGGGGCTGGCTTTGAACCGTCATCCTCAGATCTCGGCCTCCTGAGTAGCTAGGATGACAGGCGTGAGCCACCGGCGCCTGGCTTGCTGACATATTTTGTGAGTGTGTGCATGTATATTGAAGGTGGAATTCCTAGAGCCTGCACACACTCAGTGTGTCCCATCATGGAGCAGTGCCTCTAGACAGAGTTGTTCTGTAGTAGGTGAAGAAGACTGAAAATGCAGACAGCTTCAAATTGTCATCAGATTCAGGTTAGGGTTTGTAAGTTTCTCTAAAAGTATGGACTCCTCAACTTTGGATCCTTGACTTCCATCCCAGAATAAGAATTTCTGGACAAGTTACAATGGTAAGAAAACTGGGCAGAGCCTTATTGAGTACATATGCAAGCAGGCAAGCAGACAAAAAACCAGAAAAACTGGAGGCACACTCTAACAGCGCGGCCCTCTAGCGGAGGGACGCACATCCCCCTCTTTGGTCTCGGGGTATTTTATTTTATATGGAAAAGGCGGAAGACCTTATGCAAAGATAGGTGTTTGTCTTTGCTCTAATCACTCTTGGTGTTACTTTGTTTCTGGATGTTTTGGGCATTCTTTTGCATCCTGCCATGAAATAGATCCTTAAACTTCAGATTGTTGTCAGAATTTTTTTATTTAATTTTTTATTTTGTGTTGTCTGTATTTTGGGGAGGAGGTCGCTTAGGTTTTGGGGGAAGCCTTTTTCTCAGGATGGCCTACATCCTGCCAGACAAATATTAATTCTTGGGGTGAGATGTACATCTCTCGGGAAGGAATGCATCCTGTTGTCTCTTTGAAGCAAAGACAGCACTTCTGTGTTTCTAAATACCATGCATCTGAGTTGCCTTCACCAGGCCTCATTTCCCTCAGTTTATCTTGCCTCAGAGTGAGTCACTAAGAAAGGTGGGGACAGAAAGCAGATCCTATCGGTCAGTTCTTAGAGTCTGGAGTACTTGTAAGAAGTTAAGAAAGAGCTCAAGCCTTGCACCTATGTACTTGATCACTCAAGTTCTCAGTGGAGGCTGCTCTGGCCAGCACTGACCAAGTCTGTCTAAAAGAAAGCTAGAGTGATACCCCTTAACAGTTCTCACCCCAGGATCATTGTCGAGAACCTTGGGGCTCAGTGTGGGGGAGAATCTAGAAATCTCCATTTGCAAGCCCTCCTCCAGGGCTTTGTGATGAAGATTTCCAGACTGTTCAAGTTGAGAAGTTAGGCTGTTAGAGGGAAATACTTTATATAGTCTTAGGAAGGCTGCAGCTTCATAGGTTAGTAGTTTTCAAACTTTTGAGCATATGGGGAGTACATGTGAAGTACATTGTTTTTTTTTCTGTTTGTCAATTGGGGGCCTTGGACTCCGGGCCTGAGCGCTGTCCCTGAGCTCTTCAGCTCAAGGCGAGGGCTCTACCACTTTGAGCCACAGCGCCGCTTCCTGAGGAGTGCATTTGAGAATTACGAGAGCAGCAGCATCACAGTTCCTTACTGGTGCTCTGAAGCACACTGAAATTTACACAGCCAGCCTCCACCCTCGCGGCGAGGGAAGTGTTCTTGTGTGTGAGTGAGGCCATGTGAACCCTCTCATTTGTTACCTTCCTGGATGACTGAGGATGCTGAATGTAGTTTTGTAAATGCTAAGTAGTATCCCACTAAAAACAAGTGTTGATTATGTGTGCCTTACTTGCACAGGATGGTTTCATTGTGCCATTTCATCCCTGCTTACATTGCATCCTGATCAACCCCCCCCCCTTTTTTTTGTCAGTCATGGGGCTTGAACTCTGGGCCTGGGCACTGTCCCTCAGCTATTCAACTCAAGGTGAGTGCTCCACCATTTGAGCCACAGCGCCACTTCTGGTCTTCTGGTGGTTAATTGGAGATTTCTTGCCTGGGCTGGCTTTGAACTGTGATCCTCAGACCTCAGCCTCCTGAGTAGCTTGGATTATAGGCAGGAGCTACTGGCACTGGTATAAATTCCCCCTTTATAAACCATCTCCCTTCCCCATCCCTCCCATCCCTGTTGCAAAGAGTGATTTCAACAAATTCAGTTGTTCTTTTATTCTCATATGCAAATATAACTTGGACTATATTCACTTGTCTTGCCCTCTCCTTAGTTCCTTAAGGATGTTTTACTTTTAAAATTTTGTATTTAGTGAGTCTCTACCCAACGTTGCCATTTTGCATTTTTTTAAAACTTTTCTTCCCATCCTCCGGTTTCTATCCATCACCAAGCAGTTAAGTACTTCCTTATTAAGAACATTTTTGGGAATGTGAATAGCTCCAGGTTGACCCCCGATCCTGCAGAACAAAATACTTAGCCCTTGAGTATTTGTATGTTTATGAGGGAAAGGCAAAGAAAAAAAAATCCAGATGTGAAATAATGTTTTGTTGAACTTCTAGGGTAAACATATCAGATTCCACAACTTGATACCAGCTTTAAAGTAATTGTCTGACATTGAGAAGAAAAGTTAAAGAGATAAAGAGAACTCTATAGTGACTAAAATAATGCAAAATGACTGAAGTAAATTTTAGCCAAGAGAAATGTTGCAACATGGTTAACCTATTTATCAAGAGTTGCTTTCTGTGGAAAGTAGGGTCAGTGGCAGGAGCTCAGTGAGCAGTTTCATATACTAAGATGGATAACGCATGGTGGTGGCATGTGCCTGTAATCAGGACCTGGGAGGCAGAGGCAAGACAGCTCAAAGTTTAAGGCCAGTTTGGGCTACATAGCAAGACCATGTCTCAAGAAAAAACCAATGGGCCGGGAAGGTGGCTCAGTGGTAGAGTGCTTGCCTTGCATGCATGAGGCCCTGGGTTCGATTCCTCAGCACCACATAAGCAGAAAAAGCCACCTGTGGTGCTGTGGCTCAGGTGGTAGAGTGCTAGCTAGCCTTGAGCTGAAGATCTGAGAGGCAGCGCCCTGGCCGAGTTCAGGCTCCACGACAGACAAAAACCAAACCAAACTTTCATCTGTTTTAGTTATTCCTGTTGAACATAAGAAGGAGCTGGGCACCTGTAATCTTAGCTACTGTAATCCATGCCTGTAATCTTAGCTACTGGAGGCTGAGATCTGAGGATCATAGTTCAAAGCCAGACAGGGCAGGAAAGTCTATGAGAAACCAGAAGTGGCGCTGTGGCTCAAGTGGTAGAGCACTAGTCTTGAGCTGAAGAGCTGAGGGACAGAGCCCAGGCCCAGAGTTCAAGCCCCACAACTGACACCAAAAAAAAAAAAAAGAGGGAGGGCATTTCTGTTCTTGAGCCGTGGGTAGATGTGGCACTTATGAAGCAGTAAGTCTCATAGAAACAGTGGTCTCTCCTTAGATAAGCTCCACAGAACACAGGACTGGCCTCGTCCTGTCATCCTAAAAAGGGGCTGAAGGTCAGTGTGCAAACAGCACACGCAGGTGTCAGCTGTGACACTTTTCTGCTGCATCTGACACTGAGGAGAATGTCTCTTCTTCCTGTTTCCCCTTCCGATCTCCCCCTCCCCCAGGCTTTTCTCTTTCTTTCTGGTTTATAAATGATGGAGGTAACTTGTTGGTTCGTGGTAGTCCCGCAAAGCATTTCTGAAGCCATGTTTGTAGGTAGCTAGGATCAGCTACTTGGTTCATGTGGACTCTCTAATGCGGTTAGGTACCTAACCTCAGTGTTCCTTTCTCATCAAGGTTATTGTGGACTTCTATGGGTGCTTGACGACACTTTAGAGAATCCACGCTCAGAGGCAGACTAAACTCTACAAACGTTTGCCTAGTGTTGGAGGGGAGGGTCTCTACCTGACTGAGGACTTGGGGCCAGTCCTGGGACCTGAATTCAGGGCCTGGGTGCTGTCTTTGAGCCTCTTTGTGCTCAAGACGAGTGTTCTTCCACTCAAGGCACAGTGCCACTTTCAGCTTTTTCTGAGTACTTTATTGGAAATGAAAGTCTCATGGCCTTTCTTGCTCTGGCTGGCTTTGAACTATGATACTCAGATCGCAGACGTCCCTGGCCCTTGGCTTCTCTTTTTCTTTTTCTTTAAAGTTGGTTGTGGGGCCTGAACTCTGGGCCTGGGCTCTGTCCCTCAGCTCTTCAGCTCAAGGCGAGTGCTCTGCCACTTGAGCCACAGCGCCACTTCTGGTTTTCTGGTGGTTCATTGGAGATAAGAGTCTCATGGACTTTGCTGCCTGGGCTGGCTTTGAACTGTGATCCTCAGATCTCAGCTTCCTGAGAAGCTAGGATTGAGCCACCAGTGCCTAGCTCAGCTTTCTCTTTGTATTTGAGCTACTGCGCGCGCCACTTCTGGTTTTCTTGTGGCTTATTGGAGATAGGAGTCTCAGGGGCTTTCCTGCCTGGGCTGGCCTTGAACTGGGATCCTCAGATCTCAGCCTCCTGAGTAGCTAGGATTACAGGCATGAGCCACCAGCGCCCAGCTATTTTCTCTTTTTAAAAGAAACAGGGTCTTCCTCCGTAGCTCAGGCTGGCTTCAAATTCACGTGCCCTAGTTTCCTTGGCTTTGCAGTTTTCTTGCCTTCGCCACCTGAGTGCTGGGATTACAAGCGTGTTTCACCGTGTTTGTTGTTGTGAGGCTTATGTATTATGTAAGTGTGTGTATGTTTGTAGTTACATTTACTGGAACAGTTGCACACCATGCTGTTGCACAGCAATATATGACGTTTGTATTAAGCTGCCCGGGATTGTGTGTGTGTGTGAGCGCGTGCGTGCTGCCCTGAGGCTTGGACCCCGGGCTCGCTCCTGTTGGCTTTTCCGCTCAGTGCTAGCAGACAACCGCTAGCGCCACAGCTCCACGTGCAGACTTTAGAGACGGGGGTCTTAGGCCGTGGTGTCACTGTGCGGCTTCGGGCCGTGGTCCCGGGTCCTGAGTTGTGGGGCTGCGAGGGTTGCTGTGCAACCTCACTGACACCGGTGCTAGCCACTGGCGCCCGGCCGGGCCGCTTTTTCTTTTTCAACTCAGGGCCGGGCGCGGTCCTCAGCCCGTCAGCTCCAGGCGAGCGCTGAGCGCCGCCGCCCCGGCCGGGGCTGGGTGGGAG
>NW_012267328.1:6094506-6102656 GCF_000151885.1 Dipodomys ordii
CCCTGCACCAGAAGCCGGCCGACTCGTGCAGTGCTTCGGTGTGCAGCCTCGATAGCGCCGACGACCTGCAGTCCTCCAGCTCGGAGGCCAGCTGCTCCTCCGAGAGCTTTGCCTTTCCTCCCGGCGGCGTGCACGCGCCGCCCGCCGCCGCCGCCGCCTCCGCCCCGGAGGAAGACGAGGCAAAGCCCGGCCATTCCTTGAAAATGAGAATCTTTTCCAAAAACGTCTCTAAGTGCATCACACCCGATGGCAGGACCCTGTGTGTGGGGGACATTGTCTGGGCCAAGATCTATGGCTTCCCCTGGTGGCCGGCCCGCATCCTCACCATCACGGTGAGCCGCCGCGACAACGGGCTACTGGCCCGCCAGGAGGCCCGCCTCGCCTGGTTCGGGTCCCCCACCACCTCCTCCCTCGCCCTGTCGCAGCTCTCCCCCTTCCTAGAAAACTTCCAGGCGCGCTTTAACAAGAAGAGAAAGGGCCTGTACCGCAAGGCCATCACAGAGGCGGCCAAGGCCGCCCGGCAGCTCACCCCCGAGGTGCGGGCTCTGTTGACCCAGTTTGAAACGTGAGCATGGACAGTCAGGTAGGCAAGCACCGCGGGAAGGCGCCCTAGGCCTGCCCGGCCCCGGTGAGGGATGGCTTCTCCGCAGGGGCCCGGCCCAGCCGCTCGGGGAGACCGCCCTCGCCGGGCCGGCTTTTTATACTACCTTCTAGCCAGTTTTACACTTCAACTGAACACAGATCATTTTTATTTGTCGCGAGGGAGGGAGACTGTTGGCAGTGTTTCCCAAAAGTCTTGGAATCCAAGAACCACCTGAAGACATAAAAGCCATAGCCTCAACCGAAACCACGATCCTGTGTGTGTACAGATACACTCTGTGTGTATCTGTGCACACACAACACACAATCTGCACAGCTGTAGAATGACTGCCTGTCCCAGTGTGACCCTGGTTGGGTGTCCAGGATTCTAGGTAGGGATGGTGCGCTGGCTGAGCAGTGGCTATTGACGAACTAGAGACACAGCCTCCCTCTGCACGCAGTGGGGGAGCGCTGGCCGCAGGCCTCTTGACTTGACTGACTGACTGACTGACTGGCTGACTGGCTCGCTGTTTACAAACAACCGCCCTGCCTCTGGGATCGGAAACTGTCATGTCAAACTCATGACAGGTGCGAGCCATGATCACCACTTTCTTTTGTGCGGGGTATAACAGATTTCCACGTCTCTGGTTGGGTTAGATAGGTTTTGTTTGCACACACTGTACACGGCTAAATTTGGTCAAATTTCCTGACTGGCTGTTCCTAAGTCCTTAGGATATGTCCTAGGAAATTACACTTTGGGAATTAATTGTCACGTGTAATTGTTACATTTGGATGTTACCTAATTTGATCATTTAAAAGGAAATAAGGTATCTGTTTGCAGGTCAGAAAACAATGTAATTGTGTGATGCTCTGAAATGTAAAAAAAAAAAGAAAAGAAAAAAGAAAACAAAAAATTGTAAATAAAATCAACTAAATCCAAATTATTTGTGTGTGTTTCTCAAAAAGCTTTGAAACATTTCAAGATGGGAGGAAATTATTCTTCTAATAGTGCTGAGTGTTGAGGCGGCTGAACCTTGGGTTCTGCTCGCCGGAGAGAGCGCAGGTGAACACGAGCGCCGCGAGCCCTGTGCTCCTGGACGCAGCAGGCCGCGGGAGAGACGCGCACTTAGAGCGCAGCTCTGTTCTTAGCCTGTTCAGCCTTAGTCCCTTCATTACACAGCTCATGGACTTGTCTTGTGTGCACTAGGGAGAGCGCAGTCCCTCGCCGGCTGTGCCAACGCGGCACAGCCTCTAGTGACTTAGCTTGTGTCTTTATGCCCATCTGTCCTGCAGACTCGGTTCCTCAGTCAGCAGTTTTTGTGCTGTCTTCCAGTTGCCCAGGGTGGCAAGTTTCTCACCCAGAATTTAAATTTGTGTATCCTAAATTATAGACGATTTCAAGTTGACATTTAAAAACTTTCTGATTTCAAGTTGGCATTTAAAAACTCTTAAGCAGTTGTGTTACTGATCACATTACAATTGCATTTCTGAGTAATACAATTTGAAAGACACATTACTGAAACTAAACATGAATACAGGCTGGGAATCCATAGTGTTTGACAACTTCCTTAAGCTGGACCTTGCTTAAAGCACCTAGAATTGGAACTGGTGGCATGGCTCAAGTGGTAGAACACCAGCCTTGAGTGGAAAAAGCCAAGTGACAGCACACAACCTTGAGTTCAAGCCCCAACAGCAGTGCACGCATGTGTGTGCGCGCACACACACACACAGTATGTAGAAGTGTCTTGGGTAACTCAATGCTTTTTGATTTTAATAAACACACAATAAAAGTGTTTCACTTGAACATATTCTTTCCTGCAAACAGAAACTGTTTTAAAGTTACTGGTTCTGATAGGTTGAAAGAAGTCAAAGTGCAATGGATGGGTTTGAGGGAGGGTTTTTTTTTTTTAATTATTATACAGAGATTTTTTTTTTTGAGTGTCTGTTTCAGATGAATGAATTTGTTCATTTAAGTAATTTTGGACTTAAGGGAGATTGAAAAGTCACCTGAATGAGCGATCTTGCTCTGTGAAGAAATGAGTGGGTTTTTCCCGTAATAGTGGCTTTAACATGGAGATTGCTAATACAGCCAGGTGCTTTGGTAAGAAGCCAGACTTGGGTCATTTCAGAAGCCATGAGGGTAAAAAAAAGGAAATAAACTGATGGTGGGCCACAACGTTCAACAGAATGCAGTGTTGCCTGCCTGTAATCTCAGCATTGCAGGTGGGTTTGAAGCTGGCCTGCGCATAGTGATGACCCCTTTGCAAAAACAAGAGTCAGTTTTGTAGTTCATACCTCTGAGGAAAAGGTAGTAGTATAATCAGAGGTCGCTAGGAATTAACTGTGCTGTATGCTCCTTCCAGTTAAACTTGCAGTCTGGCATATGTCACCTCGTTTCAGTAGGGAAATAGTTTTGAGAAACCTCTCATCTTCAACGTATATTCTAAACACTAGTCAGATAGCTGTACACTGAAAGTGTGTTGTAGGCAGAGTCTGGTGGGCTGGTGCACCCCGCTACTCCCGAGGGAGGCTGGGGCTTTGGGATTACAGCCCAGTCTGGGTAACCTGGTGTGCCTCCCTCTCAAGAACAGAAAGAGTAGTATTAAGTGGGATCTTTTTGGTGCAGGCAGGTCCTAGGGCTTTAACTCAGGGCCTGGGTGCTGTCCCTGACTTGAGTCATGGCTTGCTTCACTTCTGGCTCTTAGAGCACTTAGTTGGAGATAAGTCCCATCAGACTTTCCTGCCAGGCTAGCTTTGAACCACGATCCTCAGATCTCACTCAGCCTCCTGAGTAGGTAGGTTTATAGGCATGAGCTGGCCAAAGTGAACATTGTTTTAGCTAGACGATTTTGTTCAGAATCTACTGCAGGTAGAGATGAAGACAAATTGGGCAATTGTAGGTTTCTCCTTGAAATGACAGGAGGCACTTTTTTTTTTGCGGGGGGGAAGGGGGGGTTCAGTCGTTGTGCCTGAATCCCGGGCCTGGGTGCTGTCCTCGGCTCTTCAGCTCAAGGCTAGCACCTGAGCTACAGCGTTCTGCTTATGTGGTGCTGAGGAATCGAACCCAAGGGCCTCATGCATGCAAGACAAGCAAGCATTCTACCACTGAGCCACCTTCCCAGCCCCAGAAGACATATTTTGTATGGTGATAAGCCAGTGGGCGTTTTTCCCCTCCTGCAGAGTGCTATAGACAGACCTAAGAACTAAGGAAGTGGTAAAGCCAAGGAAGCAAAGTGCGGAGCTGTGGGAATCCGGAACTTCAGATAGAGCCACAGGACACGTTTGCCTGCCCCAGTTGTGTAGCAGGCCAGGGAGCCGACGCGGCTGGAAATGTCACTTACTGGATGGACACTTGAGGCCGTCCAGAGGTGGCTGGGAGACTAGCATTCATGAGTGGGAAGTCTGTATAGAAGGACTTGATGGTTTTAGAAGACTTAAATGGTTTGTTGAGAAAACTTCGTGACGGTATTTGCCAACGAGTACTGAGTAAAACAGACAACCCTTCAGATGTGAAGACGCAGTAGGCAAGATGGACTGAGTAGAACAGGCAGCCCTTCAGATGTGAAGACACGGTAGGCAATATGAAACTTACAGTAAGATGAGCTAAATAAACATTAAACCCTGTTTAATGGATTCTGTTAATGGAAGGTTGTACTTTAAAAACTTCTTTTTCTTGTTGGTCACGGGGCTTGAACTCGGGACCTAGGTGCTGTCCCTGAACTCTTTGTTCAAGGCCTAGTGTTCTACCACTTTGAGCTAGAGTTCCACCCGTGATTACAGGTGTGAGCCACTAGTGCCTGGCTGGAAGGCTATACTTCTCTAAAGTCGGTTATGCTAACGGGAAGAATTATTTAAAGACTGCATGGAGGTGGGCACTTTGGCTCACATCTGTAATTCCAGCTACTCAGGAGACTGAGATCTGAGGATGACAGTGTGTAGCTGGCCTTCACAGAGAAGTTTGTGAGACACTTGCCTCCAATTAACAAGCAGAAATCTGGAAGTTGAGCTGTGGCTCAAGTGGCAGAGTACTAACCTTAAACAAAAGCCAAGAGACAGCAGCGCCCAGGCCCAGAGTTCAAGCCCGAGAACACAAGAAATGATTGCACGGGGGCTGGGAAGGTGGCTCAGTGGTAGAGCGCTTGCCTTGCATGCATGAGGCCCTGGGTTCGATTCCTCAGCACCACATAAGCAGGAAAAAGAAAAAAAGCCGGAAGTGGTGCTGTGGCTCAAGTGGTAGAGCACTAGCCTTGAGCTGAAGAACTGAGGGACAGCGCCCAGGCCCAGAGTTCAGGCCCCATGACCGGACCCAAAAAAAAAAAAAAAAAGAGTCTCATAGGCTTTCCTGCCTGAGCTAGCTTCAAATGACGATCCTCAGAACTCAGCCTCTGAGTAGCTAGGATGACAGGTATGAGCCAGGAAATGGTCATTCTTGCAGGTGTGAACGACTAGAAGTTGGTGGCCAGTGATGATGTTTCTTGGTTTTGGAACCAGATCTTGGCTTCTTAAGTAGCTAGGATTCTAGGCATGAGCCATTGATGCCTTGCACGTGTTGCCAGTGTTTGCAGGGTATTTTGATATCTTTTATTATGGATCGTTGACACTAGGGTCAGAAAAGAATATGGCTTTTTCTTTTGTTGTTTGTGTTGGGCTGGTTCTGGACCTTGAACCAGGGCCTGGGTGCTGTCTTGTAGCTTTTGTGCGCAAGTTGAGCGCTTTGCCACTTGAACTGCAGCTCCATTTCTGGCTGTTTTTTTTTTTTTCTCTTCCTTCTCTCTTTTCTGTGATTAATTGGAGATATGAGCCTCATGGACTTTGCTGCTGGGCTGTTTTCAAATGCGATCCTCAGCCTCTCGAGTAGCTATGAGCCAGCAGAGCCGGCTTGCTGGAAGGGCAGCTGTGGGAGTCCTGGCTAGTGATGGAATGGCTCCCTCCTCCGGAGCCTCCCCCCCCCCCGAACCTGCAGTCCTGTGATGTTAGAACGGGAACCACCCCTCAAAGTTTTTGGTGAATGAATGTGACTCACTTAATTCAGTAGGTGGAGAGCCGGGGGTCCGCAGGACTGGCCACTGCGGATACTGCGATCTTAAGGATCATGGTTTGAAGCCAGCTGGACAGAGAAGTCCATGAAACTCCTCCCTCTACCAAAAAGCTAGACTGGAGGCGTGGTCCAAGGGATAGAGTGCCAGCCATGAGCAAAAAAGCTGAGCCCAAGTGGGAGGACTTGAGTTCAGGCGCTGGTGCTGACAGCAGAAGGAGCAACAGCAACCATAGCCAAGGCTTCATTCAAACGATTCCCTTCTGGTGGCAAGGACTTTTTTTTTTTTTTTGGGTCTGGTCGTGGAGCCTGAACTCTGGGCCTGGGCGCTGTCCCTCAGTTCTTCAGCTCAAGGCTAGCGCTCTACCACTTGAGCCACAGCGCCACTTCCGGCTTTTTTTCCCCTGCTTATGTGGTGCTTGAGGAATCGAACCCAGGGCCTTGTGCATGCAAGGCAAGCGCTCTACCACTGAGCCACCTTCCCAGCCCCAGGCGAGATAATTCTTTTTTTTTTTTTTTGTGGGTTCTGTCCTGGGGCCTGAACTCTGGGCCTGGGCGCTGTCCCTCAGCTCTTCAGTTCAAGGCTAGCTAGCGCTCTACCACTTGAGCCACGGCACCACTTCTGGCTTTTTTCTTTTTGCTTATGTGGTGTTGAGGAATCGAACCCAGAGCCTCATGAATGCAAGGCAAGCGCTCTACTCCTGAGCCACCTTCCCAGCCCTCGAGATAATTCTTACGACTACCCACCCACGTGACTGGAATCGTGGAGCGGGCTCGCTGGTCCGTGGAGGGAGGCATCTCCACCAGCCAGGCTCCTCGGCCTCCCCCGTGTGCGTGACGCGGTGCGCAGCGCTGCAGTGTCTTCCGGCCCAGCTCTAGCAAATCCCAGCTGTTCACATCCTGGGAGAAATTCATTTTGGGATTAAGTGGAATTCCAGTGCCTTTCATCTCTGGAAATGCAGTTGCTGATGTGTGTCACTTGGGGGCGTGAAGTAACAGGAGAAGGCTCAGGTGAATTTCTGATTGGTTTTTGAAAGGTCTGGTGGGGGGCAGTGGCTACAGCCCGGTGGGAGCCTGCGACTGCGTGTGCACAGGGTCCGGGGTTCAGTCCCCAGCAAGCCCTCTCCCCCTCCCCGCCACATACATAAGGTCTCTTAAAAAGATGAGGAAAGCCGGGCGCCGGTGGCTCTGGCCTGTCATCCTAGCTACTCAGAAAGCTGGGATCTGAGGATCGCAGTTCAAAGCCAGCCCGGGCAGGAAAGTCCATGAGACTCTTATCTCCAATAAACCACCAGAAAACCACAAGTGGCGCTGTGGCACAAGCGGTAGAGCGCTCGCCTTGAGCTGAAGACCTGAGGGACAGCGCCCAGGCCCAGAGTTCAATGTTGGAGTAGCGATGAGGCTCAAGAGGTAGAGCACCTGCCTAGCAAGCCCGACTCCCTGAGTTCCAACCTCAGTGCTGCCGAACTTGGACGTGGCGCATAATCTGCTTGTAATGATGCATAGTTCATGTTCACACGGTTTTTCTTTCCCTTTTAGAAAATGACTTGGTTGTGCGGGAGGTGAGGGCGTGTCTGCCCCTCCAGTGTCCCGCCCCGCGCGCCCAGCGCACCTTCCCCTTTCCACCGCTTCAGAGGCTTTGTAGCCTTGGGGTTCAGGTGCAGAGGTGCACACGGGAGATGCGCAGGGTGCAGGGCATGGCACACGGAGGCGGCGGGAGGGCGACGGGTGGGCTTGGAGTGGCAGCGCGTGCGCGTGGGCCGGGGCAGCAGCCAGGCCAGGCGTTCGCTAACCGAGCCAGAACTGCTCTTGTGCTTGGTAGGCTGGTGGCTGAAGTGCTGGCTCTGGAGAGCAGTGCTGGGTTCTGAACCTGCTGCATGGCCTGTGACGCGCAGTGTCCGGTGTGTACCACAGAGCCGCTCTCTGGCGTGGGGAGAGTGTGTGTGTGTGTGTGTGTCAGTGCAGTGGGCAGCGCGGGGCACTACGCATGCTCCTACCTGCTGGCACCGGCCGGCAGGGGTGACATGGGTGCTGGATCTCAGTAGCCCTGTGATTACCCCCTCTGCTGTTGAGTCCTGGAAGTGGGGCTTTGGAGGTGCTGATGGGAGCCGCAGGTGCGCTGGCTGCCCACTGCCACCCAGGCCAGGGCCTCTGCTCTCTGGCGTGAGTCTGGCACCCACGGCTTGGCAAGAGGAAGAACTGGAGATTACTTTGGCCCTTTGCAGTGAAAACTTGTGTTGTTGTTGTTGTCTGTGGGATTGTGCTCTGCCACTTTGAGCCACAGAGCCACTTCCGGTTTTCTGGTGGTTATTTAGAGATGGAAGTCTCACAGGCAATCCCCAGATCTCAGCCCCCTGAGTACCTGGGATTACAGGTGTGAGCCACCGGCCCCTGGCTGATTTACATTGTTTTTTGTCCGTGTGGGGTTTAAACCCAGCACCGGGGCACTATCCCTGAGTCTCTTTGTTCTCAAGGCTAGCGCTAGTCTCCACCTGAGCCACAGGGTACCACTTCCGGGCTGGCTTGGAACCTCAGC
>NW_012267328.1:6103944-6134024 GCF_000151885.1 Dipodomys ordii
CTGGGAAGGTGGCTCAGTGGTAGAGCGCTTGCCTTGCATGCCTGAGGCCCTGGGTTCAATTCCTTAGCACCACCTAAGCAAAAAGAAAAAAGCCGGAAGTGGTGTTGGGACAGCACCTGAACTCAGGCCCCACGACCGGACCCCCCCAAAAAAAAAGCCCCCAAATCCAAAGTGGAGCTGTGCCAAGGGACAGTGCCAGTGCCCTGCACGCGGGCTTGCTGTCAAAACTAGCTGCTGGCAGCTAAATGTGGCGATAACGTATTTACATGCTTGCTTCCCCCTTTGACATTTTCTTACTCTCGAGATGATGCCTGTGGGGCTGGCTGACTGCGCGGTGGAAGGTTCTGGGAAGCGTGTGCTCGCTCTGCTCCTTCTACACTTTAGATCTCTTATTCCTTTAAAGACATAGCCACGTCCCTTCCTTTGGCGCGGCAGAAGGGCGCCTCGCGTCTGTGCCGTTCCCACCAGCTCTGAGGGCGTAGTGTACGTCAGAGATTGTCTTGTGACTTTGGACTCTTACCTATAAAGGCTTTAAACCGACCTCGAAGTCAGTAAGTGGATACCAGGTTTTGAGAAAAATAGAATCCTGCATGAAGATGTGAGGATTGTGGTTCGAAGTCAGCCCAGGTAGGAATGTCTGTGAGACTCTTCTCTCCAGTGAACCACCAGAAAATGGGAGGTGGCGCTGTGGCTCTAGTGGTAGAGCGCTCGCCTTGAGCTGAAGAGCCGAGGGACAGCGCAGCGCCAGGCTCAGAGTTCAGGCCCCATGGCGGATGAAAGTCTGAGTGATATGCCAGCTGAGTAGCTTGAGTGAAGTAGTACAGCCAGTGTTTTGGGTGGTTCTGTAATTTGAGCTCACAGCCTTGTGCTTGCCAGGCAGGCGCTTACCCCAGCCATTTCTCAGTGCTGAATATCAGTGCTACTCTTTCTCAAAGGCAAGAAGTATATGCACCTTTTAATTCAGTATGTGCAGTAGTGTGTGTGTGTGTGTGTGTGTGTGTGTGTGTGGAGTTGGTTGTGGGGCTTGAGTTCGGGGCCTGGCCACCATCCCAGAGCTCTTCTGTTGAAGGCGAGTGCTCTACACGCTGAGCCACAGCGCACTTCTGGTTTTCCGGTGGTTCATTGGAGATAAGAGTCTCATGGGGACTTTTCAGGTGGGGCTGTCTTTGAACTGTAAACCTCAGGTCTCAGGATTACAGGCGTGAGCCACCGGCACCTAGCAGTATGTACAGTATTTATGGCTAGAAGTTTCTGTCATTTGAAGAGGAATGCGGTGGAACTTCCTGGGGAATGTGTTTTATAGGCCTTCTTCCAGCTCAGAGAAGGAAGCGCGGTGGCCACTCTGGGACGCGAGCGGAAGCGCAAGTATCTGTCCAGCCTTAGGGAACTTCCACCCAGAAGTGTGTTTTTCCTTTTGTATTCGGCGTGTTTGTTAGCCACCAGGGCGCTGTCTTTCTGGTGGGACTCTCAACCGTCGCGGAGCCTGGGCGCCCAGACCGAGGCCTCGGCCGGGGTGTGGAGCGACTCCCACTGCGCGCAGCAGGTTGCTCAGTCGAGCGGTCCAGTTCCCGCGGGCGTCTGGGCCGCAGGCCGTGCACTCCTGCGTGGCGTCGTGGTCCTGGCTGGCGTGGGAGGGGGGGCCCTGTCACAGCTGGTGTAGGAGGGGGGCCCTGTCACAGCTGGTTTAGGAGGGGCCCTGTCACAGCTGGTGTAGGGGGGCCCTGTCACAGCTGGTGTAGGGGGGGCCCTGTCACAGCTGGTGTAGGAGGGGGGGCCTGTCACAGCTGGTGTAGGGGGGGCCCTGTCACAGCTGGTGTAGGGGGGGCCTTGTCACAGCTGGTGTAGGGGGGCCCTGTCACAGCTGGTGTAGGGGGGGGGCCCTGTCACAGCTGGTGTAGGAGGGGGGGCCCTGTCACAGCTGGTGTAGGAGGGGGGGCCCTGTCACAGCTGGTGTAGGGGGGGGCCCTGTCACAGCTGGTGTAAGAGGGGGGGGCCCTGTCACAGCTGGTGTAGGAGGGGGGGCCCTGTCACAGCTGGTGTAGGAGGGGCCCTGTCGCAGCGGTGTAGGAGGGGGGGCCCTGTCACAGCTGGTGTAGGGGGGGCCCTGTCACAGCTGGTGTAGGGGGGCCCTGTCACAGCTGGTGTAGGGGGGGCCCTGTCACAGCTGGTGTAGGAGGGGGGGGCCCTGTCACAGTTGGTGTAGGAGGGGGGGCCCTGTCACAGCTGGTGTAGGAGGGGCCCTGTCGCAGCGGTGTGCGCCAGGCAGGCCGCGGCGTGGTGTCGCATGTGCAGCGCTCCGCGTACACATCTGCTTGAGACTAACTGGCCTGGGGTGGAGGGAGGCCGACATTTCTAGTCCTTCACCCTACCTACCTTGGAATGAATGCCAAGCTAAAGCTCACAGTGAACATTCTGTTAGTGGGCACATGCGCGTGACCACGTATGTCTTCAAACAAGTCAGGTGCGCGTTGTCGCGCCAGTCGTGTTTTCTTGGCTGGACGCTGGCCAGCTGCGCTTCAGAAATGAAGGGCCAGCGCTCGTGGCTTAGAAGGGCGTATGCTGCGTCCACCCAGGCGCGGTGGCTCGACTGACGCCAGGGCTCCCTCCCTCCCATGACCACCTGTGCGTAACGTGGCTTTCTCCCTGTCTTTACTGTATTTCAGCACAGAGACATTAGCAGGCTGCTGGTTCCGTGGACCTGCGCGCCGCGGCCACTGCTCCGGGACGGAAGCCAGCGGAGTAACGCTGAGGCGGTGCCAGCCGGCAGTCTGTAAGGGGCAAACGTAGGAAACTCCAGAGAAGGTAGTAGTGTGGCAATAATGATGCATGAGAGGAGATGTGCTTTGAACACACCGGAACTCGCTGGACTGTCCCGTCTGGAGCAGCGCAGACAAACCTCTTTACAATGTGAAGTTCTCAGTGCATGGGTGGATACACAAGTGTGGAGTTATTTTTCCTACTTACGATCTACGTTCTTCAGTTCAGACTTGAGGGAAGGATCTCCCACGCGGCTCACCCAGGAGGCAGCGGTGGCCGCGCTGCTCAGCCGGTGCCCTTCCACAGGAAAGCCGTCTGCACCCCGCGGGACGGCTGCAAAGTGCCCTACTCACGCCGCAGACAACCCAGACCTTTGTTGGTTTTCTTTTTTAACTAAAGCAGGACTTACCTTGGATATCTGTTTGCTTGTTAGAACATATTCAGGTGTATTTATTTGCCACTAGTATTTAACATTTTGTGCACACATACTCACCTTTTCATACTGACGCCCAGAGCTCAGCTAGCGTTGGTCTCGGGTGGAAATGCACACCCCCAGAACCACTCTCCATTCTACTGGCTGGAAAAGTCAGGAAGGGAGGAGACGGCAGAACTCGGAAGTGGCCTCTCTGCAGAGCGCCCGCCTCCACGCAGGCGCGGGCCCTGGGACGGTGGGTGGCAGAGATTTGTAAAGTCAGTGTGAATGTTTTGTGCATGGAACACGAGTTCTTACTAGAAATCGTAATTTTCTTTCTTATCTTTGCTAAATATATACTCTGAAAAAAAAACAACCTTAATTTTTCTTTTTAATGAATGGAGAAAACATGAGAAAACTGGATGGACCTGTTAGTACTACATTTCTATGGCATTTTATATTTGATGGTGCCGTACTTTTAATAATAAAACAAATTTTTTAGTGGCAATACTTATTTTTTAAACCAGAAAGATGAAACCACGATACCATATTGATTACTTATTACAAAAAAAGGGGGGGGAATGCCAAAAAATAAGGAAAACACACAGTTCATCTTCAGCCCAGCGCAGGCTCGGCTTACGAATCTTTCCACGTGTCCCTGGTCGCCTGACAAAACCCACACTGAGGACCAGGGCGAGGCTGTGGGTTAGAGCTGCACAGCACTTCCTCTACCTGCCTGCCATCTGTCCTCTAACTCAAGAAGAAAAAGGCAGCGAGGCTGGAGTGTAGTGAGCCGAGCCGCGCCGTTCTGGGTGCGGTCCACAAGACCAGCTGGGCCCGTGCGGGCTTCCACCCCACCCGGAACACCAGCCGCCCACCCGGGTCGGTTCCCTGCACGCACCAGGCCTCCCACCGCCCGAGGCCGCGCTGTGCCGGGCTGGGCGATGTGCTGGACAGCTTTAAAGCTTTAGGATGCTTTTGGAGTGTGGTGGAAATGACCAAGAAGTAACTAAAAGGCGCAAGAGTTGGGAGGCCACATATTTTTTTCTCGTGATAAATTCTCAAAGCTGTGTCGTGACGAAACCAGATTTTCACTTTTTTAACATGACACTTAGTGGCATTTAAAACCCAGACCTCCCATGCTGCGATTTCACTTTCATTGCTTTTGTTGCTTAATATTTAAGCTTTGCCTCATGCCGCCTCCTGTCTGTGCTTCAAATCCTCACGAGCCTATTTCATTTTGTAGACTTGAATGACAAATTGTTTCTCACCTAAGTATGCTCAGAGTTCAATGTTGAAGAATATTGTGTAACATTTATCCAATAAAGTCTTTGATTTTTTACAAATGGGTTTACTTCGGAGGGGTTAGATTTTTTTTTAAAGGAGTTTTTAAAAGCTCATTATTTTTAACGAAGAGCCTCGAGCCCCTGGCAGAGCTGGCGGCAGCTCTCTTTCGAGTGAGGTGGAGGAAGGTTAGTTGGATCCCGACCCCGGACGGAAGCCACCGCGCGGTGCTGAGCGCGCCCAGGGCTGCTTTGGCTTGGGCGGCTCTTGGAGCTGCCCCTAGCGGGAGCCAGTGTAACCTGACCACTGACCCAGACGGACGGGTCAGTCTACATGCAGTATGTTTGTTCCCCGTCCCATCGGACGGAGTCTTGAACCTCAGACGTTTTCCCACTTCAGTTTATCTAGGTGAGTGTGGCGAGGACGGTGCTAGGGCGGGCGGTCCACGCCTGGGTTCCTCCCCCGTCTCACGGATGACGACGGCGCACGGGCGGCCATGCACGGCGGTCTCCACGCAGCCCCGCCGGGCCCGGGTCCGCTCGGCTCTCCTCCCTGGAGCCGTCTTCAGCGCGTCCCCGCTGGCTCCTGCCGCGCCGCCGCGCCCACCACCAGCCATGCTCTTCTCAGGCGTGCTTTCCTCCAGGGCCGAGTCCACGGCGCTCGCCGACCCCGCTGCTCCGGTGCTGCAGCACGCAGCTGCGGACACGGGGCGTTGGGGTCCCAGGAAGCGCAAGGCCTCGAGTGCAAACCCGTTACGCACGAGCAGGGGCGGGCGCCAGGACGCCTGTCAGCCCCAGGGCGGCGGCGGGAGATGTTCAGTGAAACCCGTTCAGTCCTGCCTAACTCACGACCGCCGGCACGGCGCGGGCCGGACGCTGGGGGGCTCCGGGCAAGGCAGAGTACACAGTGTGAAATGCCCAAGAGCCGGAACCTACGGGAGGCGACCCGAGCCAGGCCCGCCGGCCGCGCGCTGAGTGCGCAGGGGCAGACGCGGCCGCAGCCCACAGGGCCTGGGGGGCTCCGGATCCCTCCGATCCAGCTCCACAGCCACCGCCGCAGAAGCCTGGCGTCCCGTGGCAGTGCCCACCGCGTCTGGCCAGAACCAGCGGCGGCGGGCAGTAGCGTGGCTTCACCTTCAGTGGGAAATGGAAGCTTGCGGAGTCCTGGCTGGAGCGCAGAGCCTCTCCCTGGCTTGCGGTCTCCTGAGGGCGCCGCCCTGGCAGCTTGTGAGGCATTCCATAGCGCAGCGAGCGGGTGCTGCCCGCTGCCGGCCTGCGCCTCAGCTCTCCACACGGGACAGCGCAGCCACTTCTCCCAGGGCCGGCCGGCCGGCCGTGCTCGGTCCAGAGCCGTCCATCCCGCGTCTTCTACAGCCACAGAAACACTTGGAAATGCGCACTGCCCTCCCTCGTTCAGCTTGAGGTTGCGAATCCACATTTCGGATGGAACGCACACCCTTCCTGAGCTCCGTCCTTGCCTGAGGTCCACACGCTTGGATTCCCCCTCACTTCTGATAAGCTCTTACTTCCTGCCAAAACTTGTGCCGCTATGTCCCACTGTTCCTTGAGAAAGGGTCTTTTTATTCTTGCCAGTCTGGCTCTGTACTGAGATCCCAGCAACCTCAGCTTCCCGAAGGAGGCTGGGATTACAGGTGTGAGCCGCCAGTTCTCAGCTTGGTTTGCCTTGGAAGTATTCTCAGGTCATTTGCACAGCTTTCTCAGCGGCTAAGCCTCTCCGGTCTTAGCGCGTTCCCCTCTGGCGCACCAAGTCTTGCTAAATTGCTTGTAAAACGCCAGATGTGCAGACATCCTTAGCTTTTGGGGTCACAGAACTGCCAAATGCACCTTTTGATCAGGCTTCCATGAACGCTGCCCCTCTATTCAGACAAATACCGCAAAAGAGCCCACGGCTGCCCCTCCTCTGTCACCTTGCATTCCAGCTTGAACCCCAAGTTCGGGAGGCTGGCTCAAAGCCTCTGAGCCACGGAGGGAGTCAGGCCTGCAACCACGCCAAATGTCAGAACTCTTCTTAACCAAGACACGCACTCACGCCTCCTGCACCCGAGCAACTTTAGTGCCAACATCGTGGCGCTTCAGGTGAGGCCACCGTCACGATGTCACGTCGGCAGCTAAGCAGCCATCCCAGCCGGACACGGCCGTGACCTCGCCCTCCTCAGGAGTACAGGTGTGGTGTGGGACCCTGTGGCATGGCATTCAGGGGAGGAGTGGAAAAAGGAACAAAGGCTAAAAACCCAGCACCACAAGCAGCCCTCTGGCTGGGAGACGCCACACCACACAAGGGGCTGGAGTTTGACACAGCAGGCCAGCAGTAAAATGAACCCAGCGCCCCACTGTTCTGCACACAAAACCCACCATAAGAGCTTTTTGCAATAATACAATGTGTGTGTGTGTGAGAGAGAGAGAGAGAGAGATTTGTGGGCCTTGAACTCAGCGTGGGCATTGTCCCTGAGCTTTTTCGGCTCTGAGTCACAGTTCCACTTTCTGGTGGCTAACTGGAGAAAAGAATCTCACTGACTTTCTTATCTGGGCCTGCTTTGAACTGCAATCCTCAGCTCTCAGCCTCCTGAGTAGCTAGGAATATGGGTATGAAAACCAGGGCTAATACTGACACAGGTCACAGGGCCCAATGAAAATGTGATCTGGGGGAGGGAAGCCAAAAACAAAGGCCAATTGGAGATTTTTGAGTCTCAAGTCCTCACCAATGCAAAACTGAACCAGGAAGCAAACAGCTGAATACTAGCGTGACTAAAAGATTGGAGGGGTTGGGAATGCAGGTCAGTGGAAGAGCACCACAAAAGGAAGAATAGATGAGACTGGCTTAATGTGACCCTTTCACAAAGCCTTTCCCAAATAGAACTGACGAATTCACTGGAGAAACCCCAGCTGAGTCCTTGAAATTTGCCAGAAGCCAACATTACCTGCAAGACCGCCACTGGAATGTTCGCCGGCCCACGCGGAAGAAAGCTGACTTGCTGGTCTTGTGATGAACTGACACCGCTGCTGTCCTGACAAAAGGTGTGATCAGCACCTACGTCTTGGGGAAATGGGTGTTGGTTAGTAGCATAGACATTTTTATTTATTATTTTGCCAGTCCTAGTGCTTGAACTCTGGGTCTGGGCTCTGTCCCTGAGCCTCTGCTCAAGGCAAGCACTCTACCACTTGAGCCACAGCACTACTTCTGGTTTTCTGGTGGCTTACTGGAGATAAACAGTCTCATGGATTTTTCTGCCCGGGCTGGCTTTGAACTGCAATCCTCAGATCTCAGCCTCCTGAGTAGCTAGGATTACAGGTGTGAGCCACCAGCGCCCAGCTTAGACCTTTTTAAAATCAGGCACCAACAAGGGCCAGACTACAGGCCTGCACTTTGGATAGTGACTTCATGTGGAGACCAACTTGTATGGAATGTGTTTTGGTAACTTACTAAATCCCCAGTACAGGTGCCGGTGCGAAGAATATAAACATGGCCCCTCCTTCCTAGGAACCCACGGTCTACTCTCTCGGCACTTGATAGGGAAACACGATTTTCCCAGTCTTGGGGGTCAAGCCCAGGGCCGCCTTGTACTCAGGTGCTCTATACCTGAGCTGCATCCTCAGCCCAACACAGAATCTTACAGGATGTGTCAGGGTCTTCAAAGCGACTTATAAAACATGACTGAAAACTTGGTCCTAATGCAGTAATAAAAATATGCACAGTATCAGTTTGATCACAATCATGGGGTGTCGGGGTACAGAGGTATAGATGTGCATACCATGTTCCAGTTCAATCCCCAGCACTAATAGAAGTAAATTCTAGTATATCTTGGAGGTGGGGGAAGAACTTTAAAATCATGCCTATCAGCAGCGGTGGCAGCAAGTTTCCTACACACACCGTTTTTGCAAGCTTCCAGAACTTTGTATGAACTTTTTTCAAAAGGTCTTAAGTGTGTCCTACAGGTTTAGGAGATAAGAGGAGTAATGGTGCTATACCATACTCAAACTCCTGAGCACTACTGAGATCCCCTTTGCTTTCTAGACACTGCTAGGCCCTCACGGGCATGCGATGCCGGCCTTGCTGTTAATACACATTCTGGGGTGCTGGCCAAAGAGAGTCAAGCCTAGGAAGCCTGACCTCTACAGCAATAGTCACCTCTAGGCAAATGAGGCCACGCCCTGTCCTTCAGTGGTCCCAGCCAGTGGAGCTTGTCTGCGTCTGACACAGAGCGCTTCTCAAAATGTGGCCCAAGGTTCTTTTGGTGCTAGCTCACAGCATCAGAGTGCTTTCTTTCCTGTCATTCTGTCACAAGTGACAGCACTACTGGCACAGACAGATGAATCTTGTGAACTTTTGGGCCACATACTGAAGGTTTGCACCAGCTACATCATGGCTCTGCTCTGGGATTTTTCATGAAGGGTTCGTCTTTTAACACAAAGCAGCTGTTGAAAATATTCTATCTGGGAAGGAACAGGCTGGTCTGAAACAGTTAAGTGTCTTAGCTAGGAACATTTTATAAAGTTTGACTTTTCTAGGTATCAGGATCCTTCAGAACTGTTAGTTTTCTCCCCTGTGCTGGACACGTGCACGCTAGCTAGGCACCTGCTCTACCAGAGTCCTTAGGGTTTGAGTAAGATGGGGTCCTATGATTAAAACCTTTGGGAACATTAATAGCATTAGGCAGTGGACAGTGTTAATTCGCACATTTCTAGGGAAAATGGACTTCAGATTAACATAAAGCATGCAATTGGTGGTACAAACCTGTAATCCCAGCTCTTGGGAGTCTGCAGCTGAAATCCAGGCCAGCCTGGGCTAGAGACCCTGTCTCAATATACCCCCCCCCAAACACACACATGCAAGAAAGTCTGACCCCGCCCTCTCTCCCTCTTCCCTCCCCCGGCACCCCCACAAGAGCTATCAGGGTGAAGGTGATTTGGCAAACCAGCAGGAGCTGGGGCTGTTACCACCGTCTCTTCCCAAGAAAGGGGCTTTGGGAAACGGGAAGGGTGCCGCGTTCCCCTGGGGGGCGCGACCGACCCCTCACTGCCCACAGCACTCGAGCGACATCTGCGGTCATGGATGCGCAGCTGTCCTCGAGACCCTGGGTGTCATGTGCTGAGAAAGAACGTTCCATTTGTTCTGAGCCTTAATACCAAGGCTGACACTTGGGCAAAGCCACTATTTAGCATCGTGATGATCTGTGCAAAGCTGCAGAGGGCCGAGATGGCTAGTGGAGTGGAATTTCTGGCTTGTACCACCCAGCTGAACGGCAGCGCAACTAGAACTTCCAGCACATCTGTGGAAGTCAGCATCTGCACCCCTGCCTGAGATCAAGACTACGCCCCCCTCCAGCCACAAGAGCCACCCCCAACCACAAGGCCGACTGCTGTTGCCATGGGGACAGATACCACAACGCAGCCCAGACTGTTAGAGTGCTTTTATTACAGAGGAAGTCGGGGAAGGCTGGAGACCCCGCGCAGCAGCCTCTGAGCTTCATATGGGCAGGGGGTCTGAGGGACCCCGTGCAGCATGTCTAGTGGGCTGGGGAGAAGTCTGCAGACCAGGGCACTGTGTGGCGCCAAGTTCGGCCTGGACAGCAGGCTTCCCCCGCGCAGCCAGGGCAGGAGCAGTGTGCGCAGACCTGCCAGGCTCGCGGCAGGACGGGCAACTCTCCCTGCCAAACAACAGAGCAGTGGGGGAGCCTGTACGGGAGCGGTGCTCTTAGCTAGGGTGTTCTGACAATGGAAAGTGCAGGGCTCTGCCCTCCAGACAGCAAGCAGCGCACGACCTCCCAGTCAGCGGGTACAACCACTGCCAGCTTTGTTATCTATTGTTATTTGGGTTTTGAACAAAATTAATAGAGTAGGAGCCAGTAGAGGAATCCTGTTTGATCTGGAAATTTTCTGTGGAGAGCCCAAAGGGTCGAAGAACGAAGTTCCCCAAATCTTTTAGTTTACCTGCAATGTAAAAGCAAAAAATGCAAATGACTGCAGGGAGACAACCCCCGTCCTCGCCTCCTCGTCTGACTGATCCAAGCTCTAAGTATGTTATGGGATCATCCAGGTTTGCCACCACCAGTGTTTCTGCTCGGGTCGCAGCGACCCGCTGCTCAGGAGACAGCCCCCACGGCCCTCTGGGGTGCAAGCTGCCCCCAATCCTGGCGTTTTGGGGAAATGGGGTCCAGCTCAGCGGCCCAGTGCCCTCTTCCCCTCACGTGGGAGGTCACATGGGACGCTGGGTCTCAAGCTGTTCTGGGGTACACGAGGCCCACAGAGTGAGGTCAAGGTCGATTTCAGAGACACGAAGGGACACATGGCGCAGTGGGGCAGACTGAAATGGGAATGTTCTGGAAAATCTCACTGGATGGGTGAAAAAGGGCTACTTTCTAAACTGCCTTAATTTCCCCCCTAGGTCTGTCTTCTGCTTCCTGTGTCTATGAGGACAGGGGAAGAAGACAGGAAGAGAACCCCATCTTCAGAGATCCAGCTCTTCCCACAGTCCGCCTAACCACCACCTGGCTGGACCAGGGCAAAACACTGAAAGAGGCCTTTCTGGCTGAAGGAGTCCTACGGACTCCGGGCCAGCTTCTGTCTCCAGATCCTCATAGCAGCACCCCGGGGAGAGAAGGGCCGCCCGGGCTTAGCTGTTTTGGGAGAATGAGAGTGGGAGCTTTGGGTGGTTGAGCCAGCTCACGTTCAGCACTTGATGGCCTGGCTCAGAGTTGGCAAAAACAATAACGAACCCAAAAAAGATCACAAACTGACAGAGTGAATCAGGTGACCCCAACTCCAGGGGTCATACAAGGTGAAGCCATACACGGCCACTGTCTGAACAGAGGGGCTGTCCTGAGCTCATTCACAGTGCCAGAAAAGCAAGGGAAAGTACTACCGGTATTTAAAGACCACAGGTCTGATTTGGCCCATGCAAGGCCCAGGCATCCCAGGGCGAAGAGGCGCCTGGCTTCCAGGACACCCACGATCCAGAGCATCCGGAGGATCGAGCCTGTGCAGTTCGGCCGGAGCCTAGACACTACTTAAGCCACCTCTGGGAGAGGTGTCCTCGCTCTCAGGATCTGAGGCTATGTGCTATCTATGCTAGGAGTGGTCAGAAGAAAGGAGAACACAGGAGCACCGAGCCGTCAGGTGATACATCGCACCAGCTTTCTGTGCAGGACTGTTGGGCAGACTGCTCACCAGAGCTACGACTCCACCCAAAATGTTTCTGGCAAAAGAAAATCAAAAGAATCCATCTGCCTGCACCTCAGCCTCTGTCCTCACTCCTACCCTCTGCCTCTGAATACTAAAGAGCCTCTGGGTGCCATTTTTTCTTTTTCTTTTTTTGCTGGTCCTGGGGCTTGAATTTGGGGCCTTGGCTCTGTCTCTGAGCCTCTCTGTGCTCAAGGCAGTGCTCTACCACTTGAACCTCAGGGCCACTTCTGGGTTTTTCTGAGTAGTTTATTGGAGAGAAAGAGTCTCATGGACTTTTCTGCCCAGGCTGGCTTTGAATCTCGATCCTTAGATCTTAGCCTCTGAGTATAGTTAGGATGACAGGCATGAGCCACACATACACAGTGTCTGGGTGCCATTTTCAAGACAAAAGCTTCCTTCATTCTAGCCATTACTGGTGGGAATTCCTGGACCCTAAGTGAAATGAATTAAACCTTGGAGGGTGGAGGATGGCAAAATCCAATGTTTCTAACCCATTACGGGACAGATTGGTGGTGACGTTCCAGATCGAAAGTTCAATTATATTTATATATTTTTTTTTTTTTTTTGTCAGTTGTAGGGCTTGAACTCTGGGCTGGAGCGCTGCCCTGTCCCTCAGCTCTTCAGCTCAAGGCTAGCACTCTACCACTTGAGCCACAGCACCACTTCCGGCTTTTTTCTTTTTGCTTATGTGGTGCTGAGGAATCGAACCCAGGGCCTCGAGCATGCAAGGCAAGCGCTCTACCACTGAGCCACCTTCCCAGTGCCATATATTTATATTCTTGAAAGTAAACATTTCCAAGAAAACCCTAATAGAAAATTAAGTTTGTGAAAAAGCTGATGCCCTCTCAACTATGCTGCCCTTTCTGGAGTAAGAAATAGGTAAGAAGTAACCCTCTCTGGTATTGGTACCCTTGGCAAAAAGAGAGGTCTCAGAAGTGGCGCTGTGGCTCAAGTGGTAAATAGCTAGCCCTGAGCTGAAGAACTCAGGGACAGCGCCCAGGCCTGGAGCTCAAGCCCCACAACAACAACAAAAAGAAAAGAGAGAGAGAGAGAGAGAGGTCTCAAAGCTCTTCCTAGCTGCTGTCTCCTTGAGCAGATGAAATACAGACCCTCACCCCTGTCTGAGAGAACGTAAGGAAGCAAACTTACCTAACATCTCTTCTTTTAGTTTTTCATTACGTTCCTCAATTTGCTTGGGTAATCTCTGAGGAAAAAAGAAACAATTGGTGAGAGATCCTTTGCCTTTATTTTGATTTTGAAACATTTAAAAATCTGGTGTGAAAATAAGATCGGGCTGGGCACTGGTAGCTCACACCTGTAATCCTAGCCTGTACTCAGGAGACTGAGATCTGAGCATCTTGGTTCAAAGCCAACCTGGGCAGAAAAGTCTGAGATTCTTATCTACAATCAAACACTAGAGCCAAAAGTGGAGCTATGGCTTAAGTGGTAGAGCAATAGCCTTGCACAAAAAAAGCTCAGAGACAGCACCCAGTCCCTGAGTTCAAGCCTCAGGATTAGAACAAGAAGCCAGAAGCAGGTGTTCCAGCCTTGACAGATAAGCAAAAGGCACTGAGTTCAAGTCCCAAAACACACACACACACACACACACACACACACACGGTCCATTAACTAAACAAAAAGTCAAACGTGTTTATGAATGAGCTACACAAAAACAGTTTTGTCTAGTTTTCCTGTATTTTTCTTACCAGTGCCTCAACCAAAGTAGAACCTCTGTGAACGTGTGGTTCAGTTTCCAGAAGGACTGGAATGAGAGGCTTACAGTGGTATATTTAAGTAGACTGGATCGTGGGTACTATTCATATGTAAAGCTTTCTCATCCGTGTGTCTTAAGACACGAGAACAGACATACAGAGAAGGATGGCCACAGGAAGAGAGCACTTAGGGTTTACCATACAAGCTTCTCTTGCTTGGTGTACTGATGGATCTTTTTCTAATATGGATTTATAATCGTCCAGGGCTTCGTCTAGTTTACTTGTTTTCTCGTACAGCTCTGCTCTCCTCAGTGCTGCTCGGATGTAGTTGGGGTTTAGCTGAATTGCTGTGGAGAGAGAAGCAGCAACTGTCACGGCAGGGAGCGTGGCCAGCCCAGACCAATGGCTGCATCCCGTCTCAGCGCCACATCCTCCCAGGGCGTGGCAAGAGTCATGTTTTGTGTCCATACCTGAGGCTGACCAGACAACAGACAGGTGGGGCTTCGTGGCCACACCCCCTCCGCCACCTCCCCCCAGCCAGTGGCTCCCGGCGGCCCCGAGGAGGAAAGGCTGGTGCAAGCACCATGCACACAGGTGGCCCGTTCCTACAAACACCACCTCCACACGGAGACCGCAGCGCCACGCGGCTCACACAGCCTGAAAGAGTACTTTTCTTTTGCCTTAATTTCCAACCATTTAAAAATATAAAGATCAGGGCTGGGAATGTGGCTCAGTGGTAGAGTGTTGCCTAGCATGCGTGAAGCCCTGGGTTCGATTCCTCAGTACCACATGCACAGAAAAAGCTGGAGGTGGCGCTGTGGCTCAAGTGGTAGAGTGCTAGCCTTGAGCAAAAGAAACTCAGGGACAGTGCCCAGGCCCTGAGTTCAAACCCCAGGACTGGCAAAAAAAATAAAGTCTGTGGGGGGAGGTGGATCTGGTTGACCACGGCCCGGCCCTGCCCTTCACCGAGCTGGAGCAGCCAGGCGCAGCACTTCAGCGCAAGGCGACTGGCGGCAGAGATGGGGAGGAAAGGCTGCACGACACCTTTGCTCTGGCCTCATTGCTGAGGTCACAGCCCGAAACCTGCCCGGGTCCTCCACACACAGCCAGGGCCTTTCCGTCATTTGGGTTCTCAGCTCTTCCTTCCAGTGGCAGAGCACTTGCCCGGCAGGTGAAGGCCTTGGGCTCCAGCCTCACCCTTCCATTCGCCAACGATCCTAATAACTGCTGTGTTTGGGGTGGAGTACGTTGCATGGCTCCTGTTCCTGAGTTCTCTCTTCTGTTAGGAAGTAATGTCCTGACTCTTAAAACTTTTTTCCCTTTCACATAATTTTCATTCATTCATGCTTCCCGCAGACGGGACGTGTATGGGCTATAGCGGTAAAGACAGAAGCTGAATGCTCACTATTCCAGCACATGGCTATGGTTGTGTGGTCAGAGTGCATGGGACAAGAAATGGCCAAGGTAACGCAGAGTAAGAGCTGGCTTCAGGGTACAGACAAGAGGGGACCGCTGGAGGAAGGTCAGGTGGAGTGAACTGGTGTGAGGCACTAAGAGTGAAGGTACTAACACCAGAATAACCCTGGCATGTAGAGACCGGCACAGGGCTGGAGGGGAGTCTTGATTTGTTCCTTATGGAGTGACAAGAAGCAACAGTGTGATTTTTTTGGCAG
Organism: Dipodomys ordii; assembly: GCF_000151885.1. Classification (NCBI taxonomy): domain Eukaryota; kingdom Metazoa; phylum Chordata; class Mammalia; order Rodentia; family Heteromyidae; genus Dipodomys; species Dipodomys ordii. The sequence goes on from NW_012267328.1 coordinate 6,118,982, forward strand.
AGCTACTCTAGGAAGAAAGCTGCTGGGTGCTGGTGGCTCATGCCATCTATCATCCTAATGACTCAAGAGGCTGAGATCTGAGGATTGTGGCTTGGAGTCAGCCTGGGCAGAAAAGTTTATGAGACTTCTTAGCTCCAATTAACCCAAAAGACCTGGAAATGGAGGTGTGGCTTAAGTGGTAGAACACCAACCTTGAAAGCTCAGACAGTGCCCAGGCAGAGTTCAAGCCCAGGGCTGGCATGGGAAAGAAAAAAAAAGTGTGGAATCAACTCTGAGTAGTGTGTGGTATCCTCCCAGGGTGGTGGCTGAGATGGGTCTGGGCTGTGGAGGTCCTTCTGCTTTAGTCTCCCAAGCACAGACTGTAAGAGGAAAAACAAGTTTGAAGGACACCGTGGTGTACTACATTAAGTGTCTAGGAGATGCAGGAAAGTAGGACCTGTCCCTTAACCATGGCTGACCTTCTCCACACACAGACAACAATGCCCACGGCAGCTGTGATCTCCAGTGGGACCTCACAGAAGTTCTGAAGCCTACGGACCACAGACCACATAAGTTCTGTTGGAAAGGCAGCTCTGAATTTTCACGTTTGTTGCTGTGGGAAACAGTTACCCCAGCATGCGTACTGGGGCGTGACCCACAGTGCCTTCTTTTGCAAACGCTGTCCTGCAGGAAGGGGGCGCATCTACGAGTGCGCAGACCCCTGTCCATCCCTCTAGCTGAGCAACGTGCTCACACATTGGCAGGCAAGAAGGTAAGAGCACACGTGTACCTTTGCTGCAGTCGCTGATGGCCAGCTCATTCTTGTCCTAAAAGGGAAAACAACGTTAACGTGTTATATTAATGTGCTTATTGTCTCAGTGCTCCAAGACCTGTCTACACCATCTGCTCATTAGTAACTGCTTAGGGACACACACAAAGCTTTCCAAATAAACGACATAAAAATACATGCCACTTCCAAGAGAACATTTAGAATTAGCGTGGGGATAGCTCTGACTCGAAAGTCTCCTGGTAACAAATGGTCGACTTTCCCCAACTGTCCCAACTGACTTATTACACCAGCAAGAGACGCTGGAGCCAAGTGCCGCACCGAGGACACCCCGCTATGGCACCGGTCCTCTTGGCTGGCTGCTCATGCTGCCTTCCAAGCAGCACTGAGGACGCTGTAATTGCACCTGGTACAGATCTTCATGCAGCCGGAGTCAACAGGTACTTGCTACTACTGTATATACCTGACTAGAACTCTAGATGGAATACACAGACAACTCAAAGTATCAACTAACTTAACCTGCTGGATTTAAAAACGGCGTAGTGGAAGCTAGGACACTAGCAATCAAAAGAACTGGATTCTGTCCCAGCTCTGGTACTGCCCTCTGCCTAAGGCTGACCACGCTACACTTCTTTAGGCATAGTTTCTCATCAAAAATAGGAGCAGGCCGGATTGAATGCCGGATGAAATGTCTACGTTTTCCGTATTATAGAAGCAAGCTGGTTCAAATCATGTTCTCCTCCCATAATGCCCATTATCTTTATTTACTACATACTAAATGGTTTGCAGAGCACCCTTCTGAATCCAGTCAAGGATAGTCTCAGGATGGACTCCTTACTAACTCATTATTACTTATAATTATGAGGTGACGGCTGAGGGTTAAGGAAAAGTTCTGCAGCTAAGTAAGGGTGAAGGCTGTGTCTAAAGCCACTGCATCGTACCCATACAATGTCACTTTTGTGTGGTGCTTGATCCTAATAAACAAAACAACAAAAAATCCAGTATCACGCCTGTAATCCTAGCTACTCAAAGCTGAGATCTGGGGATCGCAGTTCAAAGCTAGCCTAGGCAGTGGAGACTCAAAAAAAAAAAAAAAAAGCTGCAAGTGGAGCTTTGAGCAAAAGCAGCACAGGGACAGAACTCAGGCCTGAGTTCAAGCCCCAGGAATGTTACACACACACACACACACACACCAATGAGTCCCCTTCCCCCCAAAGTGCCACACTGACACACACACACACACAACAATGAGTCCCCTTCCCCCCAAAGTGCCACACTGACAATGCTCTCCTCTGCAGAGCTCTCCTCTATGCACAGACTCAAGTCTAGCAAGGCCACCTACTTCCCCAACTCACGCACCAGGCAATCACGCTAACCCAACCCTAGAAATAGAACTCCAGCAGCTGTGAAAACAAGGAGCTCCGAGTCCACACAGCAAATGGGTGCTGCGCAATTCCTCTCACTGAGGGAAACCTGACCCAATATACTGTGATCATGTGCAAATAAAAAATGTGGTAACAGAAGCAAACATTTTGGAGTTCTTCAGCTACGAATAAAACTGTTAGACACGAATTCGGATCACTGGTAGAACATACTAATAAATTCTGCTTTTTCTTTTATGAGGAATCTAGTGGACTTTTACACTTAGGCTAGCTTTGAACTGCTTATACTGTTTGTTTTCCAGTCATGGGACTTGAATTCAAGGCCTAGGTGCTGGCCCTGAGCCCTTTTTTTTTCTTTTTTTTGGGGGGGGTTCGGTCGTGGGGCCTGAACTCTGGGCCTGGGTGCTGTCCCTCAGCTCTTCAGCTCAAGGCTAGCGCTCTACCACTTGAGCCACAGCACTACTTCCGGCTTTTTTTCTTTTTGCTTATGTGGTGCTGAGGAATCGAACCCAGGGCCTCATGCATGCAAGGCAAGCACTCTACCACTGAGCCACCTTCCCAGCCCCCTGAGGCCTTTTTCTTAAGGTTAGCTCTACCACTTTGAGCCATAGCACCACTTCTGGTTTTCTGATGGTGAACTGGAGAAAAGAGTCACACAGGGACTTTTCTGGCTGGACTGGCTTTGAACCATGATTCTTAGCTCTCAGCCTGAGTAGCTAGGATTTCAGGTGTGAGTTACTGGTGCCCGGCTACCCTGCTTATTTTTGAGATAGGCTCTTGCTTCCTGCCCCAAGGTGACTGGACTGCAGTCCTCCTATTTTTCACTTCCCATCATAGCTGGGGTGACAGGTGCACGCCATCTGACACCGGCTTCTTTCGAGTCCCTGAACATGCCTGAGTAAGCCCGCAGATTTCCTACCTCAGCCCGAGTAAGCCTGCAGTATTTCCTAGGAGCAGGCCCTTGTGGGCAGTACTGCTTGCCTGGCCTGAGAACATTATTTTTAAAAAAGCAATGGGGACTGGGAAGTTGGCTCAGTGGTAGAGCGCTTGCCTTGCATGCCTGAGGCCCTGGGTTCCATTCCTCAGCACCACATAAGCAAAAAGAAAAAAAAAAAGCCAGAAGTGGCATTGTGCTCAAGTGGTAGAGCGCTAGCCTTGAACTGAAGAGGTGAGGGACAGCGCCCAGGCCCAGAGTTCAGGCCCCACGACCGGAACCCCCCCCCCCAAAAAAAAGCAATGGGTCTGGGGCACTGGGGTAGAAGGAAGAGGCTGAGGTCAGGCTGGAGGGCGGTCCGAGGAAGTCCCTAACAAGTCGAATGTGCCATCTGCGCTCTGGGACCCAGTGGACGAGGGGCAAACAGCCCGAGACTGGAATGCCAGCCTGCATCTTATGGACTCTGCCTGCGTTGGCCTGTGGCAGGGAACCAAGACCCCACCACTTTCGGCTCCCCAAATCACAAGTGTGAGCCACTGCTGTCAGGCATGAGACTGGTTTACATCAACTTAAAAAAATGGCCTTATTTTTCCTAATTTTGATATTCTGTAGAACTTCTTTGCTCATGTCACATAAAGCACTCCTAAAATCATTTGGAGACCAAAGTCAGCTAGATACAAGTTGCAGTTTTCTAAAATAAAAACAATACAAGACACTATGTTGAAAAACTTTGTAACTTCAGGGTAGGGGAGTGGTGAGGGGGAGAGAAGAGGGAGGTGGGAGGTGGGGAGGGAAGGAATGGTAAGAGAAAAACAAAGGAGGTGGTAACAATGCTCGATAGGAAATGTACTCAACTACCTTACTCATGTACAGTATCTTTACAATAAATATATACAAAAAATAAAATAAAAACACCAAAATCTTCCTAAGCTGGGTGCTGGTGGCTCACGCCTGCAAATCCTAGCTACTCACTCAGGAGGCTGAGATCTGAGGAGTGCAGTTTGAAGTCAGCTTGGCCAGGAAAGTCCACGAGACTCTCACCTCTAATTAACCACCTGAAAACTGGAAGTAGAGCTGTGGCTCAAAGTAGTAGAGTGCTAGCCTGGAGTGAAAAAGCTTAGGGACAGCACCCAGACCCCAAGTTGTATGTCCCTCCCCCACAGTATAACCCCTGCTTTCACTATATTTGATGTCAGTATAACTTGTGGAGGAGATGGGGAAAAACCAGTTGTTTAAGGATACAGGTGGATCTGATGCAACAATGAGAAGTACAAGTTGTCATGTCCAAAACGAGCTTTACAACGTCGGTGCGGGGGGGGGGGGGGGGGGAGGGGGGGGGGGGGGGGGGGGGGGGGGGGGGGGGGGGGGGGGGGGGAGGGGGGGGGGGGGGGGGGGGGGGGAGGCTGGGAAGGGATGGGAAGGGTAAACAAAGGAGGAGGCTGCAATGCTTGGTAAGAAATGTACGCATTATCCTGCCCATGCAATTGTAACCCCTCTGTACAGTATGTTTACAAATAAAATAAAATAAAATTAAAACAAAACAAAACAAAAACACAAAAAAACCCTTTCTGCATATCTATATCTAAGAACCCACTTTCCCACCCTAGACCTAAGGAACCAGATATGTAGAGGTGCTAGACCCCAAGCAGTATGAATATGAACAGGTGAGGGCAGACAGCTGATCTCGGCACCCAGAAACCCCCAGCCAGCCAATCCCGAGACAGCTTCCTGCTAAGATTCCTCAGCCAGTTTAACAAGCAGCACCTTTGCTTTAAAAATTTCTTCTCTCAGGCCGGGCGCTGGTGGCTCACGCCTGTAATCCTAGCTACTCAGGAGGCTGAGATCTGAGGATCGCGGTTCAAAGCCAGCCCAGGCAGGAGAGACCGTGAGACTCCTATCTCCAATAAACCACCAGAAAACCGGAAGTGGCGTTGTAGCTCAAGTGGCAGAGCGCTCGCCTTGAGCTGAAGAGCTGAAGGACAGCGCCCAGGACCAGAGTTCAAGCCCCACGACCGACAAAAAAAAAAAAAAAAAATTTCTTCTCTCGGCTGGGCGCCGGTGGCTCACACCTGTCATCCTAGCTACTCAGGAGGCTGAGATCTGAGGATGGAGGTTCAAAGCCAGCCCGGGCAGGAAAGTCTGTGACTCTTATCTCCAATAAACCACTAGAAAACCGGAAGTGGTGCTGTGGCTCAAGCGGTAGAGCGCTGGCCTTGAGCTAAAGAGCACAGGGACAGCGCCCAGGCCCAGAGTTCAAGCCCCATGACCGACCCCCCCCCCCAAAAAAAACTTTTTCATCTCTCCAGTCTTGCATGGTGATTGTGCAGACAACACAGGGAAGTGAGACATTTAGTGCACCAACACATGCAATAAATGCACCTGCACTCTCCCTGCCATGCCAGGCTCTGTCCTGTGAAAGTACATACAGCTTCTTTCTCCCCCTCGCCCCAGCTGCTGGACACTTCCCTATGTAGCGCATGGCCTTCAACAGAAAAGCCCGACTTGGGGATGACCATCTTTAAGTGTGGAGTTTGAGCCTGAGTCTTTATTTAGAATTCTGGAGGCCTCAGTCAAGCAGCTGTCGCTGGTGTGGGATGCGCACCACTTGGTTCCTTGACCGTGAACCTGACCTAGTTTCCTGGAAACTTTGCCAGCCCTCCTTCCAAAGAAGTATTCACACAACCACTTCAATGATTACAGGGTACTTTTTTCAGCCTTCCTGTGCTCTCTTCATCAATGAAGTATAGGGGCAGGAAAAGAGCAGCAGAAACTTTAAACCTCTGTGGTGGCTGTTGGGAAGAAATTGCACCCTACAAAACACAGAGACCCCATGCTTAAGAAATACCCATACCTGTCTCATCCTCGCAGCAGCCCGGTTTGAAAACAGAATGGACCGGTCTTTCTGGAAGCAGGCGGGACACGTCTGAAGAGCTTTGGTGTAGGAACTTTCAGCTTCGACATAATCTAGGACGAAAGGGTTCAGGGTGAGAGTCAATCAGGTTTTATTCCACACACTTCTGCATCCCACAGGTGCCAGAATGCACAGCTCCCACGCAAAGGCTTCCACTCTACTACAGTCCTGGTCTGTCGCGCCTGGGACAGTCACATCTCCTCCCTTCGCTAACAAAATGATGCCTGCTTCAAGGCTGGCCTCTCCACCACTGCAGCCGCGCTGCTGCTGAGGACCTGCTGCTCCCACCGATCTCCCACGGCCTGGGATTGGTGAGCAGACACTGCACGCTGTCAGCAATGTCTCTGCTGCTCATACCCTGGACAGCCAGCCTCATCTGACTTAGCGATTCAGACAGGAGGTTCCCAAGGGGGGCAGGGGAAAGGAACTAGACAGATAAGGAAGCGAGTAAGGCTTGAGATCCATTACTCAGGTTGAAGAAGTTTCTGGGGCTGGGGTAATCTCAGTGGCAGAGTACAGGCTGAACTTGTACAAAGTGCTGGGCTCAGTCCCTAGCACTGCAGGGGTGGGAAGTGTGGGGGGGGGGGGGGGGGGATGTGTCAAGAACCTTTAGGTCTCTGAGAAAAGAAGGGAGGATTGTTAAACTAGGATGAGCCAGGGCTCAGGTTATAGAGCACCAGCCAATGGAAGCATTAGATACTGAATTTCAGTCTTGGTCTCAGATAAAAAGTGAGAACCTACTAAGTCGGGGGAGGTTAACATTGCTAGATCTGTCTGTGACAGGGCCTCACCGTAGAGCGGAGACTGTCCTTCAACTATCTCTACCTCAGCCTTCCCCTGCTGGGATTACAGGCATGTGTTTGAACTCAGGCTTGAGCCAGCCACCAGTCTGGGAGTCCAATGTGAGAGGCAGGGTGAGAACTGGGAATAGGATCTCCTGAGGGAAGCTCAGGCGCGCCCTGTGTTTCTCTGGCTGTCTATGTCCTGGGGTCCTCAGTGCCACAGGCATTATGCCCTTTAGACTTCCAGCCTCCAAAGCTGCGAGCTGCACCACTGTCTTTACATAGCCGGCTGCCGCGTAAGGACGGGCAATGGGGGAGGAAGTGGACACCTGGCCCTCAGAAGGTGGGGCTGTTGGCAAAGCCTCTGCTTTACAGCCAGGCAGGCCTCACACGTGCTGTCCCCAACCACAGATGGAGAGCATTACTCCTGGTTTCTGGATAAGAAAAGAAAAACTCCTGTGCCAAGAGACACAGGCTGGCTCGCTGTCAGCCGACAGTGACCTGGAGCAGGTAAAACAATACAGACACCAAGTCCAGGAGTCGGGAGCTGTGTGGAGATGGCGCTCAGGCTTGCTAGGTGTTTCCAGATGTTCTGAGTCTTCACACTGAAGACGGGCGAGGGAGAGCAGGCGTTAGTGCCATCACACCACCTCACCTCCTTTCTTGAACTGTTCATTTCCTTCCTCCTTTAGTCTAGTGCTCTCTCCTCTCCTCTTCTGAAAGAGAGCCAAGATAAAACAATGTAAATATGCAAAAAAATCTAAGCTTTTTTATATCCACGCCTACTTTACAGGTATCAACTCTTAGGAACTGGGTGTTCCCCAAACTGTAACCCTATTAATTTTTTTTTGGGTCAGTCGTGGGCCTTGAACTCCGAGCCTGGGCGCTGTCCCTCAGCTCTTCAGCCCAAGGCTAGTGCTCTACCACTTGAGCTACAGCGCCACTTCCCATTTTTTGGTGGTTTATTGGAGATAAGAGTCTCACCAGTTTTCCTGCCCGGGCTGGCTTTGAACTGTGATCCTCAGATCTCAGCCTCCTGAGTAGCTAGGATGACAGGCGTGAGCCACTGGCTCACCAGCTCCTCGAGTTCTTTAGCCAATAGCAAAACATCGCTGAAATAAATGCATACATACCACAGGATACACTGAAACACTGTGAAAAGTTTACAGAGAATGATGACTGTGTGTCACTGTGTATGTGTGTGTGTATGTGGGGGGGGGGGCTTGAACTCAGGGCCCGGGCACTGTCCCTGCGCTTTTAATTTTTTGCTAAAAGCTAGTACTCTTATCAATTGAGCCACAGCTACACTTCTAGCTGAGAGACTCACAGACTTTCCTGTTTGGGATTCTCAGATCTCAGCCTCCTAAATACTAGAATTATAGGTGTGAGCGAGCCACTGGCACCCAGCTGAAAGGATGATTATGAACTTTGACAACGGATAGTAATTTAACCAGCAAGAAAGAATTTGTAAAATTGTAAATCTATTTCTACATTTTATTATCTATTCTATATTATTTTTGGTCGGTTGTGGGGCTTGAACTCTGGCCTGGGCGCTGTCCCTCAGCTCTTCAGCTCAAGGCCAGTGCTCTACCTCTTGAGCCACAGCGCCACTTCTGTGACTTTCCTGTCCAGGCTGGCTTTGATCTCAGCATCCTTAGTAGCTAGGATTACAGGCATAAGCCACCAGCGCCCGGCTCCCTAGTTATTTTCAAGACACCAATGACAGCTTTGAAACAGCTGCTTAAGTCAAATTAGATTTTTGAACCCTGGGCACGCTCTCCTCTGCCCCTCCCTGTGGGATTCTTTCATGTCACAATCCAAATTCCCCAGACTTCCTGCTGGAGCAACACTCCCCTCACCGCCATCTTTCTAAAAGTGGATTTTGTTTCAGGTGCACATACTATTCTATGTATGTATAGTATTTTGTACTTTGACCTGGAATTGGTGGTTTCTCCCCATCTTTAGTTTGAAACGGTATCTAGAAACCAAGGTCTGGCTACTAGCATGTACAGTTACTAAAGTAACTTTAGACTCTTTTAGTTAAAAAAAAAAAAGAATTTCAGGGACAGGGATCAGGCCTGGAATTCAAGCCCCAGGGAATAATGTTGCGCGTGTGCACAGACAGGCATGCATGCACAGACGCGTATGTACATGTATGTGTACACACACACACACCCTTAAGAGGCCAGGGCAAGGGATATGGCTCAAGTTGTACAGCAAGTTGTACCCTAGCAAGCACATGACCCTGAGTTCAACTTCTAGTATCTCCAACAAAACCCAACAACACAAAACAGTCCAATAGTCACAAGAATACACGAAAGTAAAATCCTACTACACAGGATTCTTGGGTAACAAGGCCTGAACTCCTGCTCAACCTTTGTGTCCTTAGCTTTTCCCTCTCCAGTCTGGCACTCTACCATTTGGGCCCTGTCTCCACTTCCAGTATTTTGTTTGTTAACTGGAGATACAAGTCTCAGGAATTTTCTGTCTGGATCTTCAGATCCGATCTCAGCCTCCTGAGTAGCTGGGATACAGGTGGAAGAGAACTACTGGTGCACGGCTATAAACTTAGATTTTCAAATAATAGTTTAACAGATGGCCAACCTTGAAAAGCGCAAACATTTCAGCTTGTTGCCATTAAAGTTTAATAGATCATTAAAGAAAACGTAGAATTTTGAAACTGGTATGGAAACCCATTGGTATAATCAGTTTAAATAAAGAATGATAGGAAAATTAAAATAGGTAGAAATGGTGGGGAGAGAGTGGACAAAGGGTGAATGAGGATGGATGTGGTCCATGTAGTTTATCTGCATGTGGGAAAACAGAACAATGGAACATGGTGAAACTGTCTTAGGAAGGTGGGGGTGTGGGTAAGAAGAGAGGGGGCAATTTTTTTTTGGGGGGGGAGGGTTGTAGGGCCTGAACTCTGGGCCTGGGCACTGTACCTCAGCTCTTCAGCTCAAGGCTAGCGCTCTACAACTTGAACCACAGTGCCACTTCTGGCTATTTCTGCTTATGTGGTGCTGAGGAACCGAATTCAGGGCCTCAGGCATGCAATGCAAGCACTCTACCACTGAGCTACCTTCCCAGCCTGAGAGGGGCAAATTTGATTTAGAAACATCATGTGAATGTGTGGAAATGTTACAAGGAGACCCGCCTTGCACAACTAATGCCAATTTTTAAAAAATGGTGCTGAGACATAGCAGCCATCTGGAAATAAGATAAAAATACAGCCACAGGACAGCATATGAATAAACTCTGAATGGATTGGAGGTCTTTCAGCATGGAGAATGGCTGACTGATATAAATCCAGAATTAATATGAAGATTAATAAATCTGACTATAGAAAAACAAAGTGAATTCCAACAAAACATTTCACTATAACAAATTCAAAAGATACCTGACACTGAACAGGTTGCTGCACCAAAGTTCACGACATCACCAATCAAATGACCCAAAGCAGAAGCAACCCATGCACTGGCAGATGGGATGAGGGAGGAACAAATGTGGCACCTGGATACCTGGAGATAATTATGCAACCTCAGAGAGGACCAACCCCTCACACATGCTACAACAGCCACAGCTCCTGAAAACCAAGCAGTGAAGGCAGACAACAAAGGACAGATGTGGGGCGAACCCACTCCCATGGGGTGCCCAGAATGTCCATTCATAGAAAGCAGGATGATTGCTACTAGAGGTTGTGGGAGGGGAGAGGGAGGGGCTGCTTGCTCTGCAGGATGAAGCAGTCTGGAGATGGACCGTGGTTGACAGGTGCACAAGGTGAATAAGCTCAATTCCACTGAGCTGCACCTTTGGATTTACCCATTTTAGCACAACTTAAACACACAGCTGACAAATAGGAAGAAGATATTTGCGAAATTACCACAAAGAGCTAAAAAAGAAGCAAACCACCTATAAGAATGGAAGCAAGGGCTGGGAAGGTGGCTCAGTGGTAGAGCGCTTGCCTTGCATGCATGAGGCCCTGAGTTCGATTCCTCAGCACCACATAAGCAAAAAGAAAAAAGCCGGAAGTGGTTCTGTGGCGCAAGTGGTAGAGCGCTAGCCTTGAGCTGAAGAGCTGAGGGATAGCACCCAAGCCCAGAGTTCAAGCCCCACAACCGACCAAAAAATAAATAAAAAATGAAGGAAGGAAGCAGGCATGGTTGTCCAGGCCCACCATCTCAGTAAGTTCTGCCAGCCCAGGATACATAACAAGCCTGTCCAAAATCACAAAACCCTCTGGAAACATTTTGCCTAAGGTAGTAACTGCAATGGGAAATGTATCACAATTATGCTGCAGGAAGAAGTGGACACCACTTTAACCAAGTGGGCAGGATGGATATCACCAATAATGCTGTAACATCTACCTACCTGCCTACAACACACACAACCACAGGACTCAGGGAGGAGAACACATGTCTGAAACTAAAATGAACTCTTGAGAAATTTTCATCCTTAAGGGTTAAACACAGTGTCTTGCGTTCATATCTTAGTCTAAGTTCCTCCATTTAAGGCATGCATTGTGCAGGCACTATGCTAAGCACCTGGGCTATACCTTGCACAGGACAGAGTATGTGGCCACGGTCCCCACACTGTACTCACACACAGGAGAAAGCACAGCTGCTGCCCCTAGTTCAGCAGTGAGCGCCGTGAGCTGGTGACCACAGTCTGTACACATTTTTTTCTATTTATTCTGGGCACTAATGGATGGCTGCCAGATGAATGAGTTAAATTCTAGAATTAGCCTGGTGTGTAGTGAATGTGCAGATTTTTCATGCATCTAAAAAAGTGACTGAAGTGGGAAATACGGACAGCATCTGCCCTTTTTGAAGAACCAACGAGAAAACTGAGGACTTAAAATGAAGGGTTGCTTCCTACGGTTCTATAAGGAAGACGAGTTACTTACAACACGATTAGGACAAAAGGTGATGGAACAACAATGCTAAATCAAACTTCCTGTAAAGAGAATAACCACCACTCTTCCCTGGCAAACACAGTAAACCTATTTTTATTAGATTACTGATACAATATCTGATATCATAGCTGTGTGATACCATACCATTCACTGAGTTAAAAGATGGCCGGGCGCTGGTGGCTCACACCTGTCATCCTAGCTACTCAGGAAGCTGAGATCTGAGGATCATGGTTCAAAGCCAGGCCGGGCAGCAAAGTCTGTTGAGACTCTCATCTCCAATAAACCACCAGAAAACCAGAAGTGGCGCTGTAGCTCAAGTGGTAGAGTGGTAGCCTTGAGCTGAAGAGCTGAGGGACAGTGCCCAACCCAGAGTTCAAGCCCTACTACTGGGAAAAACAACAACAACAAAAACCTAAGATGTAAAATATACCTATTGCAGAACACCATCTACCAGGCATGTGCTAAAATATTAGAGGAAACTTGAATTATTATTTTATGAAAAACAAACATGTATCTAGCTCAAGCTAGAAAACTTAAGTGCTTTTAAGTTTGGGTGCAACCTGTCAGAATGTGAGAACTGCAACCCACGCAGCAGCTGATTAGAATACCTCTTTTACTTTACATCTGAGTGCACAAGGAAAATCTGCAGTATGAAGGGTTAGAGCTGAGTCTGTATCTCTTCTATATTAATAAAAAATTGAATCAAATACGCTTTTTTTTCCGGGGGGGGGGGGGAGTCCGGTCATGGGGCCTGAACTCTGGGCCTGGACGCTGTCCCTCAGCTCTTCAGCTCAAGGCTAGCGCTCTAGCACTTGAGCCACAGTGCCACTTCCGGCATTCCCCACACTGTTTCCCTGCCCCACCCTCTTACACAGCCCGTTAATCAATCAATTAAACGAAGGCCTTCCACCTGCAGACAGATGCTCCATCACCTGAATCATGCCCCGGGCCCACACAACATTCATATCTCCACCCTCTCTGATGGCATTAACTGTATTATTCAGGTTCTTTAAGATGAGCTCTAAGACAATGTAACTATTTAAAACTCCTGGTCTCTGAGATTATAAAGTTGAAGGAGATCAAGACTTCTGTTTTGGTCAGTTCTGGGGCAAAGAAGCTTTCTAGGAAGATGTTTTCTTTTGGTTCTAAATCAAAGGGACAGGAGTTCAAGAATCCGTTCTGGCATTTTCCAGGTGTGCGATCTTAGGCAAGTTACTTCCCCACTCTGGGGAATGGTAACATGTTTCAAAAGTCTGTTGAGGGGACTCAAACTCAGTAACATCTCAGCTTAGTGGCTAGCCCATTGCTGCTCAACAAAACAAAGCTACCATTAAATGCAATGCTGTTTTGTAGACCCAGCCACTGTCCTCTGTAACCACGCTGCCACAAAAACCCTCAACTCTTACTTTGCTGGCTAGGGATCAACAAAAAAGCACTGTCAGTCATAAAAATGTCCGTATCAGAAATTTCAACCCTAGCAAAGGTCATGAAATAAGCGGTGTTACCTGTACAGGCACTCAAAACTATAGATTAGAAAACAACTTAGACTCTGAAGTACAAGATAAAAGTTCCCAGAAAAACAGGAATTTCTCTGCAAAGCCCTATGCTTCTCTGTCCTGCTACTGACAGATCTAGTGCTACTCTTGTGGTCAGGACTGGTCACTCTACTCAGGCAAAGCACACGATTACAGCCACACTTACTTGCTTGGTTTTCTGGGGGAAGAAAAGTAACCTGGGCTGGGCTTCATCTCACAAATTCTCCTGGCATGAGACATCCCGTCCCCAGCTGGCTGACATTTATTCATTTTTAAAAGCAGTTTAAGAGGCAGATTGTGCACAACATTTACCTGCTTCTCTTCTTCTGGCATATCTTTCTCCAGTTCGATTAGGTATTCCTCGTCTAGCTCTGAGGAAGTGGGGTCCTCACCAGCTTTGCTCTCAGTCTCAGGCTCTCCAGGCTTCTCAAACGAGGCACTACAGTCATGAAAGTGCTCCTCTTCCACCTGGTCTTCCTGGAGACTGCCCTTATCATCCTGGAGCTTCCTGCTCTGCGAATGCGGATCTCTGGGATCAGGAGCTGCTGGGCTGGCTCCTCCTGTTTCTGGAGGATCTGTAACCTTTAAGCCCTTGACTAGATCTTCTGGAACTTTAAAGTTCTCGGCCTTCTCCCCCATGCTGAATTCAGTGTGCGGGGTGAGGCTAAAAGTCTGGAAGAGAAAAACAGCTGCTTTGTAATGGTGCTAATAATGAAAAATTCTGCCGCACACCTAACTGCAGCAAAGACTGAATGAAACAATGACTTCCAAAGGAAGTCTAACTTCCTGGCATTGGAACTGTTATTATAAACCCACAAATAATGCTAGGTATCGTTTTAGCTGGTATATTCTCCTGGTCAAAATCTGATAGCAGAACTTGTTCTAAGCAACAAGAAACCCATGGGGGAATTAGAGGAGGTGGGGAAGAAGACGGGTAGCTGGAGACTAAACCCAGGCTCCCTAACCAGATGATTTCTCCTTCCACGGTTAACATTGTGCTGAGGTAGCAAGAACGAGGCCACAGCCAGAACAGCAACAAGAAAGAGAGCCTTAATCTCTATTCAAAATGAACAACCAAACTGTGGGGGGGGGCGGGGAAAAAACAAGCCTTTTTTTGGGGGGGAGGGAGGGAGGGGCAGCATTGCCACAACGAAGCCCAAGAATTAATGTCTTGTGGAGCTCAAAATGGAATCACGCCAAAACTGGGCTCATCGACTTAACCAAAAGGATGGGATGAAAGGCCCACGTGCCAGTGGTGGGAGAGAAGCCGCGGCTCAGGTGGACCTAATCAGGACCCCAGTTCGCAACCGGGCCGGGTAAGGGCGGCTCTCGCCCCTGGCTGGGTGACCACACCTGGCACAGGGAGAAAACTGCTGGCCAGGCGCTGGCCGGGGCCTCGGCAACTCATGAGATTCTCTCCCCCGCCCCTCTCTCGTTACGTGGCTTAGCCTGGCCTGGCATCCTCGCTCCTCCGGAGGCTGAGATCTGAGGACTGCGGTTCCCTGGCAGGGAAGTCCCGCAGTCCGCGAGCCCCTCATCGCCCAGGAGCCACCAAAAAGCCGGAAGTGGAGCCACGGCTCGAGTGGTTAGAGCGTCAGCCTTGAGCAATTACAGAACGTAAACCAAAGCCCCCCCCCCCAACACACCAAACCAACCCGCCTCGGGGACAGTGCCCGGGACCCCGAAGCGGAGGAGGAGGAGGAGGAAATAATAAACACCGTGCCGCAGGGCCTGCCACCGATCCCGCCCCGGGCTCCGGAAGCTGCGTCAGAGTCAGGCCGCCCGCAGTCTCGCCCCGCGGCCCCGCAACCCAGCCCC
>NW_012267328.1:6134367-6143804 GCF_000151885.1 Dipodomys ordii
CGGGTACTCACGGCCCCGCAGCGCCGCCCGCCTCCACCGGTCCAGCCTTGGAGACCTCTTATTTCCTCTCCGTCAGGGCCGCTTCCGTCGGCGCCGGGCAGTGACGTCCCCGGACGCAAGGCATCCTGGGAAGGGCCGTGGCGGCGCCGCGGGGAGGACGTTTCCCCCTGTGACGTCACCGTACGGACTCACCGGCATAGAGGTCGCCATCTTGGGTTACGGAAAACTTCTTCTGTTATTCTTGGCCTGAAAGCAGGGAAGAGAAACTTGTGTCTTTATTTCTTTCACTCTTCTTCCTCCCTCCCCCCATCCTCCACACACACACACACACACACACTCTGGTGCTCGTGTTTAGAAAGATGATGACATATGACCTCATTTGAGAAGTCAAGTCTTCTCTCCAAAGCCACTGTTCTCATAATATCCCTGTGTTTTCTTAAGCTGATTTTCGTGTTGTGAGTGTGCAGCAGACTGGGTGAGCTAGGAAACAGGAGGTTCTAGTTGTTTTTATCTTCAGGCTTTGCACATGGCCAAGCCCCAACCCTCCAGCTGTCTTCTATTCAACCAATGAGCTGAAAACATTTAAAGTAATTTCCGGCCACCGGACGCAGGTGAGAGTTAGTGAAGTTAAATGGAGGAACTCTTCAGTTAGGCTCCTTGCTTTGGATCCCAGAATAAGAATTTCTGGACAGGTCATGATGGTAAGAAAGCTTGGCGGAGCTTTACTGAGTGCATATGCCAGCAGGAAAGCAGACAGACAGCAAACAGACAAACAGGCAGGGGCACACTGTAACAGAGTGTGGGTGCTCTCACAGGGAGACAGAGCAGCTCCCTGGCTGTTGGGGTATTTATATGGTAAAAGCTGGGGGTCTAGCTTCAAAGTTACTCAAAGATAGGTGTTTATCTTTCTTCGAATCCCTCCTGCTGTTGCATTTTTGAGTTTCTGGATGTTTTGGGCATTCTTTTCAGGTAAGAATGCATCCTGGAATGGTAAGGGGAAAAACAAAGGAGGAGGCAACAATGCTGGATAAGAAATGTACTCATGACCTTGCTCATGTGACTGTAACCCCTCTATACAGTATTTTCACAATAAAAACTTAATTTAAAAAGAATGCATCCTGCCATGAAACAGATCCTTATCCTTGAAATGAAGGCATCATGTTGTCTGCATTTTTAATTTTTTTTTATTTTGTGTTGTATTTTGGGGAGGAGATTGCTCAGGTTTTGGGGGAAGCATCTTTCATTCATTTGTTCGTTCGTTCTTTCTTTCTTGTCATGGAGCCTGAACTCTGGGCCTGGGCGCTGTCCCTCAGCTCTTCAGCTCAAGGCTACTGCTCTACCACTTAAGCCACAGCACCACTTCCGGCTTTTTTCTTTTTTCTTATGTGGTGCTGAGGAATCGAACCCAGGGCCTCAGGCATGCAAGGCAAGCGCTCTACCACTGAGCCACCTTCGCAGCAGGGAAGCATTTTTCTCAGGATGGCCTACATCCTGCCAGACAAATATTAATTCTTGGGGTGAGAACTACATCTCTCAGGAAAGAACGCATTCTGTCTTCTCTCTTTGAAGCAAAGACAGCACTTCTGTGTTTCTAAATACCATGCATCTGAGTTGCCTTCACCAGGCCTCCATTTCCTAACTTATCCTGCCTCATTTTCCCCTAAATGACTTTGGTCCCTCCTTTCTCCCTTCCCTCCCCTCCCCTCCCCTCCCTTTCCCTTCCCTTCCTTGCTTTTGGCCAGTCCTGGCTCTTGAACTCAGGGCCTGGGCACTAACCCTGAGCTTCTTTTGCCCAAGGCACCCTACTTGAGCCACAGCGCCACTTCCAGGCTTTTCTGTTTCTGTGGTACTGAGGAATGGAACCCAGGCCTTCACGCGTGCTAGGCAAGCACTCTACCACTGAGCCACCTTCCCAGCCCTAGTCCTTTATTGTTAAGGGAAGTACGTGAATGAGTGTCTCCTGTGAGTGCTGTAACTTAGTGAAGGACTTGCCACTCCCCTCTGGGCACATTGTTTCCATGTATCCAACAATGGACTATGAAGGATTGAGCCCCGGGCCAGTTTTCCCAGGTGCATACAGAGGTCAAGCAAGCCACCCAGAGATTAGTGCAGACTGCTTGCTGCAGGCAGGGCTGTAAACATTAAAGACTTTCTAATTACCCTCTGCCTCCTGGCTCAGACCTCAGAAAATCCCAGCTCCAGTCCCAGCTCTGCACACACTGCCGTCTCTAAGTCCTGTCTCTAAACCCTGTCTCTAAGCCGGTAGGTAGGCTGTGCCCTGGCTGCTCTATCTCAATTAACAGTCCTTGCCTGTGGCAGCTGGAGCCTGTATTTCCTTCTTTTCTCCTCCATTTTCCTAACATGTAGCATACTTCATTTCCTCTAGTCTAGCTTGCTTCAGTCTCACTGTTTTGTGTGTTTTGGGGCTTGAACTCAGGGCCTGGGCACTGTCCCTGAGCCTCGTTGGGGCTCAAGGCTAGCACTCTACCCCTTGAGCCACAGCGCCACCTCCAGCTTTCTCTGAGTCATTTATTGGAGAAGAGACTCAGCCATTATTGCCCTGGGCTGGTGTGGCCTCCTGAGTAGCTAGGATGACAGGCGGGAGCCACTGGCACCTGGCACTGCACCGTTTTGTTTTTCTTTTAAATATATTTTTAAAAAACACTTAGGTTAGCATTAATAGGCATATTGTCATCTTCAATGCATTATCACCACTTCTTTTCACTTTTAATTTCTAACAAGGTAAATGTTGATAACTCACATTATACATCTGTAATCCAAGCTACTTGGGAAGCTAAAAATCTTACCTCCAATGTAGGAGGAAAAGGCTGGAAGTAGAGGTGTATGGCTCAAGCAGTAGAACCCCAACCTTGAGTAGAGAAAGCCAAGCAAGTGCCTGAGGCTCTAAGTTAAAGCCCCAGTACCAGCACAAAAGAAGAAAAAAGACTCCAGCCCTTAAACTGAAGCCAGATTACTGCTGCCTAGTAAAGGTAATTCAAAAGTATGGTATTTAGAAACACAGAAGAGCCATCTTCGAAAAGAGACAACAGGATGCATCCCTTCCTGAGAGAAGGATTTCTCACCCCAACAATGAGCACTTGTCTCACAGGATCTACGCCTTCCTGAGAAAAATGCTTCCTCCAAACTTAAGTAACCTCCTCCCCCAAATGCAGATAACAGGGTGCCCCCTTATCTCGAGAATAAGGATTTTTTTTTTATGGCAGGATGCATCCTTACCAGGAAACCTACCAGGTGTGATCAGAGCAAAGACAACTTTGAAGCCAGACCCCCTGTCTTTACCATATAAATACCCCAACAGCCAAGGAGCTGTGTGTTTGTCTCTCTGAGAGCACCCACACTGAGTTAGAGTATGCCCTGCCCTTCTGTGTGTCTGCTTGCCTGCTTGCAGAGTACTCTAAAAAGCTCTGCCAAGTCTTCTTGCCCTCGTGATTTGTCCAGAAGTTCTTATTCTGAGATGGAAGTCAAGGATCCACAGTGAAGAGTCCTTACTGTTAAAGGAACACTTCACCAACCCTCACCTGCGCCCGGTGACAAAACCATCTCCTAGGGGTAAAATGGGCCCTCATAGTCTTGTGTGTGTGTGTGTGTGTGTGTGCTGCTCCTGGGGCTTGAACTTTGGGCCTGGGCACTGTCTGTGAGCCTTTCTACTCAAAGCTAGCACTCTATTACTAGATTAAAACTCAACTTCTGGCTTTTTGGTGGTTCATTGGAGATACACGTCTCATGGGCATTACCGCCTGGGCTGGCTTTGAACTGTGATCCTCAGATCTCAGCCTCCCTCGAGGTGAGGAGTATTAGGAATGAGCCACCAGCACCTGGCTCTCCCCTATTTTAAGGAAGTCATAGGCATACACTAGAAGGGACATGGATTAACCATTGCTGTTTTGAATCAGTGTCACCATTCCTCTTCACCCCTGCCTGCTCCCCGTCTCCGAGCTGTTCCCTAGCATAAACTGGTGTGTTGGGAACCTCAATTTACTGTTCATCAATGTAATGACATCCATCAATGTAAGGATGGCCTAACACTTCAAATCCGCCTTTGGCGGTGAGGCCTTTGGGAGGTGATCAGGATTCAGTGAGGTTGTGAGGAGGGGCGGGTCCCTGGGATGGTTGTCATGGCTACAGTAATAACACCACCAATAATAATAGAGATGTACTAGTCCGCTGTGCTGACTCACCTGGAGATGTTCCGTAGATGGGTGCAGCTCTGAGAAGCCCTCACTAGGCGATGGAGCCAGGCCCTTGGATTTCCTAGCCTCTAGAACCCTGAGCTAAGAATACTTCCACACTTTGTTACCCAGTCTCAAGTAGCAGCTTTCTTTCTGTCTTGAGCTCTGGGCCTGCCTGGGCACTGTCCCTGAGCTCTTCAGCTCAAGGCAAGCCACTCTACCCCTTGAGCCATAGCGCCACTTCCGTTTTTCTGGTGGTTCATTGGAGATGAGTCTCATGACTTTCCTGCCAGGGCTGGCTTTGAACCACAATCCTCAGATCTCAGCCTCTGAGTAGCTAGGATGACAGACGTGAGCCACCAGCACCTGGCAGTAGCCGCTTTCTACCTCCTCTGGTTTCTTCCTGGAGAGGGATGGGCCAGGATTTGGCAAACCCCAGACTTGGGCGAGCGCTGTGAATCCTGCCCTCCCCACCGCCCCCAGGTAGTCTGATGCTTGCTAAGATGTCCTGTGGTTTCCCGAAGATGCTGTCAGGAGACACAACAGATGCCAAGTCATCAACCCACAAACCTCTGATCTCTTGCAACTCTGGAGCTCAGGAGTCTGAGGGCAGTTTCCCACGGGCAGAAGTCAGGGTGTCAGCATTGCCTCTCGATGCCCTGCCCGCCTCCCAGGGGCTCCAGCCATCCTCTGTGGGGCCTTCTCCTCCCATCTTCAGTGAGCAGCGTGGCTTCTTCAGATGTCTCTCTTTATACTGCTTCTCATCACGCTGCTATGCCCGACCCCTTTGTGCCCCGAGCTTAGTAGGACCCTTCTGATGTTAGACCCGCTGGGATAATCCAGGATAATCTTCCTGTCTCTGGATCTTGAACTTGATGAAATCTGCTAAGATTTTCTTTTTCTCATTTCAGATGACAGGTTACAGGAGACAGAATGTAGCTATGTTTGGAGGGCCAGCACATTCTGGAATGCCTATGAATGTAACAGGCAAAGTACTAGCTGGCTCCCTTCCCCCCCCCTTTTCTAGGGCTTAAAACTCAGGGCCTGGGCACTGTCCCTGAGCTGCTTTTGTTCAAGGCGAGTTCTCTACCACTCGAGCCACACCACCACTTCTGTCTTTTTGGTAGTTCATTGCAGAAAAGAGTCTCACAGGTTTTTTCCTCCCCGGTCTGGACTGGCTTCGAACCACGAGCCTCAGAATCTCAGCCTCCTGAGGAGCTAGGGTGACAGGCCCCAACCCCAGCGCATTGCTAAAAAGCTGCTTTTTGCTGGGAACATTCAGGAACTAAATGTGGGATTCGAGCTGGGCACCCAGTCTGCGCTTCACATGGGAGTCTTTCCATCTCGTGACAGGAGGCCAAGTGCTCCAAAGGAAGAGAGGAGCCCAAAGCCAGGACAGCCAGCAGGCACCGGTGATGACCGTCCCTGCCCCTGCTGAGCTAATGATCAATCGAGGCACAGCAGAGACCTGGGCCTGTTGGAACTGTGCAGGCCTTCCTCACCTCCTGCCCCCCCCCCGCATTCTCCCTACTGAAGTGGCCGGGCCAGCTGTGTGGAGCCCGGGCCGGCCATGCCCAGAGCGGCCACACCAGCCCGGCTGCAGGGACAGCTGCCCGGCCCGGCGTCGCGCGCCCGCGTCGCTTCCCCGCGCTGGCCACCAGGTGGCGCCGCCGGCCGCTGTCCGAGGCCCCGCGCCGGGACGGAGGCGCTGGTTCCCCGGCTCCGCTCGCACTCGAGGAAGGAAGGAAGGAAGGAGGCGGCTCTGGGCAGCGACCAGCGCGGTTCCCGAGGAGCGTGGGCCCGGGACGCGGCCGCCGGGCAAGGGGCATGCACGGAGCCCACTGCAGGGACCCACACACCTGGACCCCACGTCGATTCTCCCCTCCAACCCCCCCCCCCAAACACACACACACACACAGACAGACACACAGACACACACATAGACACACACAGACACAGACATACACAGACACAGACAAACACACAGACACAGACATACACAGACACAGACAAACACACAGACACAGACACACACAGACACAGAGACACACACAGACACAGACACACAGACACAGACAGACACACAGACACACACACACAAGACACAGGCATAGACACACACACAGACACAAACACACAGACACAGACAGACACAGGCATAGACACACACATAGGCACAGACACAGAAACACAGACACACACACAGAGACACAGACACAGACACACAGACACACACACAGACACAGACACACAGACACACACAGACACACAGACACAGAGACAGACACACACAGACACACAGACACACACACAGACACACAGACACAGAGACACAGACACACACATAGACACAGACACAGAGACACACACAGACACAGACACAGACAGACACACAGACACAGACACAGACACATACAAGACACAGGCATAGACACACACGCAGACACAAACACACAGACACAGACAGACACAGGCATAGACACACAGACATAGGCACAGACACAGAAACACAGACACACACACAGAGACACAGACACAGACACACAGACACACACACAGACACACACAGACACACAGACACAGACACAGACACAGACACACAGACAGACACACAGACACACAGACACAGAGACACAGACACACACATAGACACAGACAGACACAGACACAGACACAGAGACACAGACAGACACAGACACACAGACACACACATAGACACAGAGACAGAGACACAGACAGACAAAGACACAGACAGACAAAGACACACAGACACAGACAGACACAGAGACACAGACACACACAGACAGACACAGAGACACAGAGACAGAGACACAGACACACACAGACACAGAGACACACAGACACAGACAGACACAGACACAGAGACACAGACACACAGAGACACAGACACAGAGACACAGAGACAGACACACAGACACACACAGACACAGACACACACACAGACAGACACAGACACACAGACACAGACACACACCCGGCATGAAGCCAGGCCCCCTCCTCTCAGCCGAGACCCCCGGCCTACTGTGAGGCAGGTCAGGGTCAGACAGGACCCTTAACAGAGATGAGGCCTAAGAGAAAAGCTGCAAGCAGGCCCCTAGGCACACCCCTGGGATCTTCCTACCAAGGAGGCCCAGGCCTGGAGGACTGCAGCTTGAGGGCGGGAAAGTCTATGCGACGTTAGCTCTAGAACAACCAGCAAAAAGCCATGTTGGAGGTATGGCTCGAGAGGCTGTGTGTGTGTGTGTGATAGACTTTAAGGGACTTCAGTTTGCTGGGCCACTTAAGCAAAGTCTCCAGCCCTATCCCCCTTTTTCTTTCTTTTTTGCCAGTCCTGGGGCTTGAACTCAGGACCTGAGCATTGTCCCTGAGCTTCTTTTGCATAAGGCTAGTACTCTACCGCAGCACCACTACTTGATTTTTCTGTGTCTCTGGTACTGAGGAATCGAACGCAGGGCTTCATGCATGCTAGGCAAGTGCGCTACCACTGAGCCACCTTCCCAGCACCACCTTTTCATCTTTATTTTTCAGATAAGGTGTGACTTCTTTTTCTCTCTTTCCTGGGCCAACCTCCTATATAGAATAGCTGGGATTGGAGGAATGAACCACCATACTGGGCTTTTTTTTTTTTTTGGTATTGGTGTTTGAACTCAGGTTTCCCTGCTTGCTAGGCAGGCTCGACCACTAAATTGGGTCTCTAGGCCTTTTCTGCACTGGTTATTTTGAGAAAAATACTTGCTTTTTGCCCAACAGGTGTGTACCACACCAGCCTCATCCACTGAGTGTGGAGAATGTTTTGGTTTTTGGCTGTGGGGCTTGAACTCAGGGCCTGAGTGCTGACCCTGAGCTCTTTCACTCAAGGCTAGTGCTCTACCACGTTGAGCCCCAGCTCTGTTTCCCATCTTCTAGTGGTTAAGTAGAGTTAAGGGTCTCATGGACTTTCCTGCCCAGCCTGGCTTTGAACCACGATCCTCAGATCTCAGCCTCCTGAGCAGCTAGGATGACAGGCGTGAGCCACCAGCTCCCATCCACATGCCTGTATTTTTTTTTTCACATGCCTGTATTTTTTCAATACGCTTCCTGAATAACCCAGTGACTCTGAGTTTGAGAACTACACCCCTGCTTTTGGTACCAAAGAAAGAAAAAGCGCCCCACCAGCCAGAGGTGCAACATGAGGCCAAGGGACTTGGAAGGCCGGTGGCCCTGGCTGGCTAGTGGTCCTCACCCAGCAAACTCCAGGTCCTTCCCCAACCATCTGTGGATGGTTTTTCTCTTACCACCTCCCTAAGAAGTGCTCTGCACAAGCCAGGTACAAAGCAGCCGTGTGTGTGTGTGTGAGAGAGAGAGAGAGATCCTCTTGGGTTTGGGGCCGTGTGTCTGTGCAGAGGGACATGTCCAGGCAGTCACTGCAGCTCCTCACCCAGATCCTCAGCGCCCGGTAGCAGCCCCGGCGGGGGCAGAGAGGGGGCCCAGGCGCCCAGGCGCCCAGGGGCGGGGAGGCCGGGCGCTGCGGCCTCACGCGATCTGAAAGGGAAGCGGCAGCGGACGCTCCAGGCCACAAACCACGCGAGGCCGCACAGGACAAATGACTTTAATAGACCCGTCACAGTGCCGTCCTGGCGGGGACAGCGAGAGGGGCGGAGAGGGACGGGGTCACCCCGCGAGCGGCGCCCCAGCCCGGAGGCCTGCCACACTCACGCTGCGATGCACACGCACGCACACGCACGCACACTCACGCTGCGATGCACACGCACACACACACATGCACTCACGCTGCGATGCACACGCACACGCGTGCACACTCACGCTGCGATGCACACACACACGCACACACATGCAGACCAGGCGGGCACCGCGCGTGTGCACACACAGTTAAATACGCGAAGACAGGAACTCGGCATCGATATATACAGGGGGGAGGGGAGGGAAGACAGAGGACGAGGAGAGGAGAGGAGAGGGAGGCAGAGAAAGAGCACAGAGAGAGAGGAAGAGGAGAGGACCAGGGAGGGCAGACAGTATGCAGAGAAAGGGGGAGGGGAAGGGAGAGGGAGGGGAGAGCGAGAGGGATGGGTGGGGCGTGGGGAGGGAGGAAGGGGAGGAGAGGGAGAGGGGGACAGAGAGGGAGAGATGGGTGGGGCGTGGGCCCCGGGCTCCCCGCATGCTCGGCCAGCTCTCCGCTATACCTGGCACCATGCTCCAGCCAGAAAAGCAGCCGCCCCTCGCCCCGCC
>NW_012267328.1:6144634-6171637 GCF_000151885.1 Dipodomys ordii
GGCGAGGGGCGTGGCGAAGGGGAGGGGCGTGGCAGAGCGAGGGGCGTAGAGGCAAGGGGCGTGGCGAGGGGCGGGGAGGAAGGGCGTGACGGGGAGAGGGGTGGAGCGAGGCAAGGGGGCGGAGCATAGCAGGGCGTGGCGGGGGCGGGGTGAGGAGGGCGGGAGAAAGGGGAGAGGAGGGAAAGGGCAGGGGGGAAGGGGAGGGGCAGAGGTGGACAGACAGACATAAGCAGTGAGTTACTGTCAGGATCCCTCTCCCCTCTCCCTCTTCCTCCCCTCCCCTCCCCTTTCTTCTGGGATTTGAACTCAGAACCTCTGCACTTCCTTTCCTCTGGTCGTTTTTTTCTAATACAGTCTCGATTGTCTGTATTTTACTCAGTGTCTTTCAGATGCCATTCAACAAAGCCTTCTATGCTCACAGTCTCCTTGGCTCATTCTCACCCCTCCCTCCCCAATCCCCTCCTCTCTCTTTTTTTTTTTTGTCGGTCATGGGGTCTGAACTCTGGGCCTGGGCGCTGTCCCTCAGCTCTTCAGCTCAAGGCTAGCGCTCTACCACTTGAGCTACAGCACCACTTCCGGCTTTTTTCTTTTTGCTTATGTGGTGCTGAGGAATCGAACCCAGGGCCTCATGCATGCAAGGCAAGCTCTCTACCACTGAGCCACCTTCCCAGCCCCTCTCATTTTTCTTAATTATTATTGTTCTTTTTTTCCTGGTCCAGGGCTTGAACTCAGGGTCTGGGTGCTGTTCCTGAACTTCTCCCCGCCCCCCAAGGATAGTGTTGTACCTCTTGAGTCACAGCTCCAATTCTGCTTTTTTTCTTTTTTGGTTGTTTATTGGAGACGAGTCAAGGTCACAAATGTAAATCCTAGCTACAACAACACCCCCTCCCTCTCCCCAAAACCACTCAAGCAAAAAGGGCAGGCTAGAGTGCCTGAAGCCTTGAGTTCGAATCCCAGAACCTCCCCTCAAATAAAGAAATCCTAACTACATCATGCTTTATGAAAAAAGAAGTGGGAAACAGCATGAGATTTATGCTAACTAACTTGCCAAATAACCATATGCGTGTTTTAAAAACATCCTCAAATTAAAAGACAAACATTAAACACAGAATGCTTGCCTAGGGGATGGGCAGATGGACACAGGGGATAGGAAATGGGATTAAAAGGAAATAAATCAGTGAAATAAGAGAGCCTGGCACAGACTGATGACGATGAGCAGTTATGATCCAGAAATGCCATTAACTGCTTTCTCTGAGTTTAGATCCAAAAACATGTTCATATCAAATTAGAAACAATTTCCATTTTAAATAAAAGGCAGTAGAGAACTTGGACAGGTTAAATGGCTGGAATTTCAACGAAATTTGATTCCAATACAAAATATGATTTTACATAAAAAGATGCAATCAGTAATGATCTTCTGGGAAACATGAGAAAATACCAAAAATCAAAAAAAAAAAAAGCAAAGCATTTTAAAAAAGTGAGCATAACCCTGCAGTGCTAGAAAATGACATTGATTAGATGAATATTAAACAAGACAGAGTCGATACAGAGTCCAGTCTCAATCCTCCTGAGTGCTGGGATTGCAGGTGTGTACCACCAGACAACCAAAAAGTCACATTCTAATTCATATATGTTCACTTCTTTTCATATAAGTATATAGTTTTCCTCTATACATATCTGTAACTATATGTATACACACATACATATATGAGTTTTTTTTTGCTAGTCCTGGGGCTTGATCTCAAGGCCTGGGCACTGTTTCTTTTGCTCAAGGCTAGTACTCTACCACTTGAACCACTTCTGGCATTTTCTGTGTATGTGGTGCTGAGGAATCCAACCCAGGGCTTCATGCATGCGAGGCAAGCGCTCAACCACTGAGCCACCTCCCCAGCCCCGTGCCTAGCTCTTTCCGTTGAGATGGAATGGTTCTCACTGGGGTCCTCCTGTGATCCTCTCAGCCTCCCACATGGCAGGGATGTCATGTGTGTATCACCTTGGTGTATCATTTCACCCAGCTACTGGTTGGCATAGGGTCTCGAAAACTTTTGCCCAGGCTGGCCTCCATCTGTGATACTCCCAAGCCCAGCCTTCCACGTAGCTGGGATTATAGATATGAGCCACTGAGCGGGCAATAAAGTCTTCATCTCTGTTTCATTGGAAATGCTGTGCCCAGAACAACAATGATGGGCAAGATTTTGCCATCCTTTTCCTGTGAAGAATCCGGCTAGGACTGTGGCACCAGGAGGTGCTCTGCCCAGGGGTGGGGGTGGGGGGGTGACTTTTCTCTTGGGCATTTATGGTCCTGTTTGGGTTTGAATCCCATAAGCTGTTTTGTTATCTGAGAAAAAGACCATTCTTTGTCCTCAGAGAATTTGGGCAGCGTGGCTGCCCGGAACAGAGGTTGGGGATGAGGTGGATCTGGTATTAAATCTTCTCTTGAGGGATCTGCCGTTTGACTTTAGATAATGTTGATTAGTCCTCTCAGCCTCCAGTCTGTGCTCTGTGAAATGGAGTGGTTCAGGTGGTAGAGCATCTGCCTAGCAAGTGCAACGTTTTGAGTTCAAACCCCAGTATCTTGGTATCTGTAGGCGACGGGTCCAGGGACTGCCCGAAGATGTCAAACTGGGTGGATGCTCAAATCTCTTCTACAAAATGATACTATAATTTGCATATGGCATCCACCCATCCTACCATGTACCTTGAATTGTCTCTAGATCACTTAAAATACCAGATGCCAAGGTCAGGGGTTATATAAATAGCTGTTATGCTGTAGTTCTTATGAAACAGGACAGGAAAGAGGCCGTGACTGTTCAATACAGATGCAATTTCCCACTCCAGATATTTTCAGTGCATGGTTGGTTTGATCCTGGGATACAGACCAGTCCTCAAGAAGCCTGTTTATACCAACTCCTTCCCCCAAAATTGGTTCCACTTTTTTTTTCTTTTTGGCTGTACTAAGGTTTGAACTCACCACCTTGTGCTTGTTACACAGATGCTCTACCACTTGAGCCATGCCCCAGCCTCACTGGCTACTTTATTCTGCACTCCTAAGAATGTACTAGCAGATCTCCTTCTGTGATTTTATTGCTTGTTAATGTTAAGCCATACCAGAGGTGCCAAGATCCTTGCTCACCATCCAGACTGCAAAATCCTCCCAGGGAAAACCCCTATTTTCATTGATTATTTTCCTTTCCCTCCAGATTTGTGAATTTTTATTACAGAAAATGATGTCTGTTGCATTTAAAAATTACATATTACCAGAAAAAAAATCTATAAAGGAGTGAAAATTCTCCATTAAAACTCAAGGGACCAGACTTAACAACTTTGCTTTCATCCGTGTAGCTTTTTCTAAATGGGGTCATACTGCACATGCCATTCCCTAAATTGTGTTCTTTGCTTAGAATATTTACAAGGTCCTCGCCCACGTCAGGGTACGAGGTGCTCTCTCCCAACCCCTCCCAAGCTGCATTACACTTTCCTGTCTGCATGCACAGCAGTTCGGTTAACACGGTCTTTTATGCTACTCTGGTACAGGGTTGATTTTTGGTTTAAAGCTGTTAACTAATATGTGTCAATAAAAAGCCTCAGTTTTCAGATGTCTGGGGTTTGCGTAGAATAAATTTCCATACTGGGAATCAGTAGTTCTTTCTTCCTCCTTCCCTCCTTTCTTCTTTTAACAGTCCTGGTGTTTGAATTCTGGGCCTTGTACTTGCTAGGCAGGTGCTCTACCCCCTGGGCCACACCCTAGTCCTTTTCTCCCCCCTCCAGTGGTTTTGTTTGGGCTGTCCCACACTGCAACCTTTCCTGCTTTCCACCTAGCAGGATGGCATGAGTAGACCATGCTGCCCGTTTATGTGTTGAGATAGTGTCTTGATAATGACTGGCCTTGAAACACAATCTTCCTGACCTCTGTCTCCTGAGTGGTTGGGATTACAGGTGTGAGCCACTATGCTGGTCTCCTTCAGCCTTGTCAATCCTCTTTTATCTGGCAGGTGAGGAGTGACACAGACTCTTTTGCCCAGTTTGATTCCATTTCCTTTCCTCCTCCTGCACACCCCAGTGTGGTAACCCCTCTGGCATCCCGCCCCCGCCCCCCCAAAGCCCTGGGTGATGATCCCCTCTCACCCCCACTCCTCCTCTTCTTGGGTTGGCCTTGAAGTTCATTGAGCTCTCAATCCTCCTGCCTCAACCTGCCCTGTGTTGAGATTACAGATGTGTGCAACCACACCCAGCTCCCTCTTTTTCTTGTTGAGATGGACTAAAGGTCCCCAGCTTCAGGTCCTGCTCAGTGAAGCGGAGCTAACACCAGCAGCAACTGTCTGGTCCGTTTTGTGAGGTTTGAGCTGCATGCAGACTCCTCAGGAATACTCTGCGGACCGGTGCCTGACACCCAGTCCTCTCTGCATTAATGGAAACCAAGCGAATTAACTGTTATTCTTGTGGATCATGGGATAGACTAGAAGTGTCATCTTAGGAACCCTGTCTTTTGTACTTCTTGAGCCACTGTGGGCCTCAGTTTCCCCTCCCCTTTATTTTAGTGGTCTGGAGTGGTGTCCTTCCAGCCCCCGGGGCTCTGGTTCTCTCCGGGCTCCCTAGACTTACCACATGGGGGCAGTGTGGGACACTGGGAGGCCACTGTGGATCCCAGAAATATTTTGGTCCCTACCCTTTTCCCTCAGCAACGCACAGATTAAGGTGTTGTCTGCCGCCCTGGTCTGAGCCCCAAAGCCAAAGGGAATTAGGGAAGGTGCTAAGCCTCTTAGGCATGGAAGAGGATGGGTGCTAGGGCGCGATTCCTCCTGGGCAACCAGTTAGACCTGGTCCTGGGGAGTGGCAGGGGTGGAGGGCAGTCAGGAGAGTGGGGGGAAGGGCACAGCAGGGCCCACCCTCTACTTAACTCTGTTCCTTCTGCTCCTCCACCCTGCTCGCTAGAATCCCACCAAAGGGACACACACACACACACACACACACACACACACACACACACACACACACGTGTATATATATGACTTCCCTACTGGGAAAACCTCCAGTGACTGTTATTTAAAACCTAAGTCCAAAGAGGCTTTATCAGGTCCTTAGTCATTTCTTTTAACTTCTTTCAACTCCTTTCTCTCTCCCCTTTCTCTCTTTCTTTCTTCCTTGTGGTTCCAGGCAGGCACTCTGCCACTTGAGCTATACCCCTTGCGCTTTTTAGCTTTAGTAATTTTTCTGTTTGTCTACAGCCAGTCTCAGACTGCCATCCATAGCGGAGATTACAGACGCCTATCACCATAATCCAGCTTGTTCACAAGCGGGGTGGGGGTGGGGAGGGGGGTGTCTTGCCCGCTTCCTCCCCTCCCCCTCCCTCTGGGCTGATCTCAAACCAGGAGTCTCCTGTTCTTCCCCTCCTGAGTAGCTGGGATTACAGCAATGAGCCGCCATATCCACCCTCAGCCAACTTTCTTACATCCTATTATTTAATTTCGTTTTATTTAATTGCATTTTGGGGAAAGTTTTAGCAAGGGTTTATTTTAGTCTAACAGGGTTAAGTAGAGGAAAATAGAGAAAGAGAGAAACATTTCCTGCTCTTCATGCAGGAAATGTGAGCCATAGACTCTATGTTCAAGTGCACTGAATGTCCACATTTAATGGTGAGGAATGAAGCCACGCAGATTTAGATGGACAATAGCACGAGGCCCACTACAGGTTCGGGAAAGAGCACCTGGAAATGAAGCTTTATTGCTAAGCCCAGCAGGGCTGGGAAGGTGGCTCAGTGGTAGAGCGCTTGCCCACCATGCATGAGGCCCTGGGTTCGATTCCTCAGTACCACATACACAGAAAAAGCCGGAAGTGGTGCTGTGGCTCAAGTGGTAGAGTGCTAGCCCTGAGCAAAAGAAGCTCAGGGACAGTGCCCAGGCCTTGAGTTCAAGCCCCAGGATTGGCAAAAAAAAAAAAAAGCCCATGACCTGTGACCAACCACCCCCTTTACCCTTGTTCCTTTACTGTGAGGCAAAGTGCAAAATCTTATTCCTAGCAGATTCCTTAGCCTTGCTGGGAAGAGTGAAGCAGCCATCGGGCCGGGGGAGCCCTGCCATGGTCTGTCTGATTGCTAGAGCCAGAAGGGGGCTGAGCCACAGCGCAGCCGCTCTGGGCATGCCCGTCTGAGATTCCACCATTACCTGTTTGATTTGATTTATTATGAAATACTAGCGTCAGGCAAGCCCAGGACTCAGGGGAAGAAGGAGGTGGTAAAAACATTTCACTCAGCTTGTAACTAGATTGGAGGGTTTTGGTTTTGGTTTTGTTTTCCAAGGTGGTTTTTCTTAGGAACATTTGGCTATCCTCTCCGGCCAAGCCATGTTCTCCCCATCTGAAAACAGTCTGGCTCAATAAAAACCAGAAAAGCTTCTAGTAGTTGTGATTTCTTTCGGCTTTTGACAAACATTTTACAAAGTTGGTAAAAAAAAAAAAAGTTTAATTGGATCTGGAAATTCCCTTCGAGGTTTTTCCATTTTCCTTCGCCTCTTGACCCTGCAGTGAGAGCGTGAGCTAGTCTCCACAAAGACAGTATCTTTGGGGTAAATGGGCCCAAGCTAGGTTTCAGAGCAAATACAACAAACATAAACAATGGTAAGGAGCAGAGCCGCTGTTTTCAAAGAGTTACCAGGTATTACGCGATGATAAACATTTTCTCATGCAATCCTTCCAGTAGTCCTGCTAATAATGGATTGCATTTGAGTAGCAGGAGATTGAGATTTCAGAAGCCACCAGTGAGGTGTGGATTCCAGCGCTGCCGCCTGTAGGGACTTTTATTTTTTCCTTTGGTGCCAGTCTTGGGGTTGGACACAGGGTGTGGGCACTGTCTCTGAGCTTTTTATGCTCCAGGCTAGCGCTCAGGCACGTGAGCCACAGCTCCACTTCGAGCTTTGGGGTGGCAATTGAAGAGTCTCGCAGGCTTTCCTGCTTGGGCTGGTTTCAGTCCACGATCCTCCCGTCTTGGCCTCCTGATGAGTAAGCAAGGATTACAGGTGTGAACCACCCGCGCCTTGCTGAAGCCTGAGTTTTTACTTGTTTGAAGCCTGGCATGTCAAAATCAAGCCAGGTATGTCAGCAAGCATGTCCTCACCCTCTGGAGGGGGGACAGATGACACTTCCTCCAAAGACACTTCCTGTCAGCCAGCGTTCCTTTGAGCTTAGAACAAATAGGACACAGGCAGCTCCTGCCAAGGTAGGAGGAGAGCCTGCTGTGGGGCTGGAGGCCCCGGTGTCCGGGGATGAAAGGCCGGTGAGGGAACTGGCAGTTACCGGCCTCGGCAGGCAGATGGTACAATGGCCGAGATTGGCCACTTAGGCCATTAGGCTCAGCGCAACATCTTTCATCCCTCCTCCCCACAGCTGGCTGCTTGCTCATTCTCGCTCTTTCTGACTCATCCCTTTGTTCTGTCTTTTGGCTGTGTGGGGAATCAAAACTCTTCCTATGTCCAAACTTCCCTTCTCTGTTGAGGTTGGCCCGGGACTCCTGGAAGGCTGTGGGCTGGGCCCCCGTCCCCCCCCACCCCCCCGGCCTGCCGTGTGACCCGGTCTGAGATACAGTGTGCCCCGAGGGGCCAACACCTGGGGACCAGGCCTACCTCATCTGCAGCCCACAGTCCTCTGGGATCGGAGTGGGTGATGACAGACACCTCACCAGAACACTCCCGCCTTTATGTGTCCTGGGAGCCAAGCACACGGCCCGGCGCCAGGAGCGCTGAGGAACAGCACGACTTCCTTTACATGCCACTCTAGATTCTAGAAAACTCAGCTTTATCCCACTTCTCAGTCTAAGTCTATGGGCATCCCATAAAATGAGCCCAAGTTCGAAGTCAGGAGTACGAAGTTCTGGTTCGAGTCAGGTATGGTGGCGCATGGCTGTAATCCGGTTACTTGGAAGGTGAAGACAGGAGGATTGCAGATTTGGCTCAGTCCAGGCTCCTCCAAAAAGTGGAGAGGGTAACCACCGATCCAGAAAGCCAAGGCATCTCATCTTCCTTCCTCCCAGTTTATGAAGTGAGGATTGAACTTATGGCCTTACGCTTCTGTGGTTTCTTGAATAAACTGGACATACACACAGCTCAGGGAGATAAAAGGTGCTGTCCAAGATTACACAATGGGGGGGATACGAGACTCAATCCCAAGGCTGGCCCAGAACTACTGTTCTTTCTGCGGCCCTGGCAATGACTTCGTCAGACTGGAGACCTGGTATGGAGGCGCCTGGAAGGCAATCATGGGGTGCTGAATGCACACAGGGGAGGAGACGGTGTTCGGAGAAAACAGAGGAACCATTTTCTCATACTTTGAGGAGACAGGGGCTGGAAAGACCAGGGCTAGCACCCCCTAGTGGGCGGTGGTGAAAGGGCAATGGGACAGGTATGTTTCAGAAAAGCCTGGAACTTAAGTCCTTCCCTCTCTCCTTCCTTCCCTCCCTCCCTCCTTCCTTTCCTGACCGTACTGGGGAATTGAACTCAGGGCCTTGTGCTTGAAAGGCTAGTTAGTGCTTCGTTTCTTGAGCCACATTCCCAGTCCCCTTGTCACATGGTCCCTGGCACGTGATTCACACGTCACACGATTCCTGCCACCTGTGACCCCCCCCAAACTCTAGTATCAATCAACCAATCAACCAACCAATCAACCAATAAGAAGGAAATTTAGGAAAGGAGAGAGGTTTTTCCCCAGGATCTGTGCGTAAGAGTGAACGCACAAGCTGTCTGATGCTCACCCTGCCACGTTCAGGAGAAATTAGGATTATTGAGATTGTCTAGGCGCTGTGAACCTAAGTCCTGGGCATCCATGGAGGTGGCGATCGGAGCCATGTTCCATGATATGTAGGTAGCCAATTCCAAGCATAACAGTGAGAGGATGGACAATGTTTGTAGTAGCACCAGTGGGGATTGAACTTATGGCCTTATGCTTCCATGGTTTCTCTGGCCCATGGGGTCAGTCTTGGTAGGTTGTGGAGAAAACAGTAAGTAGAGATGAAAAGATGGAGCTAAGCCAGACAAAGCAATGGCAAAGAGTCCTCCCTGCTCCCGTCCGACCCTCTCCCGCAAATACGGGGCTAAGATGTGGTCAGAGATGCTGGGCTAGCTCCGACTCCACTCAGATGAATTGTCTGCCTTATTTATGTGTGTCTCCTGGTGGTCTAGACTAAATTCTCCACCAGGTCACCCCAAAGGGCAGCTGGCTCGGGCTGGCCAATTCCTCCGTCAGCAGGCGGGAACGAGAGGTTCCGCCCTCGATCCTCAGTGTCCCTGAGCTTCGACGGATTGTGATGGAAAACAACTCCGTTTCTCCGACGTTTGTGGCTTGGGCCGAGGAGGGCTCATGGAATGATCTACCGAGCACAGCAGAAGCTGGATGGACAAGACCCTGGGCCTCAGTTTCCCTCTCTAATCTTCTGGTTGCAGGAGGGATATGAGAGGCTTGGTGGAGGTGTGGGTGACCAAAAAGGAGTGTTTTTTTTTTCTTTTTTGGTCATGGGGCTTGAACTCAGGGCCTGGGCACTGTCCCTGAGCTCTTTGGCTCAAGGCTAGTGCTCTACCATTTGTAGCCATAGATCCACTACCAGTTTTTGAGTGGTTAATGGGAGATAAGAGTCTCACGGGGACTTTTCTGACCTGGCTGGCTTCCAACCGTGATCCTCAGATCTCAGCCTCCTGCGTAGCTAGGATGATAGGTGTGAGCCACCAGCGCCTGACAAGAAGAGGTTTTGAGAACTATAAAGTGGCAGATGCCAGGGGAGATCAAGAAAATTGCAGCCTCACAGACTTCTCCTGAGGAAGGGCAGGACTGAAGGCAGGAGGGCTGCCCTGTCCCTGTGCTCTAAGGTCTTGCTGGTTTGGTGGAGGATGGTAGAGAGGAGAGGATCTTAACCTGTCCACATGACAAATGCTGCTCCCTCCTTCTTTGGGAGAATACTGGAACTTGAACTCAGGACCGCACAATTGCTCAGCTGGCACTATGGCACTTAGACAGCACAGCTTTTTGCTGGTTATTATTTAAGAGATGAAGATTCTATCCTGGCTTGATCTTTTGGATCTCAGCCTCCTGAGTTGGTAGGATCACAGGCACTGGGACCTTTATGGAGCCTGGATATTTAATTCTAGTCTCTTCTGATCTGCAGGACTGTTGGAAGGATCTGGTCAAAACCAACATTGGAAGACGGCAGTTTATTAGTTGTCTGTTCAGTTTTGGTTTCAGTGCTGTTGATACATCAGCCCTCCGAAAATGGTGTCTGAGAACCCCTAAACAGTAAAAGGTTGGGTGGTCGCTAGGGTGGACAGGTGTGAACTGTGGGTGCCCAGCTCACACTGTGGCTTCGAGTGGCAGCTTTTTCCTCCCCCCCACCCCCTTGCCATATTGAGTTTTGAATCTGGGGCCTTGTACTTGCTAGGCAGGTGCTCTACCACTTGAGCCACACCCTTCAGTCCCCGAGGGATGGTTTCTAGAGAGATTCTGTTCTCTTCCTGTTGAAAGCGAGAGTTATCTTTCCTTGTTGGAATACTGGGGAAGTCAAATGGAGATTTGTTGTTGTTGTTGCTGTTTTTGGAGACAAGTTGCTACGTGGTCCTGACTGGTCTCAATCTTCTTGCCTTTGCTTCCTTCCTGGGTGCTAGCGTACAAACCTCAAGGTCAAGAGGTAACATGCTTTGTACAGGTGGCTGGGGACAGAAAAGCAGGTCTTCTTCCCTTGAAGAAGCTGAGCATTGGCAGTGAATGTCAGGAGGCTGAGATCTGAGGATCCCAGTTCAAAGCCAGTCTAGGCAGGAAGTCGCCTGCAAGTCTTAATCTCTAATTAACCATCAAAAAGGTGGAAGTGGAACTATGGCGAACCCAGCAACAGCTTGGGCGTGGGGGAGCTTCTAGAAAGTTACAAAACACAGCCTGCTCTCTCAGACATGTCCTGTGGTTAGTTCAGATCTCGGGGCTAATCGCTGGCTGGTTTTTTTTTTTTTCAGTGACAGATAGCATGGGTGCAATGATGGTGCTCTTATGTGGGTCACGTGGCCCAGCTCTGGGCTGGGGTGATGTCAGCTGTGCTCATTCATTGCTTCCCTGGATTTACATTAAGCATTAAACTTCATCAGGCTTAAAGATCCCATTGCTTGCTGAAAATGAGCAAAGCTCTAGCCAGGGTCCCCATGTCATTTATGAATGGTTTTAGTGTTAATTGGAAGGCGAGTGTATTTAAAAAAAAGAAAAAAAAAGAGTGAAAATGGAAACCACTGGAAGAAACGGCATTAACGGCAGGAAATGGATGTGGAGAGCCAAGCTTTTCCAGCTGCTGACTGCTGGAGGACGAAAGGCACCGAGGAGCTGCGTTGGTAGAGATAAAGGACCAGGAGATGAAGGGAAGGGGCAGACAGAGCCAGCTGAGAGTCCCGAGAACTGGAAGAAATTATTCTACCTTTCCTAGCCTCGACTTTCCTAACTGTACAATGGTAAGAGTTGTGCAGGTTACACACTGACACACTAGCTTGGTGGTGGGGACACACGCGTCAACTGGCATGAACTCCACTCAGCACACGTAGAGTTGAATCCTCTCTCTCCCCCCAGTCATAAAATCCCACTGGAGTGTTTCTCATTCCTATCAGGAATCCAGCCCTTTTTGAGTTCTCTCTCCCACCCCAGATGAGACTCTGGAGCCCAGGATCTAGGTTTATCTGTGACCTGGCAGAACAACAAGGAAGCGGCGTGGAGAATCATCCCCGTGTCCTCATCAGTAACATGAGACTCCTTTTCCCTCTTTCTCACAATGTCTGGGGCCTACGAAGGAATTTCCACATTGGCTGCCTCCATGATTTCGGGGTGGGCTGAGGCAGACAGGGGTGGCTGCCCCCAAAATGAAGAAAGGGGTGCTCACTGCTTCCTGCCCAAGCTTGACCTGCTTTCCCGCTTTCCTTCCTTCCTTCTTTCCTTCTTCCTTCCTTCCTTCCTTCCTTCCTTCCTTCCTTCCTTCCTTCCTTCTCTGTCTCTCTCCTTGCTTCCTTCTTTTTTGTCAGTCGTGGGTCTTGAACTCTGGACCTGGGAGCTGTCCCAGCTCTTCAGCTCAAGGCTAGTGCTCTACCACTTGAGCCACAGCGCCACTTCTGGTTTTTTTTCCTAGTGGTTTATTGGAGATAAGAGTCTCATGGACTTTCCTGCCTGGGCTGTCTTTGAACTGTGATCTCAGATCTCAGCCTCCTGAGTAGCTGGGATTACAGGTGTGAGCCACCGGTGCCCGGCTTGACCAGCTTTCTAGGCACCACTGAGACCTTCCAGTCATGACAACGGCAGCTAATAACCGAATTCAGAACTTGCAAGC
Source organism: Dipodomys ordii (assembly GCF_000151885.1). NCBI lineage: Eukaryota > Metazoa > Chordata > Mammalia > Rodentia > Heteromyidae > Dipodomys > Dipodomys ordii. Next base: position 6,156,957 of record NW_012267328.1, read on the forward strand.
AGCTTGCCCAGTGAAGGCTAATTTAATTAGGGTCTTATTAGTGGTTATAACCACTTTTTAATGAAGCCTTATTACATTCAACTACACAGATCCTAAGCAATTGTATTAAATGTTGGCAAACAACCCATTAGTCTTGGATTTGTCTCCTGTTTTTTGCACTGTCCACACCTAGCTGGAAATCTAGATGTCTAGTGGGGGGGGGTGGTGGTGGAAGGGAGAGGTCAGGTGTCCGATTCCCCGTTCCCTGGGGGGGGGTCAGTGACCATGGGCTCCAGAGACACGAGATTGAATGGCACAGGGCACAGGAAAGGCTGTGTAGCAAAGTCTGTCCCCATTGCTGTCCACATTGCACTCTCCAGCGCTCCATCACTCATGGCTGCAAAGTTTCAAAGATGAAGGGCCCCTAGTAGCAACTCAAATATTCTTTTGGAGGCAAACATAAAAAAAAACAACCACCAACCCCATGATTATGAATGAACTCCTCCCCGAGGACTAGCTTATCATTTTAGCTACGTGATCAATCAACAGGACTGCCAGAGACTCCTTCCTAGAGGTCATGGTTTTTGATAGTTGTTGATACCTGGGGCACAATGGAGGAAAATCAAGAGTTAATTAGTCTCTGCTGGGCACTAGGGACTGGGCTAGATGGATCCCTTTTGTTGTTCCATCTAATTCTCAGAACGATCTTGATAGGGATGTTTTATCAGACCTAGTTTACCATTGAGACCTGTGAGCACACACAGCTGGCATGATTAGAATATAGTCGGCTCTGGCCTGTAGGGGGCAGGATGGAGACGCTGGGAGGGAAACCCTGGTGGAGGCCAGGTAAACTTCAGGACAAGTGGCTGAGGGGGACCCAGGCTTGACGGGGATTACTGGCTCCCGTGCTGGAGCATCATGGAGGGGCAGGGGCTGTCACAGTTCGAGGCCACTGTGAAGACCCTAGGTGAGATATGTCTGAGGCCTACTTAGGGGCAGACCCTGCTTACAGCTCTTTCTTGCAGTTCTGGCTCTGGTGAAGTTGTTTAATTTCTCTTATCCTGGGGTTCTCATTCTGAATGTAACATTGCCTCTCTCGTATTTGAGTTGTCAAAATTAAAAGAAAATGCATCCAACACAGGGATGTCCCGGCCGTGGCGGGAACAGATGCAGGGGCATCTAACTTCAACAATGATGACCACCACCACCTCCTCCTCCTCCTCCTCCATCTTCTCCTCCTCCTCCCCGCCCTCCTCCTCCTCCTCCTCCACCTCCTCCTTCTCCAGCACCTCCTCCTCATTTTCTGCCCTAATTCTGTGGTTTCTCAAGCCCTGGAGCGCCAGTTCTGGTGAACAGGAACCCCTCCCCACAAACGTCCTCTTAATTAAGATGCCTTATTTATTTGCTTAGGGCCGAGCCAACCCCTGCACTTGTTTAGCTTGAGGGAATAGCTGTGGTCTGTAAGAACCCATTTTGTGGCCGAAAGTGCTGATTCAACTGATTTGCCCCGGCGAGGAAGGAGTTTTGCTTTTGAGGGAAAACTGCCAATTAATCTCTTAGGCTCAAATTTTCTCTTTTTTAGTAGACGTTTTTGATTTAACAAGTAGACTTGCGGAGACGTGCCTCTGACTACACTTTCTACTGAAACGGGACGAGTTAGCGGATACCAGGGAGGTAACCTAGGGACTGGCGACATGGAAAAGGCTTGCGCTCCTGCGCTGGCTGGATGGAGGGTGGAGCAGCCTGCTGGGGGGGGGCTGCATACCACGGCCTGGGTAGCAGCAACCCCCCCCTTCAGCCCTCCCCATAGATGCTCCTCCCCATAGAAGTCTCCTGACATGATCCAATGTTCCTGGGAGGGCAAAATCAGTCCTGGCCCCCAGCTCCTGTTTTACAAGAATCATCTCATTTCATGCCATTTACCTCAGACCTGACTTTGCCTGATTTCCATGTCCTGGTTCTTTCTAGTAGTTCAAGCTGTCACTTCAACAGGAGTCATGAAGAGCCGATGAGGGTGTCTCTGAGAGGAGGGGGGTGTCATCACTGACAGAGGGGACGGCCGGGTGCTGTGGTTCATGCCTGTAATCCCAGCTACTGGGGTGACACTGGGAGGGACACCCTTCAAAGCTAGCCCAGGCACAAAGCTAGAGAGAGTCATCTCCACAGCAACGATAAGGCAAAACTAGGTCTAAGGGTTCACACCTGTAATCTCAGCTTCTAAGGAGGCCGAAGTAGGACAATCAAAATTAAAGCAAAAAAGAGCCGGGGGGATGGATGGGGAGCATGGCTCAAGTGGTAGAGCACCTCCTAGGAAGCAGAGGCCCTGAGTTCAAGTCCCACTATGGCAAAAAAATAAAAAAAATAGGAAGGAAGGAGAAGAAAGAATGAAGGAAGACAGAAAAAGAGAAAGAAAAGAGAAGAGAAAGAAAGACTAGGGGAGTTACACCACTGATGCAGACAGGTGTCCGCAAAAGCTTTCTTGGTGAGAGTTTTCTAACTCCTGACTCAGGAGACGCCCCTCGGTCCCTCCACCTGTGGCAGTGGGTCAAAGTTCATCTTGTCCCGCTCTGTCCTGGCAGCTGCTTCCAACACTTCTAGATTTAGTATCGTCTGAAAATAACTCAGCCTCACGCTCCAGATCAGCAGTTCAAGGTCAAGATTAAATGCCGTCCCTGAGCAACAAAGGCTCATCCACTTCCTCTCCAGACAGCCTTTCCCCCGCTTTCCCCCCAGCCGAATCTGCTCCTTTCTTCCAGAGTGGTGTTCAAGTGCACAAGTGCACTCTCAAGTGTGTGAGGCCGGCATCTTCTGGGGACAATTTAAATTTTGCAGCTAAGCAGGGGTGGCATGCCCTTGTCTAAATATAGCTGGTGCCAGCAGAACTGTTCCCTGGATGGTCTTGGCACCCAGAGCGGGACCCCCCCCCCTCCGGCTTGGATGCTGGGAGAGTCTTCCTTATGAGCTCCTCGGGATGTGCAGCTCCAGTGACTGCCTTCCTGGGGGAGGGACAAGAGGACGGTCTTTCTTTTGTTCTGGTTTTATTTATTTTTTATTTTTGTCCGTTGTGGGGCTTGAACTCTGGGCCTGGGCGCTGTCCCTCAGCTCTTCAGCTCAAGGCGAGCGCTCTACCACTTGAGCCACAGCGCCACTTCCGGTTTTCTGATGGTTAACTGGAGAGAAGAGTCTAACAGACTTTCCTGCCCGGGCTGGCTTTGAACCGAGATCCTCAGATGTTAGCCTCCTGAGTAGGTAGGATTATAGGCGTGAGCCACTGGCATACCGCAACCATGAGTTTATCTTTTGCTAAAGTGGACTTTGGTGGACAAGGAAGTCCTGAAGGGCAGATAAAGGCATGGGCTATTACGGGAAAAGTATCAGTGACAGAGTATTTACCATAGGTAAGAATAGAAGGCAGATGGACATGGAGAGGATTTATTATGTGATATCTATTCAACGATGCCACCTTCACCCGGGAAGATTTCACCTAATGAGACTGGCAAGCATCATCAAGTCTGATAACGCCCCTGTGGGCTTCGCCAGTCAGTGAGAGGAATACTGCAGGCTATGGACAGCAGAAGGGGCCAAACTAATGCTGGTTGTAGGGCTGGTGAGCAGAGAGCAGGATATGAGTGAAATCAGATGAAAATCGAAGCACAGTTGTGTTGTGCGGCTGTGGCCAGTCATAGCTCCTCCTCCAAAACCACAAAGCAGTGTAACAACCCCACTACACCTCTATTGGAGCCTAATTTGCATTCTATTACATCCTCTCAATTTAGTGCTCTTAATTGCAAATACAGTATTTACTCCTTGCAACATATTAAAAATACACAGGATGTAAAGAACTTAATTTCCATTCTACCCTTCAAGGTAGCTAAATTAATAGCTTTAAAAATATAATTGTGGGCTGGGTATGGCAGGTTCACACCTGTAATCCTAGCTACTTGGGAAGCGGAGATCTGAGTATCGCAGTTTGAAGCTGGCCAAGGGTAGGAAAGTCTATGAGCCTCTTACCTCAAATTAACTACCAAAAAAAAAAAAAAAAAAGCCAGAAGTGGAGGTGTGGCTCAAGCGCTAGCCTTGAGGAATAAAAACTCAGAGCTAGCACCCAGATCCTGAGTTCAAGTCCCTGGACCATCACACACACACACACACACACACACACACACACACACACACACACACACACACACAATGTGATCATGGCCAAATACAGTGCCTTAAGCTTGTAATCCTAGCTACTTGGGAGGCAGAGACCAGAGATCACTCTCTGTTTGGGGTCGTATCTTGAGTACGTGAGCACATATGCATTTTTAACATATGGACTATTCATGGTGCTATTCTTTATAGCAGTAAAATAGAAAAACTTAAACAGCAATCCTTTGAGAAATTGCTAAGTAAAACAGGACGCTCCAGAAAAATGGATTACTATGCAACTCTCAAAAAGAGGGCAGGAGCTCCTAAAGCAGATTCTAGCCTGGCATGGTCACATAGACCTGTGCCTGAAATACGCTCTTCAGTGAAATATGAATACTGAAGTGTTCGTAAGAGATGCCATTACCAGATAAAGAGAATGGGTGGTACCCAGGCAGTATATTCGCAGATGAGCATGCACATACATGTTTTTTGGGAGGACAGATGAGAAATCTGGAAACTGCTGCTGGAGGAAAAAGGAAAAAGTCGAATGCATGTGAACTTGAGGTCAGGAAAGGCCAGAAGAACATTCTTCTTCTTCCTTCCGATTTAATCAAACTTTATCGGCATCCTTTTATAATACACAAGTTGATGTAAACAACTTGCAGACTCTATAAAGCGTGGTACTGTGCACGGTCTTCGTGGTCCCAAGACTATTTAATTAATTAGTTAATTTTGGATAAAGAAAACCAGTCTAGAAAGCCTTATTCCTTCAAGTGCACTGAGGCTGGGTTCTTACTCTGGGATCTATGAACTTGAATAAAATAAAAATACTTCAAATGAAACCAAAATGAGCCTTTGGCTGAAAGTTCGCCAAATGTAAGCAGCCAAACACGGACCAACCAGCATGGGTTTGTCACCACAGAGTCAGATTTATGACATCCCATTACGGCCCTTGAAGTTATCATGAAATATTTCCACCTGTCACCTCCTAAAAATTATGGTTATTATTTATTTGACTTGTTCCCAGATATTGCTGATTTAATATACTAAGGAGGGACTTTTGTTTTTAACTCTACAATAAATTTGTTTCTCAACCTAAGTATATTTCAGTAGGACTGGTTTGCTTTACCATTGTAGTTTGAATGTCCACTGTGAGGATGGCTTTATTAGATTACCAAAGTAACCAATGGAAAACAACAAAAGGCCCAGAACCTTTGTGTGAAGGTAAAGTTCAAAGCGCTGAGCACAGTTACAAGTGGACACTGCAAGGCTGGGAAGGTGGCTCAGCGGTAGAGCGCTTGCCTTGCATGCATGAGGCCCTGGGTTCGAGTCCTCAGCACCACATAAGCAAAAAGAAAAAAGCCGGAAGTGGCGCTGTGGCTCAAGTAGTAGAGCACTAGCCTTGAGCTGAAGAGCTGAGGGACAGCGCCCAGGCCCAGAGTTCAGGCCCCATGACTGGACCCCCCCAAAACAAACAAACAAACAAAAACAAGTGGACACTGGAGGGAGTTCCGTGTCCTGGGATAGAAAGAAGAGACCCGACAATGAAGGGGACAAGAATGTTTGGATGTGGGGCTTGAACTCAGGGCCTGGGCGCTGTCCCTCAGCTCTTCAGCTCAAGGTGAGTGCTCTACCACTTGAGCTACAGTGCCGCTTCCTGTTTTCTGGTGGTTTATTGGGGATAGGAATCTCATGGACTTTTCCTGCCCGGGCTGGCTTTGAACCGTGATCCTCAGGTCTCAGCCTCTTGAGTAGTTAGGATGACAGGCGTGAGCCACTGGCGCCCGGCTGGAGATGTCCTTTTTGTCGTGAGCCCTCCTGCCCCTCTTTCCTGACACTTGCCATCCTGGATCTCTGCCCAGCCCAGGCCGGTGGCACAAGCCCTGGGGCACGATGCCTACAGATGCCAGCGAGCTTGGCATGTCCTTGGCCCTTTCTGACCTTCCTCTGGGGCCCGCGTAGGGTGCTGAACTCAGCCTCAAAGCCACGCGCTTTAGCATGGCAGCAAACTCTATTTTAAAGGATCTCAGCAAGCGTGCAACCCCGAGCCCCAAATTCATTCCGGAAGGCAAGAGAGAATGTTTAGAGGGACTAAGATGTGCTGGGCACACATCCCACCCCAGAACCCCGACGGGGTTCTGTGAGGGATGGTCCGTTGGTATGTTCTAGAGTGTTCTGCTTCTCTCATTTGGGCCTGATGTGCTCACTCACTGGTACAGCCTCGTTCACACCAGAAAGGGGCACCTGAGTGTTGAGAAAGGAGCTGGAAGTGCCGCTTGCACACTGGATGTGCAATCCTGAGCGTGGCCGGTCCTAAGGGATGCTTCGGCATCCTGGGCTGACTCCAGAGGATGAAGGCTGGGAGCAAGCCACTCCCCGTGGATTCCAGCTCCCTTTCCTTCTCCCATGAGCCCCTGCCCCCTCCTCCCCCACCCCCCCCACTATCCTCCTCTCTCTCCCCCTTCAGCTCCAAACCCCAGGTCAGGCACGCAGGGCACCAAAAAAGCTGGAAATGGAGCCGTGGCTCAGGTGGTGAAGTGCTAGCCTTGAACATAAAGCTCAAGAGCAGTGCTCTGGCCCTGACTTTCAGTTTACGACTAGTACGTGTATTTGCGCATGCGCGTGTGTGCGTGCACGCCCACACCCACACCCCAAACTAGACGTCATCTTCCTTCCTGCCAGTCCTTGCTCTGTCCACGTGGGCTGGGGCAAGGCGGAGGTGGGATGGGGGAATGCTTCTGGTTTGTGGGAGGTCCTCTGAGCCCTCCCGACTCTCCGCAGGCTAGGCCTAGGTACCCCGTGCTGACTGCACACAACCCCCCCTGGGAAAAGGTGTCAACGATCACAATTCCTGTTCCCACCACAACAGAACGTCATCCAAGGGGCCTACGGCACAGGGGTCCAAGAATGTGGGCAGCTGGGTTTGCTCTCCATCATGGCCCCTGGCCGTAGGGTTGGGCCGTCTGTTCACCTCCTTGGTGTGGGGTGGGGCCTACCTAGCTGGGAGGTCTGGGAGAAGCCCTCCTGGCCGCCATGTTCGGCCCATCTTCCTCATGGCCCTCAACCTCAACGTTGCTCTGGACACAATTCTTTCTCTCACTTGGTCTTTTGACAACACCACTACCCCATCTCAAATTCCCACCCGCCTGTCGCCTCTCACTACACCGGTAAGGTTTCCTACCTGCTTCGATTTTAGCCGGTGCTTTGTAAAGTGGCCCGACGTAATTCAGATAGTCGTCTTCTGCCTGCTCCATGCCTCCCACAGTGGCCAAAGCACTTAGGTTAAAATCTGAATGAATGGAGTCTAAAGGTCCCTGCCCGGCCTGTATCCTCTGCCTGCACTGACTGGCCTTCCTGCTGTGGTCCAGGCCCTGGCAGCTCCCAATTATCCCCTATTGCTGGCCCTTCAGGGGTGACTGCCTTCCGGGTGCATCTCTCTGTTACCTGCCCCCTTTACAGAGTGAACTCCAAACATTCCAAGTTCTGCCTGACGGGACCTTGTGATTAGATCATTCTTGTTTCTTTTTGGTTGGTTGTGGGGCTTGAACTCTGGGCCTGGGCGCTGTTCCTCAGCTCTTCAGCTCAAGGTGAGCGCTCTACCCACTTAAGCCACCTTCTGGTTTTCTGGTGGTTAATTGGAGATAAGAGTCTCATAGACTTTCCTGCCTGGGCTGGCTTTGAACCTCGATCCTCAGATCTCAGTCTCCTGATTACAGGTGGGAGCCCGATTTGGATTCGGTGTTTCTTAAGGAAGCTGTATTTGCCACGAGAAGTAAATCACACAGAACGTAACTGTTTTGCTCACTACTCTTCGTCCAGGAAAATGCCTGCACATAGTAGCTACTCAATGAATCCACACTTGGTGAACAAATGCATGGTTAAAGATGTGGACTCACACACCTAGAACAAGGGCCGCACCTGCACCTTTGCTCTGGATGGGGTGACTGGTCAAGTATGATATCTTGAGACACCTTAGCATCCACCATGCGGGATCTTGCTCTGAGCCTGACATGACAAGGCCTGGTCTTTATTTAGGACTGCGTGTGGTTTGTCAACGGAAGCAGGTGAATTGCCTCGTGGCAGGATGGCTGTGGGCTTTTTCCTGGAGGACATTTGCTATGACAGCTGGTTGCCCTCGGAGAGCAGGAAAGGCCAGGCATCTCCTAGGTGCCATGGGACAGGTGTGGCCTGTTCTGACAGACCTGAGCTCAACGTCTGGCCAGATCCCTTACCGATGGTGTCACCTTGGGCCAGAATCTAATCTCCCTGGGTTTTCTTGTATTTATGCGTGAAGGGAGAACAGTGGCTCGCCTGCCTGTCAGGGCAGCTCTAGCGACGAATGAATGAGGTCATGTTGACGGAGGCCTGGGAGACTGTCCCGCCCATAGAGCGTGTTTGGCCATCCATGCAGGGGCCATGTTTGTTTCTGGTTCAACCAGCACCAGTGCCTAGTCCAGAGCCTGGCACACAGTAGGTGCTTTAGGGAGTCTTTTGTTAAGTGCTTGGCCAATGGGTGAACGTATTTTTAAGTCAGTAGGTAAGGTTTCCATCTGCCAGAAAGAATTCTCTGTGTGCAAAACAAAACAACTTCCTCCTCCCCAAACACTATAATATATTTGAGCTTCGAAACCTTGGATCTTGGGGACGAATATGGGTGTCGATGGGCGTGGGCTCTGCTCCCAGTCGTCTCGGAGACCCTGACCTGTCCTTACATTTGTGGGGTGGTGGAATTTCCTCAGGCCCCACAGGAAGAAGAGGGTCAGGGAATCAAGTCCCAGGAGAGAGCGGTCCCTTCTTTGGTTCTGTACTGTAGAGAACACAAATGTTTCTTTGAAATTGACCTTCCTTTATTTGGAGCGGGGGAGAAGCAGTTGGTTCAATAATGGCTTTCCTGGTGCCTTTTCAGCCTTTTAAAAGACGGAAGAAAGATTTGGAGCAAGGCAAGGTTCCAGTGTTTTCTAAACAATTCACGAAGCCCAGCCACTAGTTGGCAGCCCGGCACTTCCTGCCACCCTCCTCTTTGCCCCTCCCCCTGCCCCTCCCCCCAGCCCCCAAACTGGTTACACATCTGCAGAAGACCAGCTACCTCTCCAGACTCTGGCCAGGCCTTCCCCAGGCGGGCGGGGCTGGGTTCTCCCTTGTCATACCAGACAGCTGAAGGTTTCTCTCTGACATCTCACACATGGCTCGTGGAGTAGAAATACTGCCATATTCTATTCCAATTATTTCCTCTCCCTTCCTGGCCATCTACCAGGGGCCAGATAAAGAGGTCCTTGTTTGATGGAGTCCACCCCTGCTCCTGGGTAAGTTAAGTGAGCGCTGGTCTCTGTTGCCGCAACTTGGGCTCAGACTACAGGGCTTAAAGGGTGGGGAGGAGTTGAGGGGGGGGGACGGGCGGCACACACAGGTGGGGAGCTCGCAGCAGGAGCCCAGAGGCAGGGTAACCCAACCCCACTCCCCAAAATAAAAATAAGGGAGGAAGGAAAACAAACGGGGCTCCTGAGCAGGACCTGTGGGGGGTGTGGAAAGGCGTCCCTCCCTTCCAGAAGGAATCCCAACCCTTCTCTCCTATGGAGAAAACAAACACAGTGATGAAATCTTGTACCCAGCCAGGCACCTGGCAGTCTAGCCCCCACTGGAAGTGATTGGTACCTGCGCTTCTTGCTTGCCAAACACCGTCTTCCCCCAGATCTGCTTTCGCTCCCTTCCCCCGTGAAGAGACTTCATGGAAAATTTAGAGTTTGGAACTTTCTTTGGATTCCAAAGGGACCTACTGTTGTACCCTGTGCCATTCTGACTTGGGTGCTACTGTAACTCAGAGGAAATAGGACCCCCCCCATCTCCATTTTGCAAGGATTTTCTTCCTAAATTATTAAGGAAGTGTTTATCCTGCACCTTCCTCTGTTTGGTCTCTTGGCTATCTTTTGGAGTCTCTCCCAAGCCCAAGGCCGAGAAACAAATGGTTCATCTCACCTGTTGGGTTTACAATGAAGAAGGATGTAGCAGGAGCCAGCTGGTAGAATGAGGTCCCCAGGAGACTGGGACACGGATAGTCAGAAGGTTTCCATCGGCAGGAGTGGAGAAGGAAGAGTATTGGGGCTGGGGGTAAGTAGCTCATGACTGCAATCCTAGTTACTCAGGAGACTGAGGTCTGACGGTAGTGGTTTGAAGCCAGTATGGGCAAGAAAGTCCATGAGATTCTTATCTCCAATTAACCACCAAGAAGCCAGGAGTGGAACTGTGGGTAAATTGATGGAGCACTCGACTTGAGCATAAAAGCTCAGGGACAGCGCCCAGGTCCCAAATTAGGGCCACAGCTTGGGGGACACTCACGTGCATGCATGCACAAGTACACTAGTTACGAGCATGTGCACATGTGCACACACACACAGAAGAGTATCAGGAGAGGGAAAAACCTCTTGATTCTTTTTTTTTTTTTTTCTCAGCATGGGGCTTGCCTGGGCGCTGAGCTTTTTCACTCTACCACTTTGAACGAACACTCTACCACTTTGAGCCACAGTGCCACTTCCAGTTTTCTGGTGGGTAATTGTAGATGAGAGTCTTTGGGACTTTCCTGCCCAGGCTGGCTTTGAACCACGATCCTCAAATCTCAGACTTCTGAATAGCCAGAATTACAGGTATGAGCCACCGGTGCCCAGCTCCTCTTGATTCTTAGTACATGGAAATTAAGGAATATTTCACTAAGGCATGGATAGAAAGGGCAGTGTGTGTGTGTGTGTGTGTGTGTGTGTGTGTGTGTGTGTGTAACATGCAAAGAAATGGAGCATAAACTTGATAAAGCACAGACCCCCAAGAGAGGGCACAGGGTCCCATACCACCAGGGGGCGGACGGAATGGGGATGTCTAAGCTTTGCCACATTTACCGCCTTTGCTCTCAGGGCACAAGGTTCTAAGGAAGCCAGGAGCTGCTCTGGGCCAGTGTTCCTCACAGCCTGGCTTGTGGAACACCACCAGATTTACCTTGGATCTGGTTATATATTCAGATATCTGGAATGTATCTGATTCACTGACTCCATTGCTGGGACCTAGGTAGCAACATTAAAAAAAAAAAACCAAAACCAAAACCCCAAAAAACACATCAGGTTTCATGAGTCTTCTCTGATAGTTATTAAAGTTTGATCTCCCTTGATGTAGTTCGGCCTTCTTACTCTTAAGACATGAGATCTGAAGCCTGCAGAGGTCATGTGGCAGGTAGAGCAGTCACGGAGCCAACTGAAGACCAAGTGAAGAGCTTGCATGTTCCTGGCCACCTGTGCAATATTCTTTCCATTGCAACAGCTGGAAGCCTCCAACCTGTGTGTGGAGCTGTTTCCCCTGCACCGTAGGGGCACAGCCTGCACCTCTGCTGGCTTCTGCCTCCTGCCAGGCCTGTCCCTTCTGAGACTCCCTCTGCTCAAAGCCTCTGTGGGCTGCATCAGGAAATGAGGAGAAAGATCTCGGTTCTCTTTTGAGCCTTTGGTAGCAGGCTTGGGATTGGCAAGTAAAGCCGAGAAGGAGAAAAGACAGTTAGCCCCAGGGGGTTGGCAGGGGTTTATACTAATAGCTCACTTTCATGGAACATCTTTTGGGTACCGGACTTGTTACTGACCTTTTTCCTATGCATTCCTATAAACTCCATGGGGGCAAATACTAATCAGCCCCACACTGTAGACAGAGAAACTGAGGCTCCTGGAGGAGCTACGTGGCGGATAAGAGAACACATCACTTCTTCATACAACCAGGGACTGCTGTAATGGCCTAAATGCAGCACAAACTGTCTGTCATCCGCCGTGAACCCAACAAGCCAGACCCCGAGTCCTTGGAGAAAGGGCTCTGCTGTGGAATGTGGTTGTTCCCGGGGTGGAACTTTGAGCCCTTTCTGCTTCACACTATTGGAACATATTTCTGAATGGCGTCTACTTACACACTTGTCTACTTACACACAGAACACGGGGAGAGTAGGTTAAGCAGCTTTTTTTTTTTTTGTTTCTTTCCTTTTTAAATGGAAACTCCTGCCACTAGTTTGCTTCCCGTTCCATTCACTGTTTGCTCTTGAATGCGGCATGACTTGGGAATTTTCATTGCTTGAGGGGGTTTGGTTATGCCTGAGACCCTGGTAGGGACTGCAGGTGTTCCTGGTTGGTGGGGGGTACTGTCTTCCACCCCTTCCGCCTTCTACCCCATTCCGATCCCACAGCACGCGAGCATGGCAGGAGCCCTCCCTCCATTCATTTGCTTTAGTGTCCCTCAGGGACAGGAGAATAAATCAAAGCAGGTCAGAGCCTCAGAGAAAGGACAAGGGTTTCCCAAACATGTCACAGCGTCTCACTACCTCTTCCTCTGGGTTTCCTGCCTAACCAGACCTTGCCTTCTTCCTTAGAAGAAACCTGGTAGCTTTTTGGATTATTCTGATAGTAAGAACCACCAAACAAAACCAGATGGACACGTTCTGATCCCTGGAGAAGGATGTACTGATTTTTGTTGTTGTTGTTGCTGCTGCCAGGATTTGGTGTCTTGCAGCTGAAGGTGAGGGTCAAGTACAAGTGAATTCTAGACATTTGACAAATCACCAGAGTTAGGAGCATTCTGGGGTTAAAAACTGGGGATGGGTGACCACCTCCATTCGTCTCCTCTCTCAAATGCCTCGCTTTGGAGAAGCCAAAGGCCCTTTAGAGGCTGTGTGGTTGGAAAATGCTCTGATTAAACTGATAACGAAGGTGGCGTATTGAGGTGAGGGGGAGACACTGCAGGCTCTGCAAAGCTCTGGGAAACGTGGTCTCTGTGTAAGAGCCCTGGAATTGCTGAATGAACGCTGCTGCTTCCTCTCCGTGTACGAGCAGCCTCTCTGCTTCCCCAACGCCGCCGCGCTGCCCGTGTCTGCAGTAACTACAAACTATTTGGTATGCTGCATTAGTGACGGCTGCCCGGGGCCGACGCATCATTACTACCGAAATAATGCCGGTGTGATGTTCAAGCCCGGTGTCCTTTTTAATTATTAAACCGAAGCTGGCTCGAGTGAGTCACTTCACATCCCACATTTTCCTCCCTTGGTTCTATTTCGAGTGCCTAGTACCTGAGCGCGTGCCACTGGCGCCTGGCTTGATTCTGAGCCAGCTCTCCAACCTGCAGAAGCCCTTTTGCAGATCAAATGTTATCTCACCTCCAAACCCACATAAGAAGGCACAGATCATAACCCCCCCTCCCCACAGCCTGGCCCCCCAGCCCCAATCACAACTTCATAAAGTGCCTCATCAAACACCCAAGATCTGAACAAAACGTCTAGCTGCCCATCCACCAGTTTCCCCCCCAACTTACCAAGTGGGAGAGCGATGAAGAAGGGGAGCCAACACAGGATGAACATACCGACCACGATGCCCAGGGTCTTAGCTGCTTTCTTTTCCCTGGAGAACTTGAAGAGTTTGACGGCTATGGAACTCCTGGGGTTGTGGCCCTTGGCCTTGGTGCTGCTGAGGGTGTCCTCGTGAAAGTTCTTGGAGTGGATCCTTAGGGTGAGCTCCTTGGAGTTGGACATCTCCTTCATGACGCCGGCCTCCAGGTTCTTGGTGGTCCTCTTGGCCACGACGTAGACGCGGCAGTACATGACCAGGATGACGGCCAGGGGGATGTAGAAGGAACCCAGGGAGGAGAAGAGCGCGTAGAAGGGTTCTTCCGTCACCCCGCATTCCTTGTCGTCGTTGGGGGCCGGCTCCTTCCAGCCCAGGAGGGGCCCGATGGAGATGACGGTGGACAGGACCCACACGCTCAGGAGCGCCAGGATGGCCTTCCTCCGGGTGACCAGCGTGGGGTACTGCAGCGAGTAGCGCACCCCGATGTAGCGGTCGATGGAGATGGCGCACAGGCTCAGGATGGAGGCCGTGCAGCACAGCACGTCCACTGCGGCCCAGATGTCGCAGAACACCCGGCCCAGCACCCAGTACCCCAGCACCTCCAGGGCGGCGGAGAAGGGCAGCACGCTGCAGCTCAGCAGCAGGTCGGCGATGGCCAGGTTGACGATGAAGTAGTTGGTGGGCGTCCGCAGGTGCCGGTTGCAGGCCACCGACAGGATGACCAGGATGTTGCCCACGATGGCGAAGAGGATGAAGGCGCCCAGCACCAGGCCCACAGAGACGGCCCTGGTGACGTCCAGCTGGGGCGGCGCGGGGTGGCCCCAGGTCTGGTTGGGGCCGGTGGTGGAGTTGGCGGGGCTCCGCTCTGCCCAGTGGGACGCGTTGGGCGGGTGGTGGCTGGTGTTCAGGTCCGGATTCATTTTAGAGTCCGCCCTCCATAGCCGGGGGGCGGGCGGGTGGGCGGGTGGGGGGGGGAGGAGGAGGAGGAGGAGGAGGAAGGCGGCCGGGCCGGCGGTGGAAGGTGCTCAGCTGCCCACAAACTTTGCGGTGCCCGCGGCCGTCGTCTTCCCGGGGGCGCCCTCCGGCCGGGGACGCATCTTCTGGCGCTGCGGGGTGGGAGGTGGGTGTGGGGGGCGCGCCTGCTGCCCGCACCGCGGCTGGAGAGGAGGAGGAGGAGGAGGAGGGAGGGGACGAGGCCGGCGGCGGCGGCGGCGGCTCCGA
>NW_012267328.1:6171968-6215726 GCF_000151885.1 Dipodomys ordii
CCGCCGCCGCTCGGCTCCCCGCGGGCCCGGGGGGGGGGGGGGGGAAGAGCGGGGCGGCCTGGGGTGCTTACCTCTAACGGTGGAGGTGGAGACGGGGCGCGCGCCCGGAGTCGGCCCGTGCATCGGACGGGAGGTGCAGTGTGTCCAAGTCCCTAAAAGAGAGGGGGGGAGAGGGAGGAGTAACCCAGGGGTTTGGGCAGGAGGGAGGGAGGGCACCCCTCAGGGCTGATCTCCCCAGCCGCATCCTCTGAGGTCTTGATAAAACGTGGAGGCTTCTCTTCGTCCATCCGTCCATCCACCAGTCTACCCATGCGTCCATGCATTATCCATCCATCTACCCATGCACACCTGCATACATCTACCTACCCATCCATCCAACCACCATTCCATCCATCCATCCATCCATCCATCCATCCATCCATCCATCCATGTCTACCCATGCATTATCCATCCATCTACCCATGCACACCTGCATACATCTACCTACCCATCCATCCAACCACCATTCCATCCATCCATCCATCCACCAGTCTACCCATGCATCCATGCATCATCCATCCATCTACCCATGCACACCTGCATACATCTACCTACCCATCCATCCAACCACCGTTCCATCCATCCATCCATCCCTCCATCCATCCCTTCATTCAATCTTGCACTCATTCATTCTGGGCACAGAGTACTACTGCTGAGTACCTACTGTCTGTCCTTGTCCTCTTCTAGACACTGTCCTATAGCTATCGTTGCAGGAATGGATGGTTGCCCTGCAAGGGCCTGGCTTTCTGGTGGGAGGAGACAGACTGTAAACAAGTAGATCAAAAAACTATAGGACAGCCACCTGCTGACAGGGATTTTTAGGATGGTTGGGATGTCACTGAAGTGATAGGTGAGTCAAGGTGGGAGGGGAAGGGGGGAAGTTGCTAGCTGGCTATTTGGGGGAGAGAGAGGGAGGGAGAGACAGAGACAGAGACAGAAAGAGAGAGAGACAGAGGGAGGACTGCCAAGCACCTGGGGAAGGGATTTAGGGGATCTGGATTATCTGTTGGGTTTTCTTCTTTTTGCCTTATCTCCATGTTGGATAAGCAGCTACCAGCTGGCTGGCTTTGAACTCTCAATCCTTCCTCTTCTGTCTCCTGGTATTAGTTATCATTCATCCAACACTTATTTAGGTCCTAAAAAGTAAGCTAAGTTCTTTTGGCTAAGTTTGTCACGATCCCATGAGAAACAGTCCCATTCTCATTTCTATTTTGTGGTTGAAACACCCAGTTACCGGGAGGTCGAACCCTTGCCCCAAGTCCACAAAACCATCAGAAAGAGGAGCTGAGAATCAAACCCCATCATGGGGTCTACTCCAAAGTGAAGGCCTTAGCCACTAGGTCAACATTTCTCCCCGCTACCTCCTACCATTCCTCCAGGGGCAAAGTAGGGGACGGAGTGACTGTTAGCGATGGAGCTGTTTTCCGAGCAGTCAATTTTGGGACCAGTGGTGATCTGACCTACTGGTGCTGAGAAGGAACTCACAATCGGTGAGCTCCTGCTGATCACGTGTATTTCTCCGTTTTCTTTTTTCTTTTTCTTTTCTTTGCAAGGAATCTAGGAAAGAGGCACAACCATTCCCCACGGACAGAAGAAAAAATGGTGTTTCACCAAGAGTTACTCGTGCAGCTGGGACCTGTGACAGAGCAATGGAGAGTGTCTGCTGGTGCCTAAGGAGGCGAGCCTGGCACCTCCCTGAACCTCGGGCTTGTCCCTGCTGACCTTGATAATCACCATCACTTGACATTAAGGGGTGAGGAGAGCAGAGGTCACTCAAGTGATTTACAGCTAAGCTTATCAACCTAAAGGCGGTCCTCACACAGCTAAGGTTTGAATGGTTGCATAGACTCTCCAGTTGTTCCTAATACACAATTTCAAGGAGCTTCTTTGAGGTTTAAAACAAAATTCAGTGCTGGTGACAGACTAGAAAATGGATTGTTTCAATAAATTGTCTGACCTAAGTTGCATGTGAAGATTTTGAAAGAAGAGCCTCACAGAATTCTCCTGTATCTACTTTTGCATTGTGGAGTCGGTGCAGAGGAAATAGGTTGCTGCTGTGTTGAGCTCCGTGCACAGAATGGGGCTTCTCCTGCTGCAGGCATGCCACTCATGACTGGACATGGGATAGCTCAGGAGACCAAGAGAACTTGGGCGAACTTTTGCCTGGGACCTTAAAGAAAATGAGAGGCTGTCTTTGGTCTTAGTGGTTCGATCCAGATCACCCACTGAAATGCTCTATAGAGCCAGACAGCCGAAGTTAACCTGCTGGCTGGAGTAGCTCCTGAATATAAACCACTGCCCTTCCTCCCAGTCAGGATGCTGGGCGTGGGAGGCTATTCACATCATTCCCACCTCAGAGGAGCTACTCATGAACTGCTTTAATCCTGAAGGGAAATGGGAGGAGGAAGATATTGCTGGTGAGCTTCGGGAAAGATGGTAACTCAGGTAGGGGAAGGGTGGGACAGCCACAGAGCAAGCTCCAAGTCTACATTTCCAACGTGCTGGCCTGCTTCCCACGTCCTGGGCCTTCATTCCATCAGCTATTGAACAGCCAGCAACACCCCATTGAATCTACCGAGGCTGCGTGTACAGGATCACAGGAACCAGCTGCAATGTGAAAACAGCCTATCAGACATTTATCTGTGGTGGCAAAAAGCCAGGAAGGAAAGGGGGAGGAAGCGGGGGGGGGGGGGAAGGAGCAAACGTGAGATTCAGAGTTGGTTTCTCTTTCTTAGGAAAGAGACCAGTTTGTTGCTTAGCTGAGAACTTGTGTCTTGATTCAGGTATCGGGATGTGGAAGAGATTATCGAGCCAGATGGGGAAGTTCAAAAGCCTTGCAGATTTCAGACATGCTGTCATTTGCTGGTGTCTTTTGCAAAGGCAAAACAAACACCCCGGTGTAAAGCAAACAGGTATTAGCTTTAATAGTGGCAGTGAGGCAGGCGGGGCTCCCACTGGGTGACCTTTGCCGGTGGTCATTTCCTTGCCCTTGCCCTCTCCCTTCACTGGAGATGCTTCTTAGCCCTTCTGGCTGTTTTGTGACCCGTGGAATTGACCATTTGTTTAGGTGTCATAAGGATACAGAGGATATTTCATTTTCTCAGTACTCCCTGGGGCAAAGCCAAGCACAGAGCTCTGACTCACTCTAGGCCTGGGAAAGGAGAATCTTTTCATTATCCATCTTATTACATTAGAAACCACCGATGTTACGAACTGCCATTTCTGTGAGCCCTGGAGGAGGAACCACCACTCGATGTGACCGGTGGGGAAACTGAGGCTAGCAGCTTCAAGGAGTGGTTTAGAGCAGTGAGGAGTGGAGACCTCTCACTTTAACCACATAGTTTTGTCTGGTTCCCCATCCCTAGCACTTTCCAGTTTCCAATCCAACCAGACATCCACAGGAGTACCTGCTTTGTACAAGGTACCACGCTAGGTGCTCTGGGTGACTTAAAGATGAATCAGCTAAGCAAATGGTAAGCTAGCACGGACCATCCGTGGAGCACGGATGGATGATGATGACCAAACACCTTCCAGAGAGAGCCTGAAGGAAGAAGGATCCCCAGTTGGCAAGGGAAGAAACTGAGGTTCAGAGACGTTCCCACAGCCTGTCGGTGTCTAAGCAGCATCAGTATTCAGAGAATTATGGTCTGGCTCCAGAGCTTATATCATTCTCTCTGCTCCAAACTGAGATTAGAAAAGAAAGAAACAACAACAACAACAAAAAACCCCACCAGTGCAGCAGAAGGCGTTGTGCTAGCCTGAAGGAAATTGCAGCAGAAGAGAATGTGAGCAGGGTCCTGAGCAAGCAGAGGTCAGAGATGGAAGGCAGGACCATGGGGCAGGGGGAGAGGGTTCTGCACGGGGGCTCCTTAGCACAGTTTTCCCTTTTCCCAGGCAGCACTCAGCCTGCCAAGGAGCTGACATGGATTCGAATCATCCTTCCATCCGTTCATAGCTACTAATGTGATCCTGGATGGGAGACAGCACTTAAGCCCTAGAAGTCTAGAACCCAACAGATCTGGGTTCATGGCCCTTTTTCTTTTCTCTAATTTGTGGTCTCTGTCCTTGGAACAGCCACACAACCACTCAGCACCTTGTTTTCTTTAGCTGTGCTATGAAGATCATAATAGACTCTATCTCATAGGGAAGATTAAATGGCCAATGCGTGCCAAGTGTGTAGTGTATAGAGATTCACGGATAGATTACCATCTATTAGTTATTAGGGGCTTACTAGGTGCTGGGCACTGGGTCAAACTCATGCAATGGCGTTTTGAGGTCAGCATCATCATTACAGGTATTTTTTGTGGATGAGGAAGCCGGTTCAGAATGGTTAGATGACGTGCCTGGGCGCAGGGCCATCGATAGCACAACTGGAACTCAAAGTATGGGAACAATGAGGCTGAAAAAGGGGGAAAAATGGAGGCGGAAGGGTGTTGCTCTACAAGGCACACTGGGGTTTATGGGGACTCCAACGGTGCCCCTCTGTGCTCTCAGGTAAGAAGCAGGAAATGTCTTTTCTTCAAGGCAGTGTGTGTGTGTGTGTGTGTGTGTGTGTGTGTGTGTGTGGTGTGGTGGGGAGGGGGTAGTGGCAGAAGAGGCATTTCTACAACATACATAGGCTCCATGTCAGAGGCTTCCAGGAATGAGGGCAGGTGGGCTGCTTTTGTCTGTGGTAATTGCAATTGTCATTCTGGTGAGGAAGGAGGAGAAACTCCATGGCTGCCCTTTGCAGCAGGCTGGGAATGAACTGTTAAGTCATCCAAGGGTGGAATCTGTATCCTGTGACTGGGGAGAGCCCAGGACCCCAGAGTCGGCTGGGTGGCCGGCCTCAGGGGCCTGTGGTGGAATCCTAAAGGTCTACTGTCGCTGGACTCATTAGACATCTTTCAGCTGGCTATCAAAGCCATGGTCCCTCCAGACTCCACTGTCACAAGTTGGGATCACGAACTTCTGAAATGTCAGGAGCAAAAATAAATAAATGAATTCTAGAGTGTCTAGTTCTGGGCCTGCAAACTAGAGGCTTTGAGCTGGGACTCAGCTCCAGGGGTGACGTGCTGGCTTCACATGTGTAAAGCCCTGAGTTCAAACTCCAGTACTGTTAAAAAAACAAAACAACCCCCCCCAAAACAAAAACCAGCTCCCCTCTCTCCATCCAACTCAAAGCGTGAGAGCATTTGGATCAAATCCAGCACTGCACCTGTTTTGTAAATAAAGTTCTACTGCAACACAGCCATGCCCTTTTGTTTTTTGTAAATAAAGTTTTATTAGAACACAGCCTTGCCCGTATTTTTTTTTGTTTGTTTATAAATAAAGTTCTATTGGATGAGAGCCACAGCCACTTATTTGGGGATTATTTATGGTTGTATTCATGCCTGTAAGGGTAGCAGTAATAGATACCCTCTGTCTTGTAAAGCTGGAAATATTTATTCTGGGACTCTTTGTGGAAAGTGTTTATTAACCCTTCACTGAGTCTCATTTCTTAGTTCTCATGGGAGGATAGCTACATAAGTCAAGAAAGGAAGTTTGCCGGAGGCAGAGCCAGTGTTGCTATCCGGGAGATTTCACTCCATGTTTCACACCTCTGTTGCTGCTACTGTCATGACGGCACACAGGCTCTGAGTTTGGGTCCCAGTTTTAATAGCCCGGATGAGTGACCTTGGCAAGCGGCCCCAGCTATACACATGCCTTCAGCACCCACTTCCCCTTAGCGTAATGCTTTCTGTCTCCTGAATTATCGCACATTGGTGATTGTGAGAAGTAAATCAACTATATAGTGCCCAATACGTGGTCTGAAGACTATTACTGCTTTTATGTTAGTTGTCTAGTGTCTTCTGTAATTTCCCATCTATTACCTCTCAATATCTACTTACGTATCATCTATCTACCTATCATCCATTAATCATCCAGCTCCTCTCTCCTATTTCAAATTTGTCAAGGGAAAGGGCTCTCCATTACTAGTGGTTCTTAAATATTTGGGGTTCTAGATCTTACTGAGAATCCATTGAAGGTTATGTCTGTGACTTTATCTTAAGCTTTTCCTGAATTCCTTCCTGAGGCTGCCTCAGGGCCAAGCTCCTGGCAGGGTCCTCGATCAATTGATCTCTAGACAGTCTCTTCTTGTTTTTGTCTGCTGAGCCTCTCTCCTGCTAACTCTCTCTCTCTCTCTCTCTCTGTCTCAGTGTAACTTTTACTCAGGGACAACAGAACTAATCCAGTGTTTCACCATTTATCACAGAGCCGAACTTGAACTGAATCAAGTGAATGCTGTGCACTTAGAGGTGAGGGTCTCTTCCTCTGGCTCCCTTTGAATGAACCATGACTTTCCATGGGTAGTCTCCCATGTGTTGTACCAAGCTGATTCACACTTGTGGGAGATGTTGGCTCCATTTTATTGCTGAAATAACCAAGCGCAGGAGAGCAGCAAAGACTTGCTCAGGATCACCCAGAACCCAAGACTGAAGAAAAGACATTTTGACATGAAAGCTGATACCTTTCACCATCCAGGTACCCCAAATGTGACTGCAGCCAGGCCTTACCACCCTAAAACCCATCAAAACACAGCAAGAAGAATAGCCTACGGAACTTCTGAGCAAGTCCTAGTGGACTGGGGACTCAGATCCAGGAAGACAAGCATTTGGGGTTGCATGGTACAAATGTAGACCCTTTTCTGGGGAGGTTTCTGAGAACGAAGTCTCTGTGCATGCATTCACCATGGAATATTTTCAGACATGAAAAAAAGTGAAATCCTATCACTTGGGCAACAAGGATAGAACCGAAGGACATGTTAAGTGAAATAAGACAGGCACAGGAAAACAAATACCAAATGATCTCACTCCTTTGCAGACACTAAAATACTGATCTCAGAGAAGAAGAAAGTAGAATAGTGGCCACTAGAGATTGGGAAGGGTAGATAGGAGAGAGGGAATAGAGGGAAGGACATTAGAAAACGGGTCCTAAATAGTTACATAGAAGGAATGAATTCTAGTGTTCTGTAGCACAGGAGGGTTCTGTATTGTATTTATCATATAATACAGTTCAGAATAGCTAGAAGTTCAGAGTCTAGGGGTTTCTGACATGAAGCAATGACACGTGTGTTTTAGGAAATGGAAATGCGTTGAGTTGATCTTTATATGTTGTTGTATATTGCATCGTTATCACATGGTAACCCCATCAACATGTCCACGTGTTATGTGTCTATTGAAAAGATCTCCCCTCCTAACTCCTCTGGGAACCTCAAAAGTGAGCTGACATTAGGCTCCTGCCTCAAGCCTTCCAAGAAAGAAGGGTAGAAGACATCACCAAAGAATTGCCTTTAAGTATTATGAAGACAATCTCATAATGGCAACCTGATGTCTCTATCTGAAGGAGGGAGGAAGAGGGTACAGGAAGGGAAGGGGGGGAGGGGAGAGAGGGGAAGAGAGGAGAAGGGAAGGGAAGAAGAGGGAGGAAAGAGGAGAGAAGAGGGAAGATGAGGGGGAGAAAGGGAAAAAGGGATGAGAAAAGAGAAGGGGAGAGAGGAAAGACGAGGGGAGGAGAGAGGGAGGAGAAGAGATGAGAAAGGAGAAGGGAAGAGAGGGGAGGAAAGGAGAAAAAAGGAGGAGGAGGAAGAGAAGGAGGAGGAGAAAAGGAGGAAGAGGAGGAGGAGGAGGAGGAGGAGGGAGTGCTGACATAGATTCTGGTGACAACATGAGAACTACATTAGCCTTCAGGAAGTAGCTGGTTCAACACCAGACTGGCTTCAGTCACATCAAGTTTTAGTGTGATCTCAGGCAAGGGACTGCATTTAAACTTCCAACTGCATATCTATAAAACATTACCATATTGCCACACTGATAGAATTACATGAAATTGTGCCTGGACCTTAGAAAGCTCTCAATAAATGTTCATAGTTGTTGAGATTTTTGTATAATCTTAAAAACACAGAGCAGATTTTCTCAGCATTCGGTACTTAACTACAAATATGTACAAATTTGGTCTCGTGATCTCCCAGCTACCTTTCCAACCCTTTATTGGTCAATTTTTATAACAGATGCACAAATGCACTTTTTCTTTTTACTGATACAAATGGTCTTAAATGAACCGTTATTGGACAAAAATAAGGACAGCTAATAACAGCGACCAGTCGCTGTTAACTTATTATGTACTAGGTGTGCGCTCTGTGCTTTATAGGCATTATCTCATTTTAACACAAGACTTCGATTAGGTAGGCAGAAATAACAGGTCTGGCATTTGAGACACAGCTTCTGAAATTATATTCAGAGAGGCCAGGGCTTGCTGTAAACATTCCAATATGTAGAGACCTCCAAGTCTGGAGGCCAAGTTGGTGTGGGGTGAAGAAGATGGTCTTGGGAGAGTAAACGTGCCATATGCAGCTGGCCAAGGAAACTTAGTGGGCCAGGGGTGGTGAAAGAGACTTAACTCAGTTCTGTAGGCGAAGCAGAAGGCCTGTGTGGCTTGTAATTCTTCATCTCTGGTACAATGAAGTCAACGGGGATTGTGCATCCTTGTATACCAGAGTACAGAGGATCACAGGCCATGACACTTCACCTGGGGACAGTCCATTCATTCATACCCTAAGAGGGCAGAGGAGGAGAGAGGCACAGGACTCTCCACACATTTTCCCAGGTATGGGAGAGAGGGCCAGGTCTATGAGAAGGGGGAGGAAGAGAGAAAGAGCAAGAGACCAAAGCCAGTGAGTATATATCCCCCCCCTTAGTTTCCAGGGACTGCAGGAAAAGAGAAAATGGAATAACAATAAACCACAGTCAGGGAGCTCTCAAGTCAAGCTGGGGGAGTTTACATCTGTAGGTATAAAAGCTTGGCTTTTTTGTGGTCTCCTGGGAATTTTAGAATGTTCTCGTGCTCAGTGGGGGTGGCGCTGCTCCACTGGGGGCGGAGGGATCTAGAAAAGAGTCCTAGAACAAGCCAAATGTTTGCCTGCCTAGCCCGAGGAGATCAATTTTCATGGGCCATAAAAGTCACCGAGAGTGAGCCTGAGAATGAGAAGTCCTAGACCCCAGCCCTAGACAATCTGATTCCAACAGTTTGGAAGTATGGCCCCAGGAATTTACATTTTTTTCCCCTCCAAAAGTGACCCAGGTGAGTCTATTGAGATACACTGTTTTAGTGTGACACCCCCATTTATACAGGGTCAAGTCGGATAGGGCACAGATGACTTGGCTGGAGGTCTAATAGAGAGGATGGTTGTAGGATCTGGTTCTTACAGGGATTGTGGGCCCTGTCAGCCTTGCTTCAATGAATCACTATGGAGTCAGGTTCTAGTCGCTCATACCTATAATCCTAGCTACTCAAAGGGGGCTGAGATCTGAGGAGCACTGTTTAGAGAGACTCTTTTGTTTTTGGTCCGGTCGTGGGGCCTGAACTCTGGGCCTGGGCACTGTCCCTCAGGTCTTCAGCTCAAGGCTAGCGCTCTACCGCGTGAGCCACAGCGCCACTTTCCGGCTTTTTTCTTTTTGCTTATGTGGTGCTGAGGAATCGAACTCAGGGCCTCAGGCATGCAAGGCAAGCGTTCTACCACTGAGCCACCTTCCCAGCCCCCAAACCTCTTGTTTCCTTTTTTTTTTTTTTCTCCCATGGTCATGAAGAGAGACTCTTATCTGCAATGAACCACCAAAAGCCAGAAGTGGATCTGTAGCTCAAGAGCTTGAGCAAAAAAAAGGTCAGACATAGCACCCAGGCCCCGAGTTCAAGTCCCAGTAGCAGAAAAAAAAATGGCCCTGTCCCCATTTCCTGGGGCTCTCTCACTATCTGAAGTCTCATGGTTCATCATACCTCAACTCAACGGTCACTTCCTTGGCTCCCGGAGGAAGAGCACCTGTTCCTCTCTACCTCAGGTTTCATGAGGGGCCTTGGTTCTCTGCACCCAGAAAGCCACAAGCATCTCCATCATTGCTTTTATGCTGGCTTGCGGTTATGCGGTTCTCCATGTATTGATTTGCTCACTGTCTGCCTCTCTCTTTCCTTAAAGATCCCAGGATGCATGAAAACGGGTGTGGGGTTTTCTTATGTTGATTCAGATGGACAGTAAGTACCCTACCGACATGTACTAGGTGAATAAGCGAGTGACTGAACGAATGACTGGGAAGAGCAGGTTGATGTTGGCTTTAACTGGAAGTCAAAATAACTAAAAGCAACATGGATGAAACGTCGGTTTTACAATGGTGTTCTCTCTGGGGATATTTCAAGGTGGTTGTTGTTTCTTGTCTAGGCTCTTTCCTTCCAACCACACGTCCTCTCCCACTAAGCAGAACTTCCTGTAGACAAAACTATAGGAGGAAGTCTGCGGTGGTTGACTGTCCAGGCCTCTATGTTTATAACTGTTCTATTTCTCTAGTGACTTTTCTGTTGGGAATCTGTTCTCCTGCGTGCAACCCTCCCTCCCATTCAATTCTTTGATGCCCAAGATCCCAATGCACTCACATTGCCAACAGCAAACCCCAAATTGTGACCTTTTCTAACCTTCTGTTCCTGGCCAAAGTCTAGCAGTCCAATGTCCTATTTCCTCATGGCTTGGTGAGTGTCAGAACACATCCCAAGGGGTGGATACTTGCTAGTGGTGGTCAACGGCCCTATCTGTTGCTCCTCCTTTTCTCCTTTTAATCTGGACTCAAATAACAGTCTTTATTCTCTATTTATTTTAGTTTTTGCTGGTCCTGGGGCTTGAACTCAAGGCTTGGGTGTTATCTCTGGGACTCTTTTGCTCAAGGTTAGCCCTCTACCACTTGAGCCACAGCACTGGAGATAAGAGTCTCAAAGACTTTCCGGCTGGCTTCGAACAGTGATCCTCAGATCTCACCCTCCTGGGTAGCTAGAATTATAGGTGTGAGTCACTGGTGTCTGGCTAAAATCATAGTCTTTTACTGTGCCCTAGTGAGCTGGTCAAACCCTTAATGCTAAGGACCCTAAGAAAGACTTGATATAACTCCAATCATCAGGAGGTATTTACTGAGTATGTCCAGATACTTTTTTATCTGCCACACAAATAATGGTAACTAGTGTTATGAACTTGGTTAGACTGGGTGTTAGGCAGCAGGTATTGGGTCTACAAGCTGTGTAAGTGTACACAGTACACATTGTATACTACTATGCACATAGCAGAGCTTTAAGTAATGTTAATTCTTCATTGTAAGGAGAGGAGAGATTGTTTTCTGGACTGGAATTGGTTAGCTGGTTCATTAAAAAGAATCTCTTTAATTTTCTGTGAAGCACATTTGACATATGATAACAAGTTTCTTTGATTTTGTAACTGCCCCCATTTACATTAATTTCTTCTTAAAAACAATTATTTTCTTTGCATAAAAGCATATTCCCTAGGATCTAACTTCTCTACATCTTTATGTGTACATAGAGACGAGCATTTGGAACCAACTAGAAGGGACTGTAGAAACCACATTAGCCCTTCCTTTATTTCATAAGCAGGGAAACTGAGACTAGACAAGTACCTTGACCATGGTCTCTCAGAGTCAGAGTAAAGAATGGAGGGCACTCATAACTAGCCCAAGAGTCATAACAATAAATGAGATTAACACAACTACCTGTTATTTTCATTATTTAAATACCAAATACATGACAAGAATAGAAAAATTATCAAGGTCAATTGTATTTATAGGAAACCTAGGAAAAGGAATCGGAAACCACCCTTCATTCCACTATACAGAGAATATCACCAGCAACACTTTGGCGAATGTTTCTGACTTTTACACACACACACACACACACACACACACACACACACACGTTTTCTTTGGACTTCTCTTCAGCCTCTCTTTGTAACCACAGTGATCCCCACCTCTCCTGCAGCTGTAGGGTGGACACCTGACCCAGCTGGGGTCATTGAGTACCCAATCCCCCTCCCCCTTGCACTCTTTGTGATGGTCCTGGGGCTTGAATTCAGGGCCTACGTGCTGTCCCTGAGCTTTTGTGCTCAAGGCTAGTAGTGCTCTACCACTTGAGCCACAGCTCCACTTTCAGCACTTTTGGTTAGTTAATTGGAGATCGGAGCCTCATGGACTTTCCTGCCTGGGCGAACTTCAAACCATGATCTTCAGATCTCAGCCTCTTGCACAGCTAAGATTACAGGCATGAGCCCCTGGTGCCCAGTTCCCCAGGGACTTTCTATCACAGGATTCAAGGTTAAGAGGATGTAGAGTTTGGAGAAAGGTCTGGCAGTGGTGTGGGTGCCACACAGGGGCAGTGAGGCGGGTGTAGGCTGTCTTCCCCGCATTCTCTTGTGGGAGTTACCAGAGTAATTCCTATCCTCCAAAGAAGCCAGCTGGCCAGATTCTTAGTGG
The DNA here is from genome assembly GCF_000151885.1 of Dipodomys ordii. Classification (NCBI taxonomy): domain Eukaryota; kingdom Metazoa; phylum Chordata; class Mammalia; order Rodentia; family Heteromyidae; genus Dipodomys; species Dipodomys ordii. Next base: position 6,184,319 of record NW_012267328.1, read on the forward strand.
AAGGACTTAGAGTAACTTCTTGGAGTCCAGTTTCCTCATCTGTAATAAGGGGTTAACTCCAAGAGTTCTCAAACTATAGTGAGAGTAATATGTGTCTACTATAATTAGCACGATCAATTACTAATAACAGAAACAGTACATTTATAGCTAGCTGCATCGAATAATTGCTGGCTGTATGTCAGGACTTATGTTGAACAGCTTAACAGATGTTTCTTTTTTTTTTTTTTTTCACTCCTCCCTTCCCCCTCGCCAGGGGGTGGGAGGGAAGAGGAGCCTGCGTGATAATGAGAGACTAGAATGCAGGATCAGATCCCAGCGCTGCCTTGATGTCTGCTGCTGTCATTTTGCAAGCTGCTAGCTCCTGCCTCTTTGCATTTGGTTGGGGGACCTTGGTGCTTCTCAGAGCCTCAGCCGGGGAGGACACTGGCTCCATCCCCGAGTGGGAAGCTCCTGCTGGTCTGAGGCTGGGACACCCCTAGAGCCTTCCTCCTTCTCTCTGTCTGCAGAGCACCCATTCCAGAGTTCCCTAGGTAACCACAGGGAGGGACGCGGCACAGATTTATGACCTGTCTGCTCCCAGCAACTACCTGACATGTTGTGTTCCACGATGGCGTCTGGCTTCTGGTGACTCATCAGAGGAGCACAGACAGGCTGATGGCATGGGAGGAAAGAGGTGCCCCTCACTCTCATAGTCTTACCTCCCATGAAGTGAGGAGCAGGGGGAAGAATTTCTCCAACGTAGAGATGATTAAAAAGGCAGGTTTTGCCAGGCGCCAATGGCTCACACACTGAACCCTAGCTACTCAGGAGGCTGAGATCTGAGGATCGGGGTTCAGAGCCAGCCTGGGCAGGAAAGTCCGTGAGATTCTTATCGCCAATTAACCACCAGAAAACCAGAAGTGGCGCCGTGGCTCAAAGTAATCGAGCACTAGCTTTGAGCAAAAAGAGGTCAGGGATAGCGCCCAGGCCCTGAGTCTTCCAGGCTCCTTTTTGACAGATGGGTAAACTGAGGCCCCCTCCCATCTGAGCCATAGCTTTGTGACAGGCACTGTGTTATTCGTGTGTGGGGCGCGAATACCAAAACCAGAAAGACTCAGACGGTACTGTCAACAATGCTCTTAACTAAGCAGGAGGGGGACCTAGGATAGGGCAGTAGGGAACAATCACCCCGGGGGGGGGAGGGGGAAGCGTGGGAGGGGCTGAGAGTGTGTCACTGGTTTATGTTTGAATAGGTTCACTTTCAAATATTTTCATCCTTTTTGGAAATTGTAGCACGCACACAACACGAAACTATCCTGTTGAGTGTACACTTCAACGCCATTAACTATATGCTCACGGTCCTTTGACAGAGCTCCTGAACTTTTCATCTTAGGTGACTGAAACCTTCTATCTAATAAACAGCTTCCCATGGCCCCTCGCCCACTCACCGTCTGCTGCCTGTTTCTGTGAAGTTGGCTACTTTAAGGGCCTCGTGTAAGTAGAATCATGCAGGATTTGTCTGTCTTGTAACTGGCTGACGTAATCTAGCTTACTGTCCTCTCTGATCACAAGCCTGTATCTGTTGTAGGACAGGATTTTCTTACTTTTTAAGAAAAGGATAACTAGGTTTCCATTTTATACCCATACCTCTCCTTTCTCTTTCTTTCTGCAGTAGTAGGGATTGAACTCAGGAGCTCACCTTTGCTGGGCACTGCATCACTTGAGCCATATTTCTTTACCTTAAAAAAAAATCTACTCACTGGACATTTTAGGTTGCTTCTACAACGTGGGTGCTATGAATAAAGCTACAGAATAGGGAGTGCATTTAAATGCCTCCTTGAGCCCCGGTTTTCAGTTCTTGGGTGGCCGGGCTCTAGGGTGGCTCTATGTTTTGACTCTTTGGGAACCCTCCACACAGTCAGTGCTGGATGTCAGTTTTCCCACATTCTCACCAGCGCTGGCTGTTTCTGTGGTTTTCCTGGTGCCACTCTAGTGAGTAAGAGGTGTGCTATTTTGTGGCTTCGGTGGTTTTGATGATTTCTGTGGTTTTCCTTAGTAACCTGATGGTTTGATACTGAGCGTTTTTCTTATGCTTGTTCGCCAGTTGTGTGTCTTCTTTCAAGAAGTATCAATTCGTCAGCCCGTTTTTTCAAAAATTGAGTTATGGGTCATCACAAATATTCTTTGAGCCTCTTCTTCCAGGTGTGAAGGAGAGCCAAGATAAAATCTTGAACAAGTTTTTTAGGAGGGTTTTGGGGATTTTCTCAAGGGATTCTATCTGGCTGAACTCTGGGAAATTGACTTTACATGTTATAAAAGGTTCATCACTTTATGCTGGCACTGATGATGATGATGATGGTGTGAGTATGTGTGTGTGTGTGTGTTATTGGGGCTTGAACTCAGAGCCTCATGCTTTTACTAGGCAAATGCTCTACTAATTAACCCATGTGTCCAGTCCAGAAAGACTTTTTTAAAGCACTGGTTGTGATCTTACGCTAGGTGGGTGAGTGCGCGTAGGCACTTCTGTTGGGAACTCCACTGGCTTCTCTGCCTTCTTCTATCCTCTGAGGAAGGCAGACCACAAAGGTCTAATGTGAAAGGGAAGGAAACAAAAGATTGCTTTGGGCTCTTCCAGAGAATGAACTCCTCTTAGTCTCTAGTTCTTGGATTGTTGTAGTGACACACAGTTTACCAGGAATAATTCTAAACAACATGTGCACTTAAAAGGAATATGAATACGTCCATCGACAGTTTTCCCCTTCAGAGAAGCCACTTCTGGGAGCGAGAAGGTTGTTTTAGAAATTCAATCCAGCGTGCATTCATGTGAGTGCCAGGGTGAACTGGGTACTCATTCTTTGAAAGCAGATGAGTTGTTGTTGTTGTTGTTGTTGTTTTTTTAGAGCAATCAATAGTCCTTACAAAGATATCATGAGCTGGCCCTTCACCCGTTCCAGGTATGTTCCATAGTTTTCCCTTCCTTCCCCTCCCCCTCCTCTTCCTTGTTATTATTTTCTTTTCCCTCTCCCCCTCCCCACCTTAGAGATGATTTCTGGTCAAAGTTAATTACTTTCATGACTTCAGATAGTAGTAGTAGTGGTAGTGGTAGTAGTAGTAAGTGTGTTCATTGATTAACTATATATCAGTATGAACTCACTATAAAATATACCACAATATGAAATACCCAGGAATAATTTTTAACAAGACACATATGAGACCCACGTGAAACAAATGATGAAACTCTACTTAGGGGCCTCAGAGAAGACCTGAGTAAATGAAAAGACATATTTGGCTTCCAGAAGTATTGTGCCAATGTCGATACCCTGCAATTCATTTAACTCACTCAGTGCAAATTCATAAAAAAATGCCAATAGGATTTGGAAGGAATTTAACAAACGGATTCCAAAACATTTCTTGAAGAACAAATGCTTTAGAACAGCCCACAGTGGAGGAAATGTCCCAGGGGGTTAAAATCCTTGATAATACGGCTGCAGGTAAGGCAAGTATGACTGGCAGTTAGGGAAGAAAATGATGGAGACAGAGTAGACTATTTAATCGAGAGCTAGCTATGCAGGAGATTTAACATGTTGATAAGGGTGACAGATCATTTAATCAAAAGTGGTATTGAGACTGGATATTGGAAAAGATAAAAGTTACAGCCCTACTCACCCTCTTACATAAAACAAGTCCAATGACGGGAGGAGAAATGACCTAGCCCATGTGAGGCCCAGTACCACTGAACAGTACTGTTAGGTAGGTTAGAGACATAAACCGGGTGCTGGCGGCTCACGCCTGTAATACCAGCTACTTAAGAGGTTGAGATCTGAGGATTTCGCTTCAAAACCAGCCTGGCCAGGAAAAGTCTGTGAGATTCTTATCTCCAATAAACTGGAATCATGGCTGAATAGGCAGAAAGATGATATAATTCTCCTTATTTTCTTTTTTTTTTGGTTGGTCGTGGGGCTTGAACTCTGGGCCTGGGCGCTGTCCCTCAGCTCAAGGCGAGTGCTCTACCACTTGAGCCACAGCGCCACTTCTGGTTTTATGGTGGTTTATTGGAGATAGGAGTCTCACCGTCTCTCCTGCCCGGGCTGGCTTTGAACTGCGATCCTCACATCTCAGCCTCCTGTATAGCCAGGATTACAGGCGTGAGCCACCAGCACCTGGCTCCTTATTTTCTTTTCAAGCACAATGGCTAAGCCAGATGCCAGTGGCTCATGCCTGTCATCCTAGTTACTTTGGGAGGCTGAAATTGGAAGCAAGGTAGTTTTAGGCCAACCTAGGCAGAAAAGTCCTCAAGACTCTTTTGCAATGGTAGGGGCATGTGCCCGGCATCCCAGCTGCAAAGGAGAGACTAAAATAGGTGCATTGCAGTCCAGGTCCACACGTGGGCAGGAAGCAAGACCTTGCCTCAAAATAACCAGTGTGACAAATGGCTATGGCTCATTGGGTGAGTGCCTGCCTAGCCAGCACAAGGCCCAGAGTTCAAACCCCGGCCTTGTTTGACCACCTGAGCTATGCATCTAGCCTAGCTTGTTGTTATGCCAGGCTGGCCTTGAGGCCAGACCCTCCGGATCTGAGCCTCCTGAGTAGTTATGGTTATAGGTGTGTGTGAGCCACTGGCATCCAGTTAAACATCTGCTCTTTAAGGACTCACCATCTCCTACCTCAGTTTTCATTCTATGAGGGATCATATGAGCAGGACTGCCAGGTAGAGTTGCTCTGGTTATGGACTGCAATAAATTTAGGGGATTCTATTTACATGATTATGAACGGCACCCTGAGAAGTTGGAGAAAGGGTGACCTGTGCCATTCCTAGGTGGGTGGATCTGTTGTTCGGTAAGGACGACAGTACTTGTTACAACTAGGGACACTACTTCCTCTGACACCCATGACGGGCTTTGCCTATCCATCACGTCATTCTTCCCACGGAGCCCAGACTTTATCTCAGAATCTTTCCCGATCAGTCCTCTCGCTTCCTGCCAATTTTCAACTGTAACTGGCACCAGAGCCAAAATTGACTTGCCTTACAGTGTTAAGTCAGAGGCTCAGATCTGTCCTCGGAATGATGTGCCTGTAGGTCTCCACACTGGTTTTTATCTACTTTATCACCATTGGATGGTGATAAAACCCCAACAAAACAGACGTCCAGCCCAGCACTGCTGACTTCCTGAGAGGGTAGGAGTAAGTGAGATCATGTAAGCTAAGTCCTCAGACCGAGACTGGAACCTTGTAAATGGCCAACCATTATTTTAATATAACAATAAAATATTCAAAAAAAGTCACCTGGTTAAACCGGGTGCTGGTGGCTTACACTTGTTATCCTAGCTATGCAGGGGGCTGAGATCTGAGGATGGTGGTTCAAAGCCGGCCCAGGCAGGAAAGTCCGTGAGACTCTTTATCTCCAAATAACCACCAGAAAACAGGAAGTGGAGCTGTGGCTCAAAGGGATAGAGCAAAAGAATTCAGGGATGGCACCTGAGCCTTGAGTTCAAGCCACATGACAACCCCCCCCCCAAAAAAAAATCACCTAAACACGTCCCATGTGCTAACGGCCTCTAACATCTGTATTTTTAATCTAACCTCTGGGTCATAACATAAATCATAAGTATATATATATATATATGTGCTGAGAATTATTGAAAATTAGATGCTTATTAGTTTCAGTCGTCACACATTACACACCCATTACCCATCCCCCCCCCATCCCCTGTGCAACCCACACACCCAGGACTCAGTATCTGCTGGGTCTCTGCCTTCTCGGTCTCTGTCTCTCTTTCTCGTCCACGCAGGCGCCTGGTGGGGTTACAGCATGGCAGCGCTTGGATGGTTGTCACTGGCATTCCAGTAGCCACCGGACGCACCTGGCAGGACCAAGAAACCTGCCTGCTGGTTTACACAGACTCCTTGGTAGAGGCTATGGAAAGCCCTGGGCCGGCCTTGCAGGGCTTGCTCTGCCTGAGTTCTTTCCCTGCTGCTGGCCAGGCAGGGTGACGAGAGGGGACGGGAGAGAAGAAGGCAGGGAGGGCGTGGTAGGGGGCACCGTCACTTTTATGGCATTAGACTCAGCCCTGTGCCGGCCGCCAGGCTCTCGGCAGGAACAGTTCTATTCAGGTTCCATGCCTTGTCCTGGCCCTCCCGTGAGGCTTTTTCTTAGTGGACAGGGAGGGGGCCTTTATTAAGTGGACAAGGAAGGTCATACTCCTTGCATCAGAATGACAGAGACAGAGACTGTCCCAGCAGGGACTTTCTGGATCATGTGACCCAGACTCCTCATTTTACAGAGGAAGGTGTGTGTGTGTGTGTGTGTGTGTGTGTGTGTGTGTGTGTGTGTGATGCATGCCAGGCTTGGGTGCTGTCCCTGTGCTTCTTTGGTTCAAGGCCAGTACTCTACCACCCTAGCCACAGCTCTACTTCTGGCTTTTTGGTGGCTAATTAGAGTCTCACGGACTTTCCTGCCTGGGCTGGCTTCAACCATGATCCTCAGATCTCAGTCTCCTGAGTAGCTAGGATTACAGGTGTGAGCCACTGGTGCCCAGTCAAGATGAAGATTTTGTCAGGAGTCTGGAAGCAATGTTTTGCGTCACTAACAAGGGTAAGCCTGGCCTCCTTTGGCGATCCAGACTGGACAACTCTGTGAGGTATTAGCCCTAAGTCTGTGCTTGACTTTGAGAATGAGGGTGATGGGAATTTAAAGAACTTTGGAAGGCCATTGGAGGCAACACCCCGTAGGTTGTGGTTGATAAGAATTACACCGAGGTGATCATGTCATAAAACAGGAATGGATTTGACAGCTGACCTAATATGCTCTTGTTGTATTATTTTCACCTCGTATTTGGTTTCTAAACCTTGAGTAATGGGGGACCACTGAACCCCACATCTCCTCCCCACCCCTTCTCTGCCCACTCTCACAGAGCAGTAGCTCCTCAAATGTGTTCCCCTCTTCTCTGAGTGCATACCTTCCATCAAAATCAAGAGGAACTATTGAGACCTCTCTTAAAATTAGCCAGTGCCATAAATCTCTAGGGAAATGTATACAAGGTTGCCCGGGTGGAAACATACTGTTGGAAATGTAATTTCTTTTGGGCTCAGGTTTGGTTTGAAATCCATTTGTAAGAGTTTACGTTTGTCTACATCGATCTTGAGTAAGTGAACTGGAATGTGTTCTTTCTTCCTTTGCCTATTGCTAGAGCTTGTGTATTTATTTTAACAGATCATATCATTTAGCATCCCTATTCTTTCTAGAAAATAGAATGGCAAAATCTCAGTGCTGCTTGAATCTGCAAGTAACAGGACTGTCGCTTCTTGATTCAAGAAATATTTATGGAGATCTTTCCATTGGGAATACCAGATTCATGGATACCCATCTAGCCTTTATCCAGCCATCATTCAATGAGTGTCTACTCAACAGCTACTGTGGGTACCAGGGGTTTGTACTAGGGAAAGGCAACCCCGAGTTGAACAAGATAGAAAAGATCCTTGCTTTCATAACCCGTAGAGACTGCTGGGAACATTAAAACACAGAATGAGCCTTCCAGGAGCTCACAGTTTGGTGAATGAGGCAAAGAGAGCCAGAACCACACACCACTGTGTCAGATTTTAACACAGGCTCTAGCAGAGAGCTCCAGGATGTCTCAAGGAGCACTATGAAGGCTGAAGACTTGAGCTTAAGTTCTAGTTGTTTCTTGTAGCTATGTGACCTTGGCCGACCTTGTTTTGTTTGTTCTCTGAAATGAGGGTGTCGGGAGAATCTGACTGTGGATTGTGAAACTTCAACGAGGTACTGTTTTGTAAAGCACTCAGCACAGGGCCTGGAAGGACGCTCTTCATCTGTCCTCAGATCCAACTGTGCTGAGAACAGGTTGCAGGGAAGGCCAAGTCTGAGATGTAGTTAAGCTGGTGGACTGGGTGCGGCTGGTCTTGCCACCATCTTGGTCTTGAAAGGCAGAGCTTTGGGTTCCAGCTCCCTCCCCTTGCTGGCCTGTGTCAGTAGTTCTCACAGAATGGTCCACACAGATAATGTTGAGGTGCTGAAGAGATGAGGGTCTAATAAGTCTAAAGGCAAAGACACCACCATTCTATTTGTGGTGCTGTATGATGCTTCCTTCAGAAATAAGTTTATGGGAGGTAAAAAATTCATTTATTTGAAGCAGACTCTTAAGGACTACAGAAGTTGACTGTGAAAAACTGTAAAATCATGGCTGGAATTTGTTTGATGGAGATTTAGGGAATGCTATCCTAGAATGAGGTATACACGTACATATATATATATATATATATATATATATATATATATATATATATATATTAGAACAGGACTTGAACTTGGTATCTGATGTTTTTCTTCACTGGTGCTCTACCACCTGAGCCACGCTTACAACTCCATTTCTTCTTCTTTTTTGTCCAAGACTCAAACTCACTCATTAGTTGGCAGTCTACCAACTGAGCTACAAATTCAACCACTAGAATGAAGTTCCTCTTTTTTTGGTTGGTCGTGGGGCTTTAACTCTGGGCCTGGGTGCTGCTGTCTCTCAGCTCTTCAGCTCAAGGCAAGTGCTCTACCAGTTGAGCCACAGCACCACTTCCTGTTTTCTGGTGGTGGTTAATTGGAGATAAGAGTCTCATGGACTTTCCTGCCTGGGCTGGCTTTGCACCATTATCCTCAGATCTCAGCCTCCTGAGTAGCAGGGATTACAGGTGCCCAGCTAGAATGAGGTTCTTAATGGTTCCAGTTCTCCATTTTCCTGTTAGCAGAGTGACAACATTGCCTCCCAGGGGGATAGAGGGATGACATGAGGGACTAGAAGTGAGGACTCTGATCAGTATTTCATTCCTACCTCCTACAAGATTCTATTACTCTCCCTCTTTACTTCTTTTTTCCCATGGGGGTGGGGGTGTCTTGAACTGAGCCTTGTGTTCTTGTTTAGCCTTTTTTTTGTTTTGTTTTGTTTTTGTCTTTGCTTTTTGTTTGAGGCTGGCACTCTGTCACCTGAACCCATACCTCTACTTTTGGCTTTTTGCTGATTAATTGGAGGTAAGCCTCACAGACTTGTCTGTATGACTGGCTGCCATCAAACCGTAGTCCTTAGATGTGAGCCTCCTGGTAGCCAGGATTACAGTGGTGAGCCACTGGTGCCCCGGGCTATTGTTTTCATTTCTCATATCATTATCCCAAATTATCTTGTTGACAAGTGCTGTCCATAGTTCTGAAATCCTAATTGCCCTGAAAACTGGCTGTTAAAGACATTATTTGCATACACCAGTTCATTTTTAAAAATATAAACAGCCATTTTTTTTGGTAGCAAAATCTGACCTTAATCAATGTGAAACTCTCTGTCTTCTTAATGTACCCCTTTTAGTGTAAATATTTATGTGAAGCTCCAGAACTGTTAATGTGTTTGACTGCCAAGTGTAGCCAGATGCTCTGAGGTATATAGCATATTAACTGGCACAGAGCATCTCTAGAATGTAAAAAAGGAACCCCTCCCCAAAACTTTACTCCTCAGACCATATGGAAACAAGGGTTCCAGATGAGGGGTTGCAGACTTTCATAACTGTTTCTTTTCCCAGCCAGCAGTGAACCCCCAGAGGGTACAGATCTTCCTTGTTTGCTGATTTAATACTGTCTCCCCGGCGCTGCAGCAGGGCTGACACGAAGCAGTCACTGGGTTCAGTTAAGTACAGTCATGCAGTGGGCAGTCCTTGGTGACTGGGTCGTACGGATGGAGTCTCTGGCAGTTCAGCAAGCTCTGCCTTTGACTGAATGGCCCATGGTGTTGACAGGTGGCTGTCTAATTTGGGCAAATGAGGGGCTAGCTTGAGTCCCCTGGAAATGGGTCCATCTTAGAGCTTGGCTCCAGGAGCACTCAGGTTTGGAAATGGTCATCCAGGGATGACCAAGCCCACTGTGGCCTCTTGAGGGTGGATTCAATGCCTGTGGGGCTTTGAGCTGTGGGAGGAACTGAAAGCCCTCAGTCTGCTTCCTGACCCATCTGTGTAGCTCCCAAATCTCTGGGCTGCTATTTCCAGGAACTTTTTGATGACAGCTGGCCGCTGCCTGCCTCTTTGCCCACCTTCCTCAACCCCTGTCCCCATCAACCCCTGTCCTCCTTTTCATCCATTAGAGTTTCTTCCCACAGCAGCAACCCAGGTAATACTGAATGACTAGATGGATGAATAGATTGCAGTCTTTGTGTGTGTGTGTGTGTGTGTGTGTGTGTGTGTGTGTGTGTGTGTGGTGTCTGTGTCGGTTATGGGGCTTGAACTCTGGGTGCTGTCTCTCAGCTCTTCAGCTCAAGGCTAGTGCTCTACCACTGAGCCACACTGCCACTTCCGGCTTTTTGGAGTGGTTTTTATTGGAAATAAGTTTCCTGCCCCAGCTGGCTTTGAACTGTGATCCTCAGATCTCAGCCTCCTGAGTAGCTAGGATTACAGGCGTGAGCTACTGGGGCCTGGCTGCAACCTTCTTGATATTGGAGCTTCTCCCTTTTTCCTAGCTTAGTGTAACCTTTAATCTGAGGCGATGGTGGCTGATGTTTCTTACCCCCCATTTTTTTTTTGTCCTGCAGTTTACAGATGCTCCTCGACTTACGATGGGGTATGTACCAGTAAACCCATCATAAGCTGAGAATATCCTGGATGGGAATGCACTTGACCCGCCTCGCCTGTGGGGCATCCTGGCGAGACCGCACTGTGGGAGAGGATCAGCTCTTTCCTCTCTGGATGGCGTGGTGGACTCAGCCCTGGCTTGCTGCCAATGAGCCACATCAATGGAGTATTGTACCACTCACTGCTACTTCAAGAAAGGATGAAAACAGAGGTACAGCTTCTACTGAACTTTCTGTTTTGTACTGTCATAAAGTTGAAGACTTGTAAGGCAAACCATCCTAAGCCAGGGACCCTGTGCTCAGCTGTTAGCCTTGGCCTTCCAGCCTCTGCTTCTTCTTTGGTGGCTACTTGGAGTCCCTCCTCTCAACCTATTCCTCATTTCCATCTTGATTCAGCACTGATGGCCATTTCCTATCAGCCAGGCCCTCAGTGGGCTCAACAGTCTCATTAACTATTTTATTCCCTCCTTACAGAGAGGCCAACAATCTTACCCAGTTACTAAGAGGAGGAGTTGGGACATAAAACCCAGGTCTGCATTCTCTACACAGCCTGAGCCTCTCCATTTTCCCACTGTTTCTATCTGAGTTACCCTCCAACAGACCACCAAGATACACAGAACTCTCAGATTGGCCTGCTGTGCTCTACAACACAGGGTACCAACTCTTGCCCTGGGGTACTGGGCACCAACTCTTCTAGGAACCAGGACCACAGGGCCATACCAAGACACTAGGGCCGTACCATGCAGTTCTCTGGTTTTATGGCTAACGTGTCAGGCTTTGCAATCCCAAAGAGCTCATTTTTAGTCCCAGCTCTCTCTACATCTGCCTCAGAGAATATAACTCCCAGGAGCCCAGTCAATAATGCATCCAAATTCAAGTTAGATGATGCATTCCTGTAAAGCCCTTAGTTCAGTGATTGCACCAAGCATCCTCAAGGGGTTGATTTTTGCTTGTTTGTTTGCCAAAAAAGCACCTCTTTCAAAGTCTAGCACTGATAACTCAAGCTGTTTAACAAAAGCAAGTCGCCTAGTTAAGACCTAAAGCGTTTCTTGTCCATCAAAATCGGAACCTGGAGTCTTTCCACTGGCAGAGTAGTCTGGAGTTTGTACCCAGTCTGGGCTTCCCTCAGTATGGACTTGCCCTTATCTCGCACGGAGTCAGGCCTGGCCTGTAGCTGAAGGACAGAGCGGGCGAGGCTGCAGGAAGGTGTTATGAAAATCCTCAGCAATGAATCCCTGATGCTTTGCCCGAGGGTTAGAAAGCACAGTCAATTTATTTGGTGCTTTTTCCGCCTTCAAATTATCCAGCTCCTAGAGGATCCTTAGCTTAGGAACATTCACTCAAGTTGACCAGAACTTCTCCTTTCTGACTGTGTGAATGGCCTTCCCACCCCGTCCCCTCTCCCACCTCCACGAAGTTGTCGATGGGGAACCGAGTCTCACGCTGAGGTGTCAGCCCTCTCAGGGCCTGGCTCTTAATGAATCTAATTCAAGGAGGTGGAAGTGGAACTGGGAAAGTGTATCATGAGCGATTTTTGAGGCCTATTTGTACTCGAGGCCGTGTACATTTTGATTTGTTTGCTTTTTTTTCTTCGGAAAAGTCATCTTGGAGTTTATTGATTGAATGAGCCTATGCAAGCAAAAGCGCTGTGTGAACTATAAAGCAGTGTATAGCTCTGAGGGGTTATTGAAATGAGTATTGTTGAGTTAATGTTTGTTAGCAGGGAGCCCTTTTGAGATGGCATTTGCTTTATGACATTTATTTGTTGTTATATATATATATATATATTTTTTTTTTTTTTCCCTCCACAAGACCATCTGGAGCTATGGAGCTTGCTGAGCACAGCTTTCCTCTTAGAAGGTGTGTGGATCAGAGGTGTTGTTGATGGAGCATTGATGAAGGGGGTTCGTGTACAAAGGCAGGAACAGAGTGAGCTGCCAAGCAAACCAGGCAAACAACCCACACAGATCCTTTTAACCTGGGAATTATCATCAGCAATTGTGGAATGAAGTATTTCCCCAAGATGGCGGCACTGGCCTATCTCCCATCCCACAGGCTGGCCTTATGATGGGACAGCTGTACTCCTTGAATGATAGGTGGGCTCTCTAGCCCATGCCTTTGAAATAGCGTGGGTCATCATCATCATCCTCACCATCATTACTATCATCATCACCATCATCACCACCATCACCACTATCACCACCACTACCGTCATCCTTGAAGCCGGGATTGCTATCTTTGATGGTAGGGAGCATCACTCTGTCATCAAATGTAATCTTCGTAATCATCGACCTTAATTTTTACAGAGGAGTAAGCTAGGTTCAGGAACATTCCATTACTCACTGCTATACACTGAACATCTAGCAAGCGGCTAAAATGGAAGCCGGCACGAGAGTCCAGATCCCGTCTGCTTAACTGTGAGACCACTCTCACCCTATTGTCTTCCTACTTTGAGAAGGCAAGGGTGGGCTTCACTGTGTTAGCCTGGTGAGGCTGCCACCAGTCCGTCCTGACTCAGGAATGATCCAAGCCCTGTGAGGGTCCTGTGGTCACTTCCACCTGAGGCAGCCTCGAGTGTTTGCCTTTTCCTGTGCCCTGACTGCTGGGCACACTCAGCTGCTGGCTGGCTTGGGAGAGCCATGGAATCAAGACGGAAACCAATTAGCATGGGAAACCTGCCAACTCACCCTCCACATCCCCAGCAGACGGCCTGATTTCCTTGCTGGTGAGAACTTGCTGGCAAGACTCTTGCCCCAGCCGTGGGGAGACTTCCAGGAGGGCCACGTGACTCCTTCCAATGGCTTCAGCAAGTCCATTAATGAGCTAAATAGGCAGAAATGAAGCAGGAGGTGGAAAGGGGATGAGCAGAGGGAGTCAGGGAATGAGCCCCGTGATTGGAGAGAAGGGCTGTCCATCCACAGCAGACTGTGGGCTTTGTGAGAAGGGCCGCCGTGGTTAAGGGTGTGAACACACTGGTCACCTCCCCATCCAAAGAGCACTGTATCTCGGGTTCCATGTCCATGTGGATGATACTGACTTAGGATGCTTTTAAGGGCAAGATCTTCTATTTTCTGGACTGTATAACATGGAGGTTAAAAGTATAAACCCTGAGCTGGACGCTGGTGGCTCACACCTGGAATCTTAGCTACTCAGGGGGCTGAGATCTGAAGATTACAATTCAAAGTCAGCCCAGGCAGAAAAGTCCATGAGACTCTTAACTACCACCCCTTCCCACCAAACCAGAAGTGGGGCTGTGGCTCAAAGTGGCAGAGCACCAGCCTTGAACTTACGAAAGCTCAGGAATAGCACTCAAGCCCTGAGTTCTAGCCCCATGACAGACAAGAAAAAAAAAAAGTACAAACTCTGACTGGAGTTATCCTATTGAAAATTTGGTCGAGTCTCTACCATGTACCAAGAGATTGAGCAGATTATTTAATATTAACACTTAGGATTGCTCCTTTCAGTTGTAGAAATGTAATGTCACTATTCATTGGGATTGTTAAGAAGAAAATAAAACCTGTAACCAAGCTTGCAGAGCACTAAGCATGTGGTAAGTATAGTCTAACTTGGGATGTGTGTGTGTGTGTGTGTGTGTGTGTGTGTGTGTGTGTATGTGTGGTGGGAGGAACCTTTAACAAATGTCTTCTATGTCTCATTGGCTAGAGTTAAACCAAATGCCTGTCCTGCCCAATCACTGGTAAGAAACCTCTGTCCAGTAGGGCTGTGGTCCACTTCCTTTGAGGGTACCTGAAAAAAAGTTGGATGCTTACAAAAGAGGCTGAAGGTCTATTAGGAAAGAAGATAGATGTGTATGCTAGGCTAGCTAGGCATGTGACAGAAAAAAATCTAAACAATGAATACATTTTACTTTTATGATTTTTATTATTACGATTATCGTTATCGATTTCTCTATCAGGCATCTCGTCTCTCTGTTCTGAGGATGTATGATTTTGACCCTCATCAGTATTCTCCGTGTGGTTCCCGCCTCTTCCTCAAAAGAGAGGGTGATAGAAATGTACTATTTCTGCTCCCAAGTTTCTTTTCCATCTCACAAATATCTCAAGTGGAAGGGCAAATACTTCAGAATCAGCCGAAAAACATTAATTGCAAGATTTCAGCATCTGCCACTCACCACGGTGATTGTGTAACTGAGCAAATGATATTGTTGATGACAGGACAAAGCATCTGTCTTTTTTCCACTTCAGTCCCACACCTGGGCGTTCTTCCTCTCCACAGCATGGAAAGCCCATTTTAAATCGTTCAGCTCTGAAAGTAGTGTCTTGGAACATTTGTCTCTCACTGAGCTGGCTCCGATGTGATTTTTTCCTTTTTGCTCAGATTGTGTGGCTAGCACATTCCTTTGATTCAAAAAAGATCAGTGTGAGTGACCTGGAAAAAAGCCATCCCCAGTTCCCAGTTTTGGAGAAAAAAAACCCACACCCAAACATAGAAACATGCCACGTGGAAGCTAGATAAATAACCTCAGTTACATGGGACAACCAATTTGTTTTTTACTACCCCACGCTGAAACATAGCTTAGCTATGTATCTGTAATTGAACTGATGATTCTTTCTTCTTTTTAATTTAATGTTGGCTTTTGGCTATGGTGAAGGATGCTTGTTGGGTAGATGGCACAGATCACTTCTGTCTGTTGGCAAGCAGTTGGGTGGGTTCAACAACTAATAACTTCTCATCCACTGTTCAATGAGCCCAAGGGCAGAAGAAAGTAATGTTTGGTTCGAGGGGAGATGCAAACCTACTGTCTCGTATTTTAGAGATAACATTTTCCTTTGGAGAGTCATGTCAGACCCTGGCCTCTGATGTCATTAACTTGGCCTCTGATAGCATAAACTTGCAGGCAAGTGGCAGAAATTCTGTATCATGAAAGAACTCTGGAGAATCAGCCAGGAAGTTTCTGGAATCTAAATTATGGTTCATTGAGTAAGACATCCATCAGTCTTTTCTTAGAAATGAATTCCATTTGCTTCATTGGAGACCCATGGACTTTTAGAACTGAAAAGGACTTTGAGGGGTTATATGTTGAGATGTTTTTAATAGTCAAGTCGATGCAGTGGGCCTAATTTGTGCGGGGACTTTGAGACGTAGGTTCTGTTTGTATGAAGTCCCCGAAGAACGTATTGTGGGGAGTATGTTAGACAGTGTTTTTCTCGCTAAAATTCTTCAATCAAGAAGTGGGCAAGAGTGGCCCCTTGACTCTTACAATAAACTGACTCTAAATAGGAATCTAGTTCTTGGATGGCGTAACAGAGAAGGGTAATTTTGTCGCTGCACTTTCTGTATATTACCTTCTATTCTAATCTCCAAGAACTCTCCTCTCAAATTCCTAGAAAGAAAAAGGGTAAGTGTGAATGAAAAACGAAACAAATAAACCAAAAACCCAACCAAACAAACAAACCCTAACACCAGACTTGCAAGCCCTTGAGCATTTACAGAAACTCTGCTTGGAGTCTGATAGAATAAGGTGTTAGGAATGTTGGAATGGAGAATGAGGAGCCCTGGGTTGGACCCTGGAAGAGACGTGAAGGAGGAAGGGCCAATCAAGACACAGAGAGAACCTGGCGCTGGTGGCTGGTGTTTGTAATCCTAGCCTCAGGAAGCCGAGGCCTGAGGATCCTGGTTGGAAAGCCAGCTTGGGTAAGAAAGCACGTGAGACTCTTAACAGGAAGTGGCACTGTGGCTCAAAGTGGTAGAGTGCTGGCCTTGGACAAAAGAGCTCAGGGACAGCAGTCAGGCCCTGAGTACAAGCACCATGGCTGACAGAAAAAAAAAAGAGAGAGAGAGACAGAGAGAAAGGCTACGATTGCTGAAGTCACACCACCCAACACTTGGTGCAAGAGTAATAAGAAAACAGGGTGGCCTGGTGGGCCCACAACCACTCGTGGTTCAAGAGAACTTCAAAGTGGCCACGTGGACTAAGTTCACCCAATCTGTCGCCGTTACTCAGAATGTTGAATCTTAGCAAGGCTGATGGGCCTCAATTCATTCTGGCCCTGGTGCTTCCGCATTATCAGATCAATGAGCTCTTCTATATTCTCTTGCAGTCAGTCTTAAGTCTCTCTTGGGCTAGTTAGAAGTGAGGTCTGTTGAATGTGATTAAATTACCCCATTATGGGGTCCTTTTACCCATTAGCTAGCACCTGCAGGATAAACATGCTCAAGGAGCAAGCGTGCCAGTGCAGGGTTTGAGCCCTGCAGCCAGTAGTTCATCACTGTTCTGCAGCCTGAATACTGCTGCCCACAGCTGTGCGCTCAGTGGATGGAAACGTGTCAGTAGTAAATGCCTCATGCTTCCCTGCAGGTGGAAGGCACAGATGGTTAGCTGTCATGACACTTGTCCTTGTCAAAAAAAATCGCTGTTCTTGTTCTTGTCTCTGTATGACCTGTGCCAGGAAGGAGACGGCTTTCTTAGTGCCATGCAACTGGGGTCTTGGCTAGCCGTGTAATCATGAGCAAGTCACTCCATGTCTGTGAAATCAGGTGTCCTCACTTATTAAAAAAAAAAAAACCAAAGTGAAGCAACACGTAGCAAGTGATATATAAAACTAACAATAGCAGAACTATACGGTGGCCAGAAGGGGGCTGGTGGGTGGAGATCTTCCCTTCTGGTCCTGGTTAATTCTGGGAAAATCTAAAGGCCTGAGACACACGTTTTGGTGGCCACATGGCTAGCAATTTCTTAGGTGCCTTTCAGTTTACAGTGCCACTAATTTCTTTTATGAAACAGTCACACCTCTATATTCCCTTTCTCCAGGTCCTCTCCTTAAACATATCTGGGTGCTTGGGTTAGTTTTGGGTTCAGCACCTACTAATTGGATATTCTGTACTTCAGGAGATTTCCAGGGTCATTGGCAAGATGTTGAAGAGCCGTAAATCAATCAAGCAGAATATCTTCCTGCAAGAGGGAGGGAGGTCTTAAGCCCTCCCTCGTCTTCTTCCTCCTGGAAGACATTCAGGGACTTCACACAAACAGAGTCAACGTCTGAAAGCCCCTGCACAAATTAGGCTCACTCCATCGGCGTGGCTATAACCCCCCCCAATGTCATTTTTAGTTCTGAAATTCCATAGGTCTCCAATGAAGCAGATGACTATGATATTAGTCTAGCTTCCTGGCATTTCATGGCCTTGAATCTGAATTTGAGAAGCACAAGAAGTTCTAAAAGTTCTCTACTCCCCATTGTCCATGTCTGGAAATGCTGCCCTGAGCTCACCACGAGCCTTCTGATCAATTTATAATATTGGTATCACTACCGTCATTGTGTGAAGGCGTGGGTCTGTAAGCCTAGTGCTTGAGAGTCACTTTTTAGTTCTCTGTAGCCTTCCATGTTTCCTATGATGTTTTACTTGAACTAGCCAGAATAGGTGTTTTTTTTTTCCCTTGGCAACTAGCCAATCCTTAATTAAGACAAAAGATTTAATGAAACAAGGCCTGGCACCATCTCCCCCAAGAGGCTCCTTTATCTCTTTATTGGCTCAACTGGTATTTGCCCTCTTTCCACTGTGGGACCAGCAGAGGTCACGGTGAAGGACAAATAGTCAGGGATTTGAAGTTTTCTCAGGTGTGAAGGGCTTGGCTCGGTGAGGAAATGGCACAGTGACTGGACCTGGTTATTGGAGAGGCAGTGATAAGAGAGAGGAATTAGATTTGCTTTCTTCCCAGAGGGCCTAAGAAGATTTATGGGGTAGAAAAGAAAAGAGGAGGACAGACTGAGTCTCAGCACTGGGGAGAACCTTCTAGCAGCTTGGTACTGTATAAGGATGGAATAGTGCTGCTATAACTGTTAGGGTGTTCCTCAATAGCTTTGCCCCCCCTCATAGTGTGGGGGCTGGTATGGGACCTTGAAGAGGTGGACTGTGTGTGCATATGTGTATATGTATGTGCACACATGTGTGTGTATGTACTGTCTTCTTAAGAGAATACCGATCTCCTGAAGTGAATTCTCCTGGAGCATTGAGCTGGTATAAAAGCCAGAGCTCTGGGCTTGGCCCTACCTCGAGGTCTTCACTGCTTCATTGCCTTCCATCATGTTGCCGCTTAGCCAAGGGAACTGTGCCCAGGCAGGTTCCACGTCTTGGAGCACCTCTCCTTCCCACCGGCTGCGCGTGTTCCGTAAACCTCTGCTTCTCACAAGTAGCCTGCCTCAGGCATTTCATCATCGCAACCAAAGGCTGACAATACCAGCCAGCTTATCTTGAGACTTGAACTTTTCCTACCCAAGGGTGGAAGGATGAACTTTTGGGGGTCTCTGTGGGGGTAGAGCCAGCATTAGATGAGGGTTTCAGTGAGGTGCTATCCGTTCCTGGATTCAAATCTCACTTTGGATTTCCGTTGGTCTGCGTGGTTCTAGACGGGCGGTTTAAGGTGTCTGGGACTGTGTTCTCATCTGTGAAGACTGGAATAAGGAACTCTTGCTTGTTGCGGTACAGTGAGGAGTAAATGATGTGGCATTTAGTAAATACTTGGCACAGAGAAGAAGGGCCTGGGAAAATGAATGTTCTCTTTGCTCTTCTGTTTCAGGTGAGACTCTTCCCCGAGCTGCTGCTTTCTCAGCGGCTCCTACCACAGTGGGATTTTTATTTGCTTTACGTAGCTGTGGATGATAGAGCTTGTGTCTTATCTGCCTCGCTTAGCAGAGGACAGTTCGCACAGAAAAGGCCTTCATAAACCTGATGGACTGGGGAGTCTGAGCTCACAGCTTCCATGCGGAACACATGTGAGAGACGCTTCTCTTCTTCCACCCTGGGAAACTCAACATGGGATCACAGGGAGCTGCAGGTCCGTGCACAAGACCCATGCAAGCACCTGGCCCGCACCCCCACGCTGACAAGCAAGGCCTGTGCTCCCCTCCCCCCACCCAAGAAGATGGATGAAGAATCTGCTTGTGGATGAGCCACGGAGGCGGCTGGGATGAAGGACAGGATTTGGCATCCCTGGGGAATCTTTATTTATAGCTCTGGCGGCTGGCGAGGGGGCTGAAATCATTCCTAGGGAGTCTCAGTGATGGAGAGTGATCAGACAATCAAAGGATGTCGTCCCCACTGGATGCTGCTCTCTTCCAGGGCTGGCGCCTGTTGCTGCCGGAGCTGGAGCTGGGGAGAAGCGCTGTGTCACTCCAGGGCTGTGGTCCTCAGGGAGGAGTTGAGCTGACTGCCTTCCAGCGGCTCCTTCCGCAGGCAGCGGCTGGGCCCCTTTCTCCAGTGTACAGGCAGCGCCCGTGCTAATCCCAGCCAATTCTCCCAGCCCCAAACAAACAGAAGCCTCTCTGGACCGACAGAGGCCACTGCAGGTGGAGGATGCGGTTTAGATTCAAAATGATACAGTCGAATCCACTGGCCCGCTGTTCTTGCCCATGACTTGGTTTCCCCCAGAGACCAGAGGCATGTGCAACAGGGGATGGTCCTGCCTTACTGAGGGCCACAGTGGGGGTTGGAGGAGGCGGGCGGTCTCTTCACTGGGCTTTAAAGGACATCAGGAATTTTCTAGTCGAGCAGAGGCGGCTGGGCAGTGAGTTCCTCAGGCACAGGCTATGAGTCTCTTCCACTCAGTTCTTGTCCAGCCCAGCATACTGCCTGCTGCAGAGGTAGCCATGGCTGGACAGGTGCCTACTAGATGTAGGCAATTTCTCAGTGTGTGAAGACCCATGTTTTTTGTTCTTAGGTATGATGCATGGTAGTTAGGAAGGAAGATTCTCCCTGGAGCCAGTCCCAGGGCTATAGCCCTGGCTCCTCCTCTAGAAGACTTTGGATGGCTCACTGCATCTCCCAAGCTTTAGTTTACTTGTCAGTAAAATGGAGACTAGGGAATTCCCACTGCGTTTTGAGGGTCAGGATGAAGGTGAGAGGTCATGTAAGTCGCACAGGTCACTATGAAACAGGCCACCTGGGAGGAAGGAGATGACACTGTGAGCCACCATTCTAGGTGAACTGATTGGCCAGGTTGTATCCCCAGGGATCAGGGAACCTGGGACTGTCTGGACCTGTGTGTTCAGTTCTAATTTCCCAGTCCTTCTCCTTGACTAGAGCTCCTGTCTTTGTGAGTTCCCCTTTAGCCTTTCAGCTGGCTCGTGTGTGTGTGTGTGTGTGTGTGTGTGTGTGTCTGTGTGTGTGTGTGTGTGCGTGCACACTTGCGCCTGGAGCCCTGTTTCTAGCTGATACAGAGAACTTTGGGCTGGGGACCCCAGCTGCCCTAGGGAGGGATGGAGGGAGGGCTAGGAATGTGGCTCCGAGGTAGAATGCTTGCCTGGCATGCATGAAGTCAGTGTAAACCCTGTGCTCTGTCCCCATCCCCACCATACTTTTCCTCTTGATCTTTGACCGTGACCTTGGCTCTTGGCCATCAATCTGGCTTAGGTAAAACCTGCAGCTCCCCCTGGACTCTATTGATTCCTATGGGTCACCCTGAGCCTGCTGGTCCTGATCTCCCAGGCTGTCAGGGTTGCTTGAGACCATGCTGGCGATTGTTTTTGCTTGGTAGTTTCCATCTTTTGATTCTTGAGCCTAACTGAGTCCTGATGGTGGCAGGCTGGACAGATCTGAGCTTGACACCTGTCTGTCACTGGCTGTCTGTGCAAACCCTGTACTTAGTTCCTCTCAGGCCCTTCCTCTTGGCCCTCGACTGTGCTCTTCATGCCTCATGATGAACGTGATGGTGGAGGTAACACCTGCTACTCCGTCTGGGCCCCACTGACTCCAGATTGGAGCAAGTCGCCCCATCTCTCGGAGCTTCGGCTTGCTTACTTGGCAAATGGGGTTCATAACAGGACTGTCAGGAGCATTAAATGAGATAATGATATGTGTTTAGCTCAGTGCTGGGGCACAGTAGGAAGTAGATAGAATTGTGAGTGTCATGGCTGTGATTTGATGGTATTTGTGGCTCCAGAGGCTGCTTGGAGTAATCAGGAAAATGTGATGAGATAAGGGATTTGAATGTGCTTAGGAGCTGGAAAACACAAAGTCAACCAACACGGGGCATGAAAATAATTATTTTCTCAGGTTTTTTTTTTTTTTTTGAAGTTTGCCAGTGGATGTGCTGTTGTAGACGGCTTAGATGTCTAGCAGCCAGACAGCATGGAGTACTCCTCCAGACTTGGCTCTTACTATGACATTTCAATTTGGTGCCCTGGGAGGGCAGGGACTCGGAGTGCTCCTATTGTTTCAGGGCTGTCCAAGAGCCATCAGTCAGCTCAGAAGGGTGACTTAATAAGGGGACTGGGGTAGCGGGGGGGGGGCTGGGGGGCTGGGGGGTTGTGTGCATACAGGGCAGGGAGGAAAGCTTGGCTTGCTGTTTCCCAGGGTCTGTGTCTCTGAGGCTGCCTGGGGCTGAGTGGGCAGAGAGGTGACAAGGAGCCAAGTGACAGATCCTAACGTGTGACTCAGCACTCCCATTCCGGCAGCCACACCATCCGTCCTTTCAGGAACCAGCTCTAACCAGACCAGCCACCCTTTTGACTGCAGGATGACTGAGTTCCCACCCTCAGGGGCTAGTCCTGAGGCTTGAACGCAAGGCCTGGGTGCTGTCGCTGAGCTGCTTTTGCTCAAGGCTAGTTGCTGGACCATGAGAGCCACAGCAGCACTTCTGGCTTTTTCTGAGTAGTTTATTGGAAATAAGAGTCTCATGGATTTTCTGGCCTGGGCTGGCTTCGAACCACCATCTTCAGATCTCATCCCCCTGAGCACCTAGGATTACAGGAGTGAGCCACGGGTCCCTGTTCTCTTCTTCTTCTTTTTTTTTTTTTTAACCCCTTAAGAGAAGAAAACTCAGACAGAAAGTTCTGGAACTGGGTCAGGATGGACACCTGCTCTGTACTGGCTGGAAAATGCCTGGAACACAAGCCCCAGACCCTCCAGGGAAAGGGGTGGTGGCAGAGGTCTTACTGTCAGTGGGTCATACATAGAGTTTGGGAGAAGGGATGAGTTAGCCTTGACCTTGGAAGCGTGCTGTGCCTTAGAACTTCTGCTGACTCACTAGCTGATGGCACCCAGCAGCCGAATTAATGTGGAGCCAGAATAATAGAATCTCCGGATGTCCTATGTGGTCCATGCACCAAACACCATCCCTGCCTTCCTCTATATTGGAATGCTCGCATAGCCATAGCGGGGCTAAGGTGGACCTCTGCTAGGTCCGAGGGATGAGCTGACTGCTCGCGCTCAGACATGACAATTCCATTTTCATTTGCTAAAGAATTGTCTTAGGGGTGGTCATAGGGTCCGATTCTGGCCAATGGGATGTGGGTCAAACCTTCTGGAATCCTCTGGAATGATTTTTTTTTTTCCCTCAGTAAGAGAAAGTCACAGGAGGTACTATTTTGGCCTCTCTTCCTTTGTGGGTCATTGTGTGAAGATGTGGGGTTTGCAGTTGTGGGCAGCCATGTCACCGCCATGAGGACAATGCCGAAAAATACTTTGGAGAAGCTGACCCAGAGCTCAGACATGGTGTTAAGAGACTTTCTAGGTCTGCAAGTCTGTTGCAACTTCTTCGGACATACAGGCTGAGGAGGACACAAGTTGTTTTTTTTTTTTTTTTTTTCTCTCACAACAGTTTTCCTGATTTCCATTCAGCCCAGTAAATGCTCAGCTCTTTTCAGGAAAAAAAAAATATTCACAGGAAATCCAGGGATATTATCAGTCTGCAGAAAGAGGCTGGAGTTAAGGTACCACTAGGCTAATAGCATTAGGTGGTGAACGATTTCCAGGGAAGGCCTGGTCTGCAATGGGCAGCTCAGACATTTGCTAAGCCAGCATTCCAGGGCCTGGGAGCTTGAAGTCCCTGGGGGCAAGTCCAGAGCCCCAGTTTCTGTGTGACTCAGGCAGGTCCTTTAATCCTGCAGACTATAAAACTGGGAAGCTTCATGTTTGCCTCTAGGTCATCAAATGGAAGTTTTCCGAGTGGCTTTGATGAAAAGCACCAGACAACAGCTGACATGATCTTCATGCTGTGCACTGCGCACAGCCCAACGGTGCCCCTTGGTGACAAGACCGGATGAGTCACCACCAGCTTCAAGGATTTGAAAGAAATGTCAACGAACCCATGAATAATAGGTGCTGTTCTGACACCTAAGAGGCTGGAGGGCAGGAATTAGTTGGCAGTGGAGGAATCAGTACGTGTGGTTGGCCAGCCAGAGTTCTCTAGGCATCTGCAGCTGGGTGCTCTGAAGGGATGCGGTGAGCTAGGATTGCCTGGCATTTCTTTGGGAGATGCTGGTGGGTGGTGGACCCTTCCCAAGAACATAGGAGGTGGCTGTGATGGTTCTGGAAGCCTTGCCAAGCCCCTGCTGGGCTTTTAGCATGGCTGTGGAGGCTGGCAGTTAGAAATCAGTGAATCTGAGTGCTTCTGCATGCCCTCTGGGGTCTTCAGATGGACCATCCACAGAAAGGCAGAGGCCAGACTTCGCTACTTCTATAGAGAAGACTCCAACAGATGCACTAGAACATTTGCAGAGAACAAAACCTTCACAGTCATTTGAAATTGGCAATCAAAACCACCAGTGATCCCAGCTGCTCAGGAGGCTGAGATCTGAGGATTACTGTTGGAAGCCAGCTGGTACAGGAAAGTCCATGAGACATTTATCTCCAATTAAGCACCAAAAACCTGGTAGTGAAGGTATGGTTTAAGTGGCAGGGACAGTGCCCAGGCCCTGAGGTGAAGCTCCAGGACTGGCACAAAAGGGAACAACCTGAAAGTGGGTTTCAACCCACTTTTATTACTCTTTCCTAAGCCTTGTAGCCTTTGAAGATGAGTCCTTGAAGATAAGCAAGTTTTTAAACGCCCAGTACCTGTCACTGTGACCGTATTGGAAATGGAATCTTTGAGGATATTAATTAAGATACAGATCTTAAGATGAAATCATCCTCCATTTCAAGCAGGCTCTACGTTCAATGCTGATGTCCTTATAAGAGAAATCAGAGGGAGAGTTGAGACACAGAGACCAGAGCTTCTTGGAAGGAGCCAAGTGAAGATGGAGGCAGACGGGGCTATGCTGCTATAAACCAAGGAATGCGGGAGTCATCAGAAGTTGGAAGAAGGCAGGCTGTGAGCACTGCCAGGGCCTGCAGCACTACTGACCTGGATCCCAGGCTTTTAGCCATCAAGTGTGCAGTACTTAGCCATGCTGACCCAAGGGAACCAATATAGACCCCAGCTCCCTACCATCTTGTGTCTCTGAGCTAGTTTTTGCATAGCCCAGCTCTTTGCTGACCTCAGGTCTTTGGCTCTGTTACATTAGACACATATATTCACATTTAACATATGCAAATCTACTATTTAGTTTGGATTGATCAATTTCTCCTCCTCCTCCTCTTCTTTTTTGTTGGTTATAGGGCCTGAACTCTGCGCCTGGGTGCTGTCCCTCAGCTCTTCAGCTCAAGGCAAGTGCTCTACCACTTGAGCCACAGCGCTACTTCTGGTTTTTTTTTTTTTTGCTTATGTGGTGCTGAGGAATCAAACCCAGGGCCTCATTCATGTGAGGCAAGCACTCTACCACTGAGCCACCTTCCCAGCCCCATGGCCTGATCAATTTCTACAGAAAGGAGCTGTTGAGGAATCCTGGACCCTCTGTGTGGGCTGCGGGTTGAATGTAGCAACCTTGCTTCCTACCTTAAGTGGCAGGAGCAGAGATCAGCATCTTTCAAGGTGGAAACACTACCAGAAGCAGACATCCTTTCCACACTGATAACCAGCTCTGCGTGGGACGTTTCCAAAACCACAGTCCAAATTCGACACAGCCTTTCTCAATCAGAATGAGCCTTTTCTTCCCCCAAACCCTAGTACTTTCTCTCTCTCCATGAAACTGATCAATGCTGGTCTATTCTGTATGATTTTCTGCTTCATTCAGTAATCAGCATTGGTTTGTTTTTGCATACCAATTATTACGATGGGATAGCAGGTAAAGCTCTTGACATATTTTGCTTTTGCTTTGCTTTTATTTTACCTTATTTCTTCTTAGCAATGACACTGCGATGTATTTATAACATCACCATTCTGTGTTGAGGAGACAGTCACTTTCCTAGGCTTTTGCTGTAAACTGGTGCCACAGCTGGGCTCCTGAGTTCTTAGCAGAAGCCGTGGTTAATATGTGTTTATATTTATATATGTACATTCATATATAATAAATATATCTTATATATAATAATAATTTGTGTGTGTGTGTGTTGGTCCTGGAGCTTGAACTCAGGGCCTGGGCACTGTCCCTCAGCTTTTGTGCTCAAGGCTACCTTCCCACCACTTGCTATAGCCCTGCTTCAGGTTTTTTCTGGTTCATTGGAGATGAGTCTTATGGACCTTCCTGCCTGGGCTGGCTTCATACCATGGTTCTTAGTGAGTAGGCAGGATTACAGGCATAAGTCACTGATTCCTGGCTTTTAATTTTTTTTTTTTTTTTAGGCAAGATCTTGTTGCTCAGCATGACCTTAAACTCACTCTATAGCCCTTAGTTGGCCAGGACCTTTCAATCCATCTGTTTCAGCCTCCTGAATGCTTGGATTGCAAGTATGTACCCATAATGCCTGCTTTTTATTGATGGTGGTACTAGATTTGCACTCAGAGCCTTGGGCCTAGTGCTTGCTAGGCAGGTGCTTCATCACTTGAACCATGCCTCGATCCCTTTTTGGGTTTTCAAATAGGATCATGTACTTTTTGTGTAGGACCAGCCTCAGAATGTGACCCTCCTACCCACCCCTCCCACACAGTTGAGGTGATGGATGTGTACCATCAAGTCTTATTTTGTTTGTTCAGATGCAATCTCACTAACATTCTTTTCTCCTGGGCTGACTTCAGATCAATATCCTCCTGATGTTCCCCTCCCAAGTGGGTGGGATTGCGCATGCCACCACCTCTCGCCTTCATTTACACATATTTGTACTTTTTCTTTTCCTGAGGTGTAGTGTGGTATTTTGATGCATGGACCGTACTGGGCAATAATTAAGTCACGATAATTAGCATACTCATCCCTGAAAACTTTTTAGTCATTTCTTTTTGGTGACTACATTTAAAATCCTCTCTTGTTTCATGGCAAAGCGCATTATTGCTAAGTACATTTGCACAACTGTACCACGGAAACCAGAGTTTCTTCTCCCCATCCAATAGTAATTCAGGACCACTGACCGACCTCTCTCCATCCTTCTCCTCCAACCCCTAACTCCCACTGTCCCCAGTCTCCAGTTACCACCCATGTCAACTGTCCTGAGATAACTGTTTAGCTACCCACAAGATCACCCACTGTTTGTCTTTCTGTGTTTGATTTACTCCACTTAACAGAGCATCCACAAGGTTCAGCTATATGCTCACAACCCATAGGCTTTCATGCTTTTCTAGAAGCCCCGATTCTTTATCCTCCACAGTCCCTAGCATAGTTATTTGTATCCAATGGAGAGCCAGTACATTTCTCTGTTGCTTATTACTAAGATTCAGAGCATCTTAGTCTAGATTCAGTATCTAGGAAGCTTGTGACACCAGAGAATCATAGTCATCTATGCTCAAAACTGTCCTCCGTGAAGCAGGGAGAACACTGAGGAGCTATGCCACGGCAGTGGCCGACTGTACTGTGTGCCATCTTCTCACACGTGGCCAAAGAGAGACTGGAAATAATGGGCTATGTCTTTGACCTCAGATGTGGGAGGAATGAGAAGTAGAAACTTTTTGTTGTCTAAGCAGCTGGTCAAGGAATATTTTGAGGAGAGACCTACCATGGTAGGGGGGAAAATCCCTCAATAAGTACATTACTATAGAAGCTCTGGATATAGAGCCAAGCTGTCCCTAAGCAAAGCAACATCTCTGGAAAGGGAGCCGCAGTTATGCGAGGGAGAAAGAGCGGATGCCAGAACCACAAGAGGAGAATCAGCTGTGCTGTGCTGTGCCTGATACAATGACTAAGACCCCTGGGATTTTCAGTAAACTCTTGAAAGCTTAGTACATGTTCAACACAAATAGGTTTCTTATGAAAAAAAAAAACAGAATAAAAGCTGTTTCTTGGGACTTAGCAGTGAGGTGAGATTTGTGAGTTAAACAATCAGATTCCCAACACCAGGATAAAGCAGCCATCTCGAAGACAATTTGAACTAGGGGGTTCAAGGCATCATTTACCGTGAGGATCAACAATCTGTCATTGAGAGCAAACTCACAAGAGATCACCTAACTAGTCTGAACACAGGGAACCAAGTACTCGATTCTTGAACACCGACCTAGTACCAGACATGCAAAGTTGACTTAACGGGATTGTTGTTGTGGCTCCCTTTCTTCTGTTGAGAAACTTCTGCTCACTAGTTTCTGTACTAAGTAGCTCAGATTACTCCTCAGACCATTGGATTGGAGCCCCTTCTTTTCCTGCCTTGCCTCAATCCAAACTTGTCAATTGATGAAAAAAAAAAAAGCATCAGGCTGAACTTGGACTTGGGAGACCTGAGAGGAAATCCTTGCTTCAGAACTTTCCAGCTGTTTGACTCAGGACCAAGAACTTCACTCTTAGGAGCAGCTCTCATTTTGGTTCGTGACTCTGTAATGGTTTTTATGGGTCTGTCACTCCCTGTAATATAAGAGGCACTGTCTGTGTCTTTGGTATCGCCGCTTGGCAGTTGGCTGTCCATACAGAAATGAATGGACTAAGGAACATAAACCTGTCCCTGCTACAACTGTGAATCTTGGAAGAGTCAATGAAATATGAAAAAAAAATTTTGTTCTTTTAAAGATATTTTGCCTGTTTGATAGGAACCTCATCGCAGTTAGACATAACTCATCTAGGCCAGTTTTGTTAAAAAGTCCATGCTGGAGGGTTAGCCTTTGATTAAGCTCTATTGGGGATTTGGGGAGAGTTTAGGTAATCAATAGGATTCAAAAGCACTATTGATGAACATGTTGATAAAGGAACTGGGGGGGGAATACAGCGGGATTTCTGGGTTTCTTCAAGCAAGAAATAAAACCCACCAGCTTCAGGTGTCTCTGGAAATGTCAAGAGTACCATCTTTTGAGACTTCTGAGAAGAGGCATTGTGGTGGCAGCAAGCTCTGTCTTTCACTTGATCTTCCAAGCAGAAGAAACCAGAAGCAAATGACAGCCAAGACACATAGCAATTAGCTATCCACATGGACTGTGCACTGTGTGAATGACATTTGTCTTTATGGCTTCATGAAAAATTTCTCCCACTTAATTGTAAGTTGCGTCTGCTTTGCGCGGCGAATTTTGTTTTCATTTGTTTCCAGAATACCATGAATGATTTATGACTTTCTGATGCTGCATCCCACAAGATTACATAAGGGACTGAGAAAAACACGCGAACGAGCCAAACTTAAAAAACAAAAGGAGAAAAGCTAAACAAACCTTTTTCAGAACACAGGTTTCACCTTGGTTTCAATCAGTCAACAGTTTTGGACTTACCACAAGTATGCCTTCATTCCAAAGTACACCCCATTTCTATGAGACTCCTTCAGATTTCCCTTCACTGCTGCCAGCAGGGTTTGGCCCCCAGTCGTGTCCAGGAATGTCTTCTGTCTCAAATCCTCCCCCTTCTCTCCAAAAGTGACCTTTGCAGTTGGATTGCAGAAACAACTCATTAGCTTGGTTAATGATTGGACACATGCATTAATGGGAATACTATCTACCAGGCTTATCATTTCTCCTGTCATTGACTAATAGGATGTCAAGAGTTTGCAAAGGCCTGCGATTACCTAGTTCTATCAGTAATGGATAGATGAAGAAGCTGATGGACAGCTAGCTTCTTTGAAGAGGTGAAATGACTTGCCCAAAGGCATACAGATACATCACCTCTAGCAGAGCGAAAGATACATCCGATCTGAATAGTAGATGGGAATTCTACTACTGACTAATTTATTAAGCCCAGGCCAATCCAGAGAGGGAGGAGAGAGGGGAGCAGCTACTTGGCGGGTGAGGATTTGTGTCAAAGGTAACAGTGATCAGCGGTAGGCTGGATGGGGTGAGGTGTCTTGGTCACAAGTGGCCAAACTACAGGGATGGGAGATTGCTTGAAACAGACATTCAGCTCAGTGGCTTGCATAAGTGTCTGGTCTGCCTGGGTCATGCTGGTTCACCCTTTAAACGTAAGGATAGAAGCTAGGAGCTGATGGCTCACATCTGTCTTCCTAGCTACTTGGGAGGCTGAGATCGGAGGATTGCAGTTCAAAGCCAACCCAGGCCAGAAAGTTTGTGAAACTCTGATCTTCAATTTACCATAAAAAAACCCCCAAAAAACTAGAAGTAGTGCTGTGGCTCAAAGAAGTAGAGCGTTAGCCAAGTTCAGGGCAAGTGCCCAGGCCCTGAGTTCAAGCCCCAGGACAAACAAACAAAAAAGGTAAGGATAGAAAACCCATCACCTTCACCCATGAGAAAATCAGACAACTTACAGAATGGTGTGTAGACTTCATTGCCGACGTCTGCAGCAATCTGTCTCAGCCTGTGGGGTGCAGGGCCTCACAAAGCCAACTGGTTAAAAGAATGAATTTAGAAGTCAGATCTCCAAGCTATCTTTTGGCGCTGCATTTTATCAGCTGTGCAATTCTGAGCAAGTTGCTTAACCCTTCTGCAACACAGGTTTAAAATCCTGTACAGTTACACCAGGCAATGAGCGCAGGGCCGGGTGGAGAGGGAAGGTCTTTAGAGAAGAGAGCTGTCTCTCTTTGGAGTTGGTCTCTGTAAATAAATCTGCATTTAGAAGCCAGCTCCAACCCACATGAGCCGTGTGTTGAGGATTAAATGACCTGACCCTAACACCTCAGCCCAAGGAGTCTCAAAAAGATGGGGTTCCGGGGGCAGGGAGAGGGGGGTGGAAGCAATCAGGATTGGATGAAAATTTTGGATAACGTCAGAGAAATGAACGTTTCTCACAGAAAATATGACTTATTCTCTTCATCGTTAGTTGTCTGTGTTGTGTGAAAAATACTATGTTTACTCTGAGGCTGAAAAGCCTCAGATGAGAGCCTTCTACTTGCTTCACGATGTTCAGATGCTAAGGATCAGTGGATAAACCTGAAAGGTGACAAATTCAAGGCGCAAGGAGAGATGGGATGTCTGGAAATCACCGTGGTTGCTTTGGACCAAAAGTAACTAGATTTTTTTTAAAAAACTAATCGCCCAATCACACTTAGCATGGACAGGGTCAAAGCAGCAGGGATGCCCCGATGTTTAAGTCAATTGTAATGAACTGCAGACTGTTAGGATGGGGTATATTTTGGTATGCTGTCAGGGAAGCTCTTGGTGAGCTGCTTTCTGCCGTGGTGAGCTATGGGGGAGGGATCTAAGGACCCTCTGGAGGAATTGTCTAAGTCTTCTCAATCGCCCCCAACGCTCCATCACAGGCCTGACGGAACTGACATGCATCGATGGCCATGTCACAAGCCTCAACTTTCTATGAAGGTCACAGCTTGTCCACCGTGCCCGTGTGGGAACCATCTGGAAAAGAGGCTTTCCAACAACAGTCCCAACCTTTCTCTCAGGAGGAGGACTCATCGATACCCCTCAGACAATCCTTCATCCGACAAATGTTTGCTGAGATTCCCGTAGCCAAAAGAGTTAAAAGAGAGCAAAACAAAGAAAAGAGAGGAGGAAGAAACAAACAAAACAGGGTTGGGAACGGGAAGCCAGCATTTTGAGATCCTCTAGGAAATAACTTAGGCAAGTCACTCATCTTTCTTTTTTTCTCAGGGCTTCAAGTCTTTACCTGTAAAATGAGGAATCTGGGCAAGTAATTGTGGTTGGAATCATCTATTATTTTCCTCTTTTCTTTTTTTTTTGGAAAGGAGATGAGGGTACAGCACCAATTTCTCCTGGGTTCACATCCTAACAATTATTTATTTTTCTTTTCTTT
>NW_012267329.1:0-2063 GCF_000151885.1 Dipodomys ordii
GATACAGGTGGACCCATTGCAACAATGAGATGTACAAATCGTTATGTCAAAAAACGAACTTTACAACTTTGAGTGGGGGGAGGATTGGGTGGGGTGACGTGGGAGGAGTGTGGGAAGGGGAAACAAAGAGGAGGCAACAATGCTTGATAAGAAATGTACTCATTATCTTGCCCATGTAATTGTAACTCCTCTGTACGTATGGTATTCTCACAATAAAAATTTTTAAAAAAAGAAAAAAAAAGATTGATACAGTCAATTCAAATAGAATAACAGTAATTTCTTTTTTTTTTTGTCGGTTGTGGGGCTTGAACTCTGGGCTTAGGTGCTGTCCTTGTGCTCTTCAGCTCAAGGCGAGCGCTCTACCGCTTGAGCCACAGCGACACTTCTGGTTTTCTAGTGGTTTATTGGAGATAAGAGTCTCACGGACTTTCCTGCCCGAGCTGGCTTTGAACCATGATCCTCAGATCTCAGCCTCCTGAGTAGGATTACAGGCTTGAGCCACCTGCACCCAGCTAGAATAACAGTAAATTCTATAAAACAAAAGTAAAACGAAACCAGGAAAACATAAGCATAATCAAGAGGCAAAAAAACCTAGAAAAGATATTTGCAATTTACATCATAGAGCTACTATTTCTAGTATGTAAGAAGTTCTAAAAAAATTAAAAAGGCACTAAACCCAAAGGAAAAGTGGACAAAGACATAAAAATGTTCAAAGCTTTTCAGCTGTCTCACTCTATTTTCTTTCCTCCATATTAGCACACTACAGTATAACTTGTGTTCAGATTATATAATCAAATTCCTCTTAACATATTCATGCTCAGTAACTGGATAAACATTGCTCCATCTTTTGCTTACATCTTATCTCAGCAACATTGTACAAACTACTAGCTTCCTATTGTACCTACTTCCCTTGATTTTCAGGCAACTCAAAGTAGGAAAAGTATCCTCCCATCTCTCTAGGTGGCTTTATCTTTCTTCACCTTTTTCTGTTTACTCTTCTTTTTCTTCCCTTTTCTGCTGATACATTAAGTATTGAATTTCCTCAAGAACTATTATAAATTTCTTTTTCTCAGCATTGCCTCCTGAATACATTTTGCATGGAACTAAAGATTAAGTTGATAACAGTGACTTCTGTATTTATATTTCCAAGCACTTTCACGACGGAGACACCATTTCTTAGCAGCCCCCTGACCAAGGATAGGGTGTAAAGATTGACCTGACTGTTGAGCTTCCTGTAGCCCCAACTTCTGGTAGTTGTGGACTGGAAATCTGGAAGGAGTATTACCATATGCTTTGCAGGTAGATGTGTTGTGAGAATTTTCTCTCAGTATGTGATTTGTCTGTTAATTTCCTTTTCAGTGTCTTGATGAAAGGGTAAGTTAAATTTTTATGTAGTCCTATGAATCATTTGTCTAGTGTTTCTGTGAAGATTAAAATAATTTTACTATGGTTAAAAATGCATAATATAAATACCATATAAGCTCATAACATAATTTACCATCTCAACCATTCTTTTCTTTCAGATCATTGTGCTGTGAACTCAACTGAGGACCTAGTACATGCTAAGGATGTGGTCTACTACAGAGTTACATCCCAGCTTTCTAACTAATTTCAACAGTGTTAAGTGTGTTTGTATTTTGTGAATTAGATTTTCAGCAGAATTTTTGATCTTTTAAATCTGAAATTATAACAATTAATGATAACTTTCCTCTTTCCCCTCTCTGAGACTCCTTGTAGTTGTCATTTTATTTTCTGTCTCCATAAATATGAATATTATAAATATAGCATACAAGTATAATCATATAGGATTTTTCTTTTTGTGACTATCTTGTTTGACTTAATATAATCTTCTTGCAAAGAATCCATGTTGTAGCATGCCACAGGATTTTCTTCCTTTTAAGGATGTGTACATATCTTATTTTACTTATCCATACATTGTTTGACCTTTGAGCTACTGTAACTTGTTTTCTACTGTGAATAGTGCCCTGTTGTGTGCAAATGATCTCCCTGAGACCTTGCCTTCAATTCTTTTGGATATAGGAAGTGGGAAGTATGTCTAGTTC
>NW_012267329.1:2363-12520 GCF_000151885.1 Dipodomys ordii
TGCTTATGTGGTGCTGAGGAATCGAACCCAGGGCCTCATGCATGCAAGGCAAGCGCTCTACCACTGAGCCACCTTCCCAGCCCCTGAGTACATTTCTTATCGAGCATTGTAGCCTCTTCCTTTGTATTATTCTATAATCTTATGCTCAGGGTACAAGGCTCACTTTCTCTAAATACTTAGTCAATGCAAGTATTTAGAGAATTGATATCATGTTTTTAATTTTCTCTCTCTGATCCCCCAGTGCTTGGGATATAATCCAGAGCTTTGTGTGCAATGGGAAAACACATACCCAGTCCCACTTCCACTCTTTCCTTTAAGAAATATTTCCATACCCTAAGGATTCAAATACATTCTTGTATGTTATAATTTTGACTTTCACATGTAAGCCCTATGATGCAACTCACAAAAATGTTTGTGGTATGATTGTTTTCCTGGTTGGCATCCAATTATCCTGGCACTATTGATTGAAAAGACTTTCTATGTTACATTGACTTTTCTTGGCATCTTGATGTTTTCTTTTGACACTGGCTTTATGAAGGATCTCAACTTCAGAAATGCTAAGCTGTGGAAATGAACATGAATTTTAAAATTTAGAAAATAGCTGCTTCTTTTGTATTCCCGTAGCATCTTTGTCACAGTATATATGGGTTACACTCAGGGAGTAGCATATGGTATTTTGAAGATTAGAAAAATTAACCAAGTTAACCAAGATTATATTGGTAAACAATTGGTATTGTGAGGTAGTATGATTTCTAAACTACTTTCCTAATCATACATGATACCACTAAGCAGCCTGTGGGGCTAAGATTTATTCTGTTTTAAGGTCTTTAGGTTATATGGAATTAAATAGAGTGAATAACACATTACAAAGCTAGATTTCAAAGCAGGCAAAAAGGAGTATCATCTTTAATCTAGTAATGATGTGCTGTCTCATGATAATTGGCCCTAAATAGATCATCTCACTTAACCTTCAAAATACAAAGATTATGGATTACTATAGATGAAGAAACTGATATTCAGAGTCATTTAGTCACATAGAGTGATAATTTTATTTGGCTAAAAGTAACAGGAAGCTTCACTTAGTATTAAACAGTAAGGGAACATTTTCTCTCACTTATTAAACCTATAAATAAAGTAACACTTTTATGCTGACAAGATGCTCTCCTTTAAGTTTCAGAATATAAGAACACTGTGATTATTTCAAGTTTAGCTAAGTAATTTATCCAAATGAGAGATTAATAATACTTTTGGATGCAAGTGATTGTGAACTTCACTCAAACTGTATTATACAATAAAGAAATTAATTCTCCCATGTAAGTCTAGAGATCAGGCAGTCTTTGAGAGGTAGCATTCCTAGATTTCAGGCTTATCTCTCTGCAGTTCTCTTGCCTTTTTCTTCCACAGTGAATTGCCTCATCATAAAGAAGCTGGAGTGACTTAGGTATCTCATTTTAAATACATATCCAAAGGAATAGAATTTTGGTCTAATTTACCAATGAAGGAATCTTTTTTAGAAGATCCCTAGATTTCTTCACATCTTACATTGCCAGGACTGCCTTAATCCTGTACTAACCACTGGTAAAGGGATAATTATGTTCCTACCTGAGGTGACAGGTATGAACAGTATAGCCTGATATACCAGGCTATAACTCAGAAAATATGGATGAGTTCTGGGTCATTTTTGCTCAGTTTCATCCCTGAAGACCTGCTCTTTTATCTGGCAAGTATTTTCTCCCAGGGACACTTCTTAGGACCCATTGGATTGAAAGTATAGTTCTTGGGATCACAAGACATTTATATATAAAGAATGATCTTAGCCACAATCCAATCAACCAATTTTAAAAGAGAGATTTTTGAAGACTGTATTAGTTAAGCCACAGCCACTAGAAAGGCAATAAAGATTAAGTCTCTAGGGAGAGGGAATTGGCAGCATAAGGTAATATAGCCAGGAGAGGTGGCACACAACAGGAATCCCTGCATTGGAAGGTGGAGGTAGGGAGATCTCAAAAGACCTTGTCTCAAAAACAACCCCCTTCTCCACCAATAGTAAGGCAGTATAGCAAGAGCTAAAGTTGAAGTAGATAGAGGCGGAAACACTGTAACCCAGGTGATATCTAAATTGATTGCTAGAAGCAGGCTTTGGTGGCTCATTGTTGTAATCCTAGCTACTCAGGAAGCTAAGAAGGTTTGAGGCCTGTCCAGGCAGGGAACTGACATATTATCTCCAAGTAACCACTAAAAAAAGCTACAAGTTGAGCTGTGGTTCAAGTGATAGAGAGCTAGCCTTGAGAGAGGAAAAAAGAAAAAAGGAAGAAAAAAAACTTAGGGACAACACTCAGGTCCTGATTTTAAGCACCAGGTGTATACATGTGCACCTGTAGACACACACACACACACACACACACACACACACACACACACACACACACAAACTTGATTGCTAGAAATCTGTCTTTATGGAATCTGAGAACAACACAGAGACTTACTAATCTGTACCAGAATTCCTACCATGGGAAGACAAATACTGCTAAATTGGAAATTGTTTTATAATCCTTTAATTATATTAATTTTAATTTTATTGTTTGGGAACTCAGGTGGGGCAGTTGCTGGTCAACCATGACGCATTGAGCCAACAGTGGAAGAAGGGAAAAGACAGGAAAAGCAATGCCAGTGTGCTCCCTGCTAGGGAGTGGAAGTCAAACAACCAAGCCTTTACACATGAAAATCCCATTCGTTGTACAGTTCCAGAAAAGTAGGAAGCCCTGACTTTGTATCTTCTGTTTATATAAAAGAAGAAAAATTAATCATTTATTGGAAAAACTAGGCTCTGGCTGTAGTTATATATGTAGTTACATCCTTACTTTGGGGGAGTTTTTACTAGTCATATAATTGATACTAGTTGGAATATTGTACATCTAATTTAAGAAAACATGGAAATACAGATATACACTTACAGATTTATTTCATAGAAATGTTTACAACATATTGTTGAGGGGAAAAAGTGCTATAGCAATAGGTATACTGTGATCCCATTTATGTTTCAAATGATTAGAAAAGACCAGCAATAAGTACGTTCTATTCATTTACTCAGGTATAAAATAAATTCCCATATCTTTTATTCTTCAAATAATAATAACTTCAATCTCATTCTGCACAGATTATCAGAAAATAAGAGTTTTCTCTCTGGGTCTTCTAGACTCTTAATGACATTCTTTAATGTTAAGTTTGTTTCAAGTTTCTTTTCAATGAAAATATTGTTTCTTTTCAAAGGACAGCTTTTTATTTTATTGTTTTTTGGACTCTGTTTTTCTAGTCTCTATTTAATTTATCTCTGTTTTACCTTTACGATTTTTTCTTCTTTCTGCTACCTTTCAGTGTAGCTTCCTGGTAGGTGCAGTTCGGTTTTTATTCAAATAACACATGTCTGGCATGGGTTGTCTGAGTCAGCATACCTTGTGACCAGTTGACAACCACTTAAACTATTTAAGACCACAACTTTAATTTTTTTTTTTTTTGCTAGTCCTGGGGCTTGAACTCAGGACCTCGTCTCTGTCCCTGAGCTTCTTTTGCTCAAGGCTAGCACTCTACTACTTGAGCCATTGTGCCACTTCTGGCTTTTTCTAAGTATGTGGTAGTGAGGAATCAAACCCAGGGCTTCATGCTTGCTAGGCAAGCACTCTACTACTAAGCCACATTCTCAGCCCCAAAACTTTAATTCTTAGTACCTCCTCTTAAGGAGGACCTGAAACTCATTCCTCTTTGAGGCACAATGCAGCTTATATAAATTTTCTTCCTATCTGCTATAAATCTCAGATTATGTACATAATATAGGATGTATGATTGGAAGGATTTTACCAAAATACTAACAGCAGTCATAACATATTTGTTGAGTGAATATTTTTTCTTACTTTTCACTTACATGTATTTTTGGGTTTTAGACTATTGAACACACACATTTTTAAATAATCAGAACAATAAACAGCTAGCACTAATCAGTTACTATATGTAAACATATTGCATTTAATCCCTCACCTGATCTCCGTTAGATACTATTACTGTCCTCATGTGATCAAGGAAGACACGCAGGTAGAAAGAGATCAATTTTCTGGAATCAGACAGCTGGAAAATGACAGAGTGAGGATACAGTCTGTGGAGTCTTTTGTTATCTTTTAACCCATATTTCATAAAGAATTTTTATTTGTGGCAATGAAAAGTTAGGACCCAAAACAATGTAAATTATATTCTCAATGTATTAATGTTAATGTTACAAGGGATTACTAAAAGACAACATTCTGTATAAGCCAAAAGATATATTACAAGATCATGCCACATTAACACTAATTTTTAAAAAGTTTACCAAGTATTTCAGTGCTTGTGCAGCATATTCTCATGCATGATCAAATTCACAAATTTCTCTTTTTTTTTCAGGGTCTGGGCACTATCCCTGAGCTCTTCACTAAGGTTAGCACTTTACCACTGTGAGCCTGAGTGCCACCTCTGGTTTTCTGGTGAATTGGAAATAATAGTCTCATGGACTATCCTGCCCAGACTTGCTTTGAGCCATGATCCTCAGATGTCAGCCTCCTGAGCAGCTAGGATTATAGGCATGAGACACCAGTCCCCACCTGTGAATTTGTTCTTTTGCTTAGCAGTGATCATCATTTCCAGAAATTATGCCCTTATATTATTTTAAACTTAGAAACTTTTTGTTCAGGCAAAGTGAAAATCATTGATAATCAGATATTGCTAAATAATAGTATCTGGTAGAGGAACTTATAGTACAAGCAGCCATCAAGGTCTAATGAGTGAATGAGTAACACTATGAGTTGAATACACGACAGGGATGTTATCAAGGAAGAAGTGTGAATGATCACCTCTAAACCAAGGGAAGTTGTCTTTTGAGTCATTAAATTCACTAGACTAGATTATATACACCCAGTTTTTCTGTGCATAATAGCTTCCCTGTAAGCAGACAGACCTAGCAAGGAATTACCAAAGAGGAAGTGAGATTAAGTATAGTAGGGCTCTAAAGGAGTATATTCTTGAGAGATTATTATACAACAGAAGAAACTTTAAAACAGATATAATATTTAGGTATGGTGCTATGCTATGTTTGTCTCAGTTGTAAAATACCTAGGAAAAAACTTAAAGGATAAAGGACTTATTTTGACATATGATTTGAGGTTTCAGTCCACTGTAACTTGGCTCCATTGTTTTTGGGCCTGTGCATGGTGAGGAAGACCCACACAATGGTGGTAGTGGGGATATGTTGGAACAAAGTGGCTCATCTCATGATTGCCAGAGAGTAGAAAGACAGACAGGGAAATGCTGGGGAAAAGATACTCTCTTCAAAGGCATGCTCCCGTGACTCACTTCTACTAGTCAGAAACTACCTTTCAGAGTTTCCCCCATCTTCAAATAACCCATTCAATTATAATCCATCAGTAGATTAATCCATTGATTAAGTTAGAGCTTCCATGATACAATCAGTTCCCCAGAGTGCCTTCAGCTGTCAATCAAGCCTTTATTACCTAAATCTATCAGGGAATCCTTCATATCTAAACCACAATAATTGTAGAGTTTGTTTTTATAATAATTTACTTTCATCAAGACTGTACCCATCTACCACCACTTGACATCATGATCCTGTAAAACACTGTATATCAGATTGCTTACAATGAACAGAAGATTTGGAGCCAGTAGGCTCCACCATTTACTGGCTCTTATGTTCTACACAGAGATAAGGGCAGCATCACTATTCACTCTGGAGCTCACACTCAGTAAACCCACCTTTTTTTTTTTTCAAGCATATAGTTCCAATGGGTCACTTAGATCTGGGAAATCTGACTTCTGATGGCTCTTAATTTTGTCCTTTTGTCTTTATCCTCATGTGTCTAGTCTTATAGTCTCCTAACTGATCCACCTCCTCCATTTTGGTTTCCTCATTAGTTTCAATCATCTCCTTAAAACATTTCTACCTATTTTGTAAGCAGTGCAAGCACACAAATTATTTTTTAAATCTGGACTTCTGCATGGCATTGATGTCCTATATTCACAGTCTGGTTCCATCTTATATTTAGTCTCAGCCTTTATGACTTTCCATCATATATCCAAAGCCCAACCCGTAAAATTTTCAACATTCTGTCACCATTTTGATCTTCTGTACTCTTGTATTTTTTTATAGGATGTTTTCTCTGTCTGGATATCTCTTGCTCCTCTACTTAACTACCAAATTGATTTATAATTTTTGAGATCCAACTCATTGCTCTTAGGAAGTACTTCCTATTTACCCATCCTCATAGTTAAAGACTTCTTACCCTATATTCTCTTTATGTTATAATTATTTTTTTCACATTCACAATGAACAATATGATTCTCAAATTTATTTCTCTTTATAACTATGAAATCTAGCCATGGGTATGGTAAGTAATAGAAGGTATTAAATTTTAAAGTAATTCTTTAAAAGTTGTGATGAGGAAAAATTTTGCATTTCTAATCATTGGTTTTCTCTTCTTTAAAAATGAAAAAAATACCTACTGGCAAAGCTACTTGTAAGCAAAATCAAATAATTTGCAAAAAGCATTTTGTATGCCACACATTTTTATATACTTTCAATGATCTATTCAAAATAAAAGACTCTTAGCAAAATTATTGAATTACATGCAAGCCAAACATATTCTACATTGCTCAGGCTGGTCACAGAAACACCAAGGATTAGGAGCATTTAAATGAAGGAGTCAAAATAGCATTTGTTTCTCCTCTCCTCTGGAAGGATCTTTTGTCCACTTGAGGGCAGTATTGCTTAAGGCAGTAACCTGAATCTACACTAGAGGGAAATACATCTACAAATGGCAATCAACCTGAATACTTCTGAATTCAAGTTTGCTTCTTTTAAAACTAGACAACAAATAATAGAAGTTACAAGCCTGGATATAATATAATATCATTCATTGCTAAACTACTGTCTGAAGTTTTCAGGTTTTTCTTTAGTCCATCTTTTTAAAATAGAGGGGGAAAAGAAAGGGAAACATTATTTTTCTTGTGCTAGAAAGATTTAAAAACCAAAAGTATGTCATCCACTGATGATTCAATATACTTTTTATGATCAAGAGGTTTGATTCCAGGTGGAGCTTAAATAGAAGACAAACTTGAGAAGATAAATGTTGAATTGCCTCCCATTTTCCCAAGAAGATACTGTGAGAAAAACCTAAAGAAATCAAAGTATATTTGATGCTTTTCTTTCTGAGATATTAAGTTGCAAGATGAAGACTCAGGATGATTCTAGTGCTGAATGGGCTTCTAAGCCCTGTCACTTGTATGATCATTCACTTTTACACTTCAACTTTTTTACTCTAAATGAGGGGTTTGGAGTGATGTTCTTAAAAAACTAGGTTGGCTCTATGTAGTCTGTAACTACATCCCATGAATCAGGACATTTTTACCTATGTTTCCTCTAAGGGTTTTGTCAATCTAATTGTTAAATTTTGACATGTTTTAAGTTTTGGGTATGTTTTTGTTTGTTTGTTTGTTTGCTTGTTTGTTTTTTTGGGGGTCCGGTCGTGGGACCTGAACTCTGGGCCTGGGTGCTATCCCTTATCTCTTCAGCTCAAGGCTAGCACTCTACCACATGAGCTACAGCGCCACTTCCGGCTTTTTGCTTTTTTTTTTTTTACTTTTTGCTTATGTGGTGCTGAGGAATCGAACCCAGGGCCTCAGACATGCAAGGCAAGCACTCTACCACTGAGCCACCTTCCCAGCCCCTGGGTATGTTTTGAAACAAGAATTAAACTTTATTTTTTGAGTGTGCAGATACAAGTCTTCATGGAACTGTCTTTGTAAATTTGTCAAAAATTTACTGACCACAAATATTCCTGCACTCTTTATTTGATCCCATTAATGTGTAGGACTAGTCTTATGCCAGCATCATCCTGTTTTGACTCTAATAGCTTTGCACAAGTTTTGGAATCACAAAGTGTGAGTCCTCCAATTTTGTTCTGTTTCAGAATTGCTTTCAATGGCTAAGTTTTCATTAAGTTTCTTTCAACTTCAAATTCTATGAAGAAAATATTTAAGAGGTATTTTGATATATCTATATATACCATTTTATCATGTTAAAAACTCTGTAGTATATTATGAATGTATTTAAGTAAATAATCACACTTTTTAGCATCTACTATGTGCTAGGTATCATTGATACAGAAGTCTGAATTAAATGTAGTATGATTCCTGTTTGCACACTAGGGCAGTTGAGGCTCAGAAAGATAGGTCACTCGCCCCAATAGCAAAATGTATTAGAATACAGTTCTATTAACTCCAAGCTTACTGCAAGAAAACCAACAGGTTGGTTCCTTTTGTATATTTCTCAAACTTCTGCTATGATTTCTTTCTGATCTAGGCTAGGTGAGTTGCAATCTGAGTGGCATGAGGACAAGTAAATACTAGAATTTTACAGTCTTCTCAATTAGAGAGTACATCATTCATTTTGTAAACAAAGTATTCTTTTGAAGAATGTTTATCCAGGCTATCATACATGCCAAGAATTAATAACAGAACTAAGACCAAACAGTGTTACTGTGCTCATGATGTTTACTTACATATATATATATATATATATGTATTATGTTATATAATATATATTATGAATTTCACAAATAGAGGAATAATTATAGATTGCTATAAAGATGTGTTATAAAACTGAGAGAATTAAAGACAACTACTTTAGACAGCAGGTTCACAGAAAGCCCTTTTGAAAAGGTGAAATTTTGTCAAGCCATGAAGAATAAGAGAGAGAGACAGGCCTATTAAAAACATTCTAAGTAGAGAAAATCACAGAAGAAAGTACAAGAACCAAGTCCCCTAGGAAGGAAAGTGCGAAGTGTAGTCTAGGAACTGACAAAGTACCAGAGTAATAAGAGTACACCAAGCAAAGGCAGCCAGTAAACAGGTGATAGATAACTTGCAGAATGTTGTAGCCTAACTGAAAGAGCTGATGGAAAGCCATTAAAGTATTTTAAACCAAACATTTTTTTTTTTTGTCTGTCATGGGGCTTGAACTCTGGGCCTGGGCGCTATCCCTCAGCTCTTCATCTCAAGGCGAGCACTCTACCACTTGAGCTACAGCGCCACTTCCGGTTTTCTGGTGGTTTATTGGAGATAGGAGTCTCATGGTCTTTCCTGCCCGGGCTGGCTTTGAACCGCGATCCTCAGATCTCAGCCTCCTGAGTAACTAGGATTACAGGCGTGAGCCACCAATGCCCAGCTAAACCAAACATTTTTAAAAGCTTGCTGTGGCTAAAATGTGTGGAATAAATTGGAGAATACAGTGTAAAATGAAGTAGAATGAGGAAGAACAGTTAGGAACATATTGCAGCCATCAAAATGAAAAAAAAAAGTCTTTGACTGGCAAGGTATTAGTGGAGAGACTAACGGAAAATCTCAAACAAATATATATATATATATATATATATATGAAGTGAAAATAATGGTTTACATTTGAGTTTCTAGCTTTAATAATGCATTGGACACTAGCTTTATTTGAGGAAATGAGTAAGAATGGGAGAGGATTACTAGGAAATATGTAAGTTAAAAATCATTGAGAGGCCAGGCGCTGGTGGCTCACACCTGTAATCCTAGCTACTCAGGAGGCTGAGATCTGAGGATCATGGTTCAAAGCCAGCCCAGGCAGGATAGTCTGTGAGACTCTATCTCCAATTAACCATCAGAAAACTGGAAGTAGTGCTATGGCTCAAGTGGTAGAGCATTTGCCTTGAGCTGAAGAGCTCAGGGACAGCAACAAGGCCCAGAGTTCAAACCCCAAGAATGACAAAAAAAGAAAAAAATCATTGAGAATTCTATTGTCTATGGAAATACCAATAGGCATTTAGAGTGAGAAAAGCAAGGAAAAGGTAACTTTCTGGGTAGGTCTCAGATGAAGGAGGCTATTGTTCTGTAAAAAAAAAAAAAAAAACTAATAACAGTGCTATCACAGTTCCTCTTAGCAAATATTTTTTGAATGGTAATAAGAAAGAGCACAGATATTAGCAAAAGCTATGATCTTTTTTTTTTTTTTTTGGGGGGGGATCCAGTTGTGGGGCCTGAACTCTGGGCCTGGGCGCTGTCCCTCAGCTCTTCAGCTCAAGGCTAGCACTCTACCACTT
>NW_012267329.1:12570-19574 GCF_000151885.1 Dipodomys ordii
TTTTACTTTTTGCTTATGTGGTGCTGAGGAATCGAACCCAGGGCCTCAGGCATGCAAGGCAAGCACTCTACCACTGAGCCACCTTCCCAGCCCAAAAGTTATGATCTTAAGGAGATTAGATTGCATAAAATCTAATGACTTTGATTAAGTTTAAGCTTCTTTTTTCTTTGTTAGATGGTTGTGAAGACCAAGTGAAATAATTCATGTAAAAGCATTTAACTATACAAATGTAAGTTCATATTGTGTATTTGAGAAGGAATTACTGTGCATACACATTAATCACAAATACTGGATACTACTGTTTTCTGAAGACAACCAGCAACTTTGACAGTGACTTAGAACAAGCTTAGCTGATCCTGAACAGGTAAGCTCTTGCATCAGTGAGGTGAAGCAGATCAGAACAAAATGATACCAAAGGTACTGATGTGTACTCTGAGCTCCCATGTGGGCAAAGCAATATCCCTTAGGCTCACTTAAGCTCAGCAGATGTTTACCTTGATTGCATGTGACCATTCTAATGTCCAGAGCTTTATAACATTGGCTTTAATCTCTTTGACATTTCATCTAAAAAATATCATTATTATCTATACAACTTGTACTGCTTTGAACACCTTTTCAGCATTACCTCGCAGTCAGCAAAACATGCCAGGGTCAGTTTGTATTTCCTCCTCTACAATTACAATTACATTGCTGTTTTGACAAAACTAGTTTTTTTTAAAAATTCCTTCGCTGACATAGGACAATTCAAATTTTCTCCAACACTAGGTACTTTTACAGTTAAACCTTTGTATCTA
Source organism: Dipodomys ordii (assembly GCF_000151885.1). Taxonomy (NCBI): domain Eukaryota; kingdom Metazoa; phylum Chordata; class Mammalia; order Rodentia; family Heteromyidae; genus Dipodomys; species Dipodomys ordii. The sequence goes on from NW_012267329.1 coordinate 13,365, forward strand.
CAAAGGTTTCTTTGGTCTAGAATGCCCCTTCTACTCATCTTCCTGCTGATCTATTACTTATATATAAAAGCTCAGATAAATATAAATTCCCATTTGTCTTCAACGCACTAGGTGGAACTCATTATGTCTTCATCTATATTTCCACATCAGGACTCTGATATGCATAACTCTTCCTCCCTCACTCCCTTTGCTTCCTTGCTCACTTTCTTTTTCTTTCTTTCTTTCTTTCTTTCTTTCTTTCTTTCTTTCTTTCTTTCTTTCTTTCTTTCTTTCTTTTTCTTCCTTCCTTCTTCTTCCTTCCTTCTTTCTTTTTCTTTTTTCTTCCTTCCTTCCTTCCTCTCTCTCTCTCTTTCTTTCTCCTCTCCCCTTTCCTTCTCTTCCCTTCCCTTCTTTCCCTTCCCTTTCCTCCCTCATTCTTTGCTTATCTTCCTTATTTTTTGGTCGCACTAGCAATTGTCACTTACACATTTATGATTACATGCCATAATAAAATGCAACTATGACTGAAAATCCACATTTTTTCTGGCAGTGTATGAAGTTTTTGGCTTGCCACTCTTTTTTTGTTCCTCAGACATTAAACCTTTTCAATGTCCAACTAGTTTTCAGTGTCTCAGCTAGATGCCCCTAATATGATTCTCTGTAAGTAAATTTACAAATATTATTGCTATAAAGAATTGCTCCAAGTAAAAATAATTATTAGAAGTCATTACTACACAAAAACCTAAGACCTGTTTTTCTAAAGTTACTAGTCCAACAGATAATAGAAAAAGTTAATTCCATTACTACTTCCCAAATCTAAATTTGACTGGTCTCACTTAAGAGTTACTCAATTGAAAATACTTATACATATTGTTATTTTGAGTTTTATGGATATTATTATATCACTCTGTATATAGCACATAAAACATGTGAGATACAGTCTGATTATCTTTTTACATTAATTAGCAGTTTTATACAAATAGTTTCTCTAGTGAACTTGTTTGAGACTAATTGGCCACTATTTAGAAACATAACTACATTTAAACATTAGTGCTTTATTTTATCTTATACCTATAATTTAAGTAATGTTTTAAGTTGAAGTGATTTACTTATTGGAAGGATTATATGGGAATCCAGTGTCTTGCTGGTTTGAGAAGAAAACTTAGGAATGCAGCTCACTAAATTTGGATTCAGCATAATTCTAATTATTTTGCAAGTTAAAAAGCAAGCTGGGCCTTATAAACTAGAGTTCCAATTGGACTATTTAGAAAATTTTTGGGTTTTTCTCCAGTTTTGCATGGCCTGCCACGCAGCTGCTAATGAGGTATAATCATGTCCTAGTTGTTTCTCCCTTTGTCCATTCTCTTGAGCTTTAGTTGGTTCTCATTAACATTTCTAGATTGAGGGGCTAGATGTCATACTGCCTCCTCCCCACCCATCTTCAGCTTCTCTGTCACCTTTCAGTCTGCTTTTCAGATTTCACAATTTCTATCACCTCTTCCCTTCCTTGCTACCTGGTCCTGAGCAAGAGGTGTTGCTCTTTGATGGGCCTTTTCTTTTGTCTCCATATAGATATTTTCATGGACCAATCTGCTGAGTTCAGACTAGGAGTTGAAGCCAACATCTCCTCACTACACAAGTTTGGGTGAAGTTCTCACAACTTTCAACTTGGACTGTAATGACAGTACTTCCTTTTTTTTCATCAATGCCTCTTTTCTGGAAAGAGAGAAAGGAGGTGCAGGTCAAACACAGCCTATGAGCACTGACAAGCGAGCTGCTGCTGCTGCTGACCACTCCCTTTATCTCTACCCCAAGACCTAGAGTGTTTTATTAAGCCTTGTTTTATGGCCAGTCAAGTACAGGGTGATCCCAGCTATGGTTTTAGGTTTTAAATCATATTGTCTTACTCAAGGATAGCTGTAAAGTTTGTTTTAAAGTATGGTATCAGTAGCATATCCACTTGCTCTTGTGTACATTCCTCAGGCATGACAGAATATTTTCAGGGATTGCCTTAAGAAACTTAGGTGTTTCCTGGACTAACACTGTGAGGTCAGCTTCATGCTTCTTAAAAATTTAATGTTTACTTCCTGTTGAAAATTAATCATTGCCCCTACTTTGGTTAACAGATCATTCCCTAAGAGGGGAATGGATACTCAAGAACATAGAAGGACTGGGCTTTAAGATCTTTAAACTCACATAAGTCAGAAGCTTGAGAGACTGTAATTTGTGTTCCTGAAACCCCATTTTATGTTAAATTCTTTTTTTGGACAGAGAGACCTTTTCATTAGTAAACAGTAAGTATTTGGCCCTAGTATCAATCAAGTAAGAAGTTAAGGTCTCTAGCTAAATCTAAAATAATGTGGGGCTCTATGGAGGAAGGTCTGGATGACACTAAAGTGAGCTAAGCAGGGAGCCCCAGTCCACCTTTATCTTCTGCCAAAAAAACAAAAACAAAAACAAAAAACACCAACAAAAAACTGAAAGGAGTGTGTTGGCCCTAGCTGCTTTCATAGTCTCTTCCAGTACAGCAGAATTTTCTTTCCTCATTAGAGGTGTGGACAGGAAAGTCTGAATATCTTCAGTGTAAGATTATGGTTTGTAATGATAGCCCTAATATGAGTAATAAATCTCAGACTTTGATTGTGTGCCTTCCAGGTACACAAGTCAAAGATAGTGAAAGGAACATATACATGAACTGGACTCTCCTCTCTTTTTGGCACTTATTGAAGGGGAAAAAATTCCCCTCCTGGCCTGTAATTGGTCCTATATCTAGTGGTACCTGAGAAAGAGTGGGTCTGTAGGCTTCAGGGAAGGTCTAGGTACAGAGGCTTTGAGAGAGGTCTCCAGGCAAGGGGGCTGCAGCTGCACAGAGTGGAGGAGGCTGATTGGCCTGCTCAGCAGGAACCTGAGGAGCAGTAAGGGTTGTCTCTTCAGACCCAGGGGGAGGCTGAACAGGTTGTCCTACTCCAGAGGATTTTAAAATACTGGGCAGTTGCTTTCCTTTTTTAATCAGAGGTCTAACATTCATTTTAATGTACGTTCTTTTAGAGGCTCATATTCTAATATAAGACCATAAAACACTACATACAGACTTTTTGTCTTTTTCTTCCTCCTTCTTGTAAAAGGGAGCTAGTTGCAAAATAGTATTGTTTCTTAGTCATGGTGAGTAGCTAAGTCTCTATCAAGAACTAAGGAGACACCACAGCAGGCTCTCCTCCAGTTTGGACACTTTGTTGCCCATTCTATCTACTAATGGCTGAAAAGAGAAACAAAGACTGGAAGGGAAAGAAGGAGAGGGAGAAAGAGAAAGAAAGGGAGAGAAATGGAAGTACAAATTTTACAATTCTTTGTGTAGGTAAAAATTTTGGTGTTAGAGGGGATTGAATTTAATGCCTCCACACTTGCTAGGTAAGTCCACTATTCTTTGAACCACATCTCCAGTCTGATATCAGTACAATTTTTAATTAATATTTTCCTACTGAAACCATGACAATACATATTTAGATGATGTTGACTAGTTGCTGACATTAGCCTAGACTGTTATATCTCAATTTCCTATTCTGGGACCCTAGCACCTTTGTAAGGTACCCTAACCTTCTCTTCTCTGTTTTCAAGACCACAATAACAAATTAAAAAGTCCATCACTACTCCTTGGTCCAGAGAAACATAGGCCCAAATGTCCCCCAAGATTACCAAGGAACACAGTGGCTATGCAGGAGCACTAAGTCAGGGCCCAGGATGGTCCCTTTACTAGCTCAAGTCTTGTTTCTATTAGTATAGGAGGATTAAAGCAGAATGGTTGCTGACTCTCACATTGAGAGTTGGAAAATAAAAGCCCATGGTGGGAATGTCTCATTTGGGGTACCAATTTGTAAACTGAAGGCAATGGGTTCATATCTTGGTAAGTGTAAAACCAAAACAAGGCCAGCCAGGAAACAGAAGAGTGGGGAAAGATTTCTTACTTGTAGCAAGTAAGGACAGGTATGGGAGTGATGCTCCCCTTGAACAATGGAAAGGAGAAAAAGTATTTAATTCAGGGAACTTATATATATATATATATATATATATATATAATAAATTCATGTGAGAATATATAATAAATTCATGGGGAAAGGCATATTCTTGAGCATGCTCTATATAAGAGAAACATTACATACTCAGTTTCAGATCATAGTGCAAGTAGGAAAGATGGACTGGAACATTCTGGATATGTTTAGCTTGTATTGTAGTGAACAGCTGAGCATACTCAGCTTCTTTTCCAAAGAAAAGAAAACATATCTTTGGAGTCAAACACAACTTGAACTTGTGTTAATTTAGGAATACCTCAGGGTGCTGCCTTCACTTAGCTGCTAACACACTCTGGTCACACTAACTTATATATATCTACTAACAATACAAAGATATTTTCAGTTTTTGTTTTAATTTACAACTCCTTGTATAATTAGCAAAATCAGAACAGATTTGATGAACATCAAAGCTTCCTAATGACTAAGCATTCTTATTACTTCAGGAAGATGGCTAGAAAATATGGAAGCAAAGAGATCATGCCATGTGGACTGGAGCATGCTGCCTGGTGCTTTCTGTTTACTACTGGAGTGAAGTGGACATTATGTAAGGGAATGCATGGGGAATAGTTTCAGACTTTAATTAATTTTTTGAGTACCAATTCTATACAAAGAACTATCATATATGATAGCTCTTATTTGAATGCTCATAACTCAAAGGAGGGAAGGTAGTATTCTACTTTGAAATGTAAAATTTAAAATACTAGAAGTATGACATACTTTATGACATACTTTAAAAATCATATCAGAAGCCACTGGTTCATACCTATAATCCCTGCTATTCAGGAGGCTGAGATCTGAAGATTGTGATTTGAAGCCAGCCTGGACAGGAAAGTCTTTTGAGGTTTTTATCTCCGATTAACTACCAGAAAGTCAAAAGTAGAGGTGTGGCTGAAGTGGAAGAGCACCAGCCTTGAGCAGAAGAGCTAAGGGACAAAGGGACAAAGCCCAAGTCTTGAGTTCAAGCCCAAGTACTGGCAAAACACACGTGTAAAACCACATGAAAATAAATTCAAGAAGATAATTATGGTCAAGAAAACTGCTACTGCTTTTTTCCTGTTTCAGGCAAATCTTTCCTTGAATGTGAACTCCAATTACAGCCTCAGCATTGGCACTCCTGAGCCAGAAACCTAGAACCATGATTATGCTTCAGATTTACCAGTGGGAATCCAATGACTCTCCCTTGTTGTCTTCTCACTGTGTTTCCAGTATATATAACTGATCAGATCTACTCCAATTAACTACTGGAAAGGAATGTGAACATTAAATTGATTTGTTTTTTTTGTTGTTGTATTGTTAAGATACCATATTATCTGAACCTCAAATTAGAAACTTTGGCCTGTAATGCATAATTACATTTTTCTAAACCATTAAGGAGAATATTTAGAATAAAAATGGTGACGTAATTGGGCAGCAGCAGTTCAGGCCTGTAATCTTAGCTATTTGGAAGGTTAAGATTGTGAGGATCATGAATTGAGGCCAATCTGGGCAAAAAGGTTCATTAGATTCCATCTCAATAAAAAGCTGCCACAAAATTGTACATACTTTTCACTCCAGCTATATGAGAGGCTGAGATCAAGAGGATTATAGCTTCAGGCAAAAATATTCATGATACCTACATCTCTGCATAAAAAGCTGGACATCCTAGTGCATACCTGGTATTCCAGCTGCAGCAAGAAGCATAAATAAGAAACTATATATGAAAAGTAACCAGAGCAAAAGGCTGCAGGCATGATCCAAGGGGTAGAAGGCTTGTTGAGCAAGTGCAAAGCCCTGAGTTGAACTTCAGAACTGCAGGATGAGGGAGGCTAACATCAAGAATTTGTTCTGGTTAGTAGAAAAGCATACAAAAAACCTGAGACTTCACTTCTCAATTAAGTTGTTATGGATGGTTATCTTCCTTATGGTCAACAAACGCACAAACACCCATGACTCTGAGTTAAGTATTGTTTTTCCATTTCCTTAAGAAACCGACAATGCAAATAGATTAAATATCAAGGGAACTTTGAATGAGGAAGCCGCAAAGACATATGCTTCCCTGGGTCATAGAGAACATTGCAGAGGCACCTGCTCCACTAGAGATCTTTTCCCATACAAAAAAGACCTAAAGAATTCCACAAGCGACACCCCAGTTTACACTGTGACAAGAGAGAGACATTTCTTTTTT
>NW_012267329.1:19674-32797 GCF_000151885.1 Dipodomys ordii
CTTTTTTTCTTTTTGCTTATGTGGTGCTGAGGAATCGAACCCAGGGCCTCAGGCATGCAAGGCAAGCGCTCTACCACTGAGCCATCTTCCCAGCCTCCGAGAGAGACATTTCTTGAAAACAGCATCTCATTCTGGGTACCCAATAGCTCATTGTTTCCTTGTCCATCTCCAGAGAAACTTCTGACCATGTAAATAGTGTAGGTAGTTCACTTACCACTCTTCCTTTCCACACAGACATGTAGAAGGCTACAGACATATAGAGATTTGATGTTCCTTAATAGCATGGAGAACTATTTTACCTGTGAAGTCGTTTCATGTTTTATCGTTGAAGCCCTATCCAGTGCAGGTGATTCCAGTTTTTCTAGCAGCTCATGCAGGTTAAACAGTCAGTGGGTTATTAAACATTGACTCTTAGAGAATCACACTCACAGTTCCTGTCAATAAGGATTATAAGAAAGAACTATAAAGAATCACATATTACAAAAATAGCTTCAAAATTCATCAGTTATTATGCACTAAGTCATTTAAAGCATTGGGTACATTATAACTACAAATAAGTTTTAGAGCTAGGAGGGACAGCAAGAAGGAAACTTTTCTTCTGCAAAATTAAAAGGAGCTCAGTATCCTACTGATGGGCTTACAGCAAACAAATGAGTGAGCTGTTAAAATAGACACTATCCAGAGCACAATACTTATAGATAAAGATACTCTATTGTGCACTTCAAAATTTATTAAGAGGCTATCCCTCACATTAACTGTTCTGCTAAAAGTGGAAAGGAGAATAAAAAGAACCTTTGGCAGGAGCTGGATAGGTCCATTACTTGGATTGTGGTGGTAGCATCATAAATATCTTTGTGAGGTTAAACTCACCAAACTTTACACATTAAGTAAATGGAATTCAAACTGGTCATGGCTCAAAGGATAAAGTGTTTTCCCAGCATACATCAGATTCTGGGTTCAATCCCCAGTGCTGCAATATGTGTGTATGTTGTGTGTATGTGTATAGTGTGTATGTGTATATATGTATATTCATATGTGTACATCCATGTACATTCATTCTTTGTATACAATTGTAACTGAACAAATCTGTTCTTAAGAAAACAGACACCATAGACACCATTGTTGGAGGAGTCTTACTCCCATTTTCTACATGTAGAGTGGAAATGTTTTCTTTCCCCATTTCCCCCTACTTTGTCATATTATATTAAAATAAATCCTTGCTAAAACTTCAAGAGTGAGAGAGTAAAATCTGTACACAAAGAAGGCATTAGGAGGGTTTTGGTTGGATTTTCTTGCCCTGGGAGTTTCCTGCTGTTTGGGCCTCAAAGTCACCCTGATTCCTGCTGAGCAAAGAGAAGGAAAGAGTATCACTCTCCCATCAAACTTTCTCTAAGGCAAGCAGAGCAGAGCAGAGCCTCTGGTTATTTAGCATTTCCTAAATGCATGAGGTTTTCTGACATGGTTTTACAGAACTTTAGAATGGCAAGAGAGGCAGAGCTTTTCAAAGCAAAAGCTTTGCTCAGCTATTTGTTACAGTGTCAACAGCCCCCTATGCCCATATCACCCTTAGCTTTTGATTCCTCAATAGTTTCCTTCTATCTAATGCCTGCAGTTCCAGAAGCCTGATGATTTAGATAAAGTATGGGCAGCTATATCTCTTCTTTGTGGGAAGGTCAGTTAGTCCTTTGAAAAATTTAAAGGACACCAAAGTATTACAAATGTCACATGGTTATAAATGAGAAATACAAAACTCCCTAGCACACATACAATAAATAGCCTTCCAAAACTGTGCCCATCTTCTTCTTGCTCATCATCCATTTTTTCTCTCCTTGCACTACCATTTGTTCCACATGTATGGCCTTCACATCTTTGCACTTGCTGTCCCCTCTGTCCTTTCTACTTTCCTCTCATGGAAAACCTCATCACACTTGAGACTACTGTAGTTTCTCAGTAAAAGAACTTCTACAATGCCAGGGAAGTTTAGTTGCTCTCTGTGCTTTTAAAAGTATTTATTCATATCTCTAGTAGCACACTTGTTACATTATGCTAAAATTATGTGTTGAATTTAAGAGCAGGGATTCTTTCTCAAAACTCCAGTGATGTGCACAACCCTTGGCAGATAGCATTTCTTTGATGTTTTATTTTGGATGTATGCATGAATGAATGAATGAATGAGTGAGCATTGTCTAGATAGCTTATTTTTTCTGTAAAAGTAGTTTAATATTGCTACTATCAGGATAATTTATTCTATAGACAAATGTAATTGGAGTAAGACAGTGAAAGCATGATTATGTCGATTATGTCAGCCCACTTCCCTCAAATGTTGGAAAAACTTAAAACTCAGAACCTGACAATTTGTTGTCTATGAGAAACACATTCCACTGATAAAGACAAATGTAGGTCTAGGATTAATGGATGGAGAAAGATTTTCCAAGGTAATGTACTCTAAAAGCAGGCAGAAGTGGTGTCTATATTTATGTTTGGCAAAACAGATTTCAAACTAAATTTAGAAGAAACAAAGAAGGTCACTTTATTTAAATAAAGAGGAAAAATCTATCAAAAGGAAATAACAATTGTTAACATATACTCACCAAATGTTGACATACCCAAGTTCATCAAACAAATATTTGTGATTTATATGTACTGGTAGACCTCAGTATAACTATAGTGGGGGAATTTAATAGCCCAGTTTCACCAATTAACCTGCTATCTGAACAAACAAAAAAATCAAAAAAAGAAAACACAGAACTAAATGTCATCATAAACCAAACATTCAAAGAGTATTTCAGAAAATTATATTAAGCAAAGTAAGCCAGACCCAAAGAAACATAGGTTGTATGGTTTCCTTCATTTGTAGTAATTAGAATGTGCCATGATAAATTAAACAGGACTCTACAACATCAGAGGATATTCTTAGGAAAGGATCACAAAGGCTCAATAGCTGTGTGCATACGATAATATAAAATGATGTTTATTGAAATGAACTCCAAGAAATGGAAATGAGGTGTTTGTTATTTTTGTTATTTTGCCTTTTGCTTTTTGATTTTTTTTCTCCTTTGTGCTGTTTTTGATTTCTGTACACTTTATCCTTTGAGCCATGACCAGTCTGAATTCCATTTACTTAATGTGTAAAGTTTGGTGAGTTTAACCTCACAAAGATATTTATGATGCTACCACCACAATCCAAGTAATGGACCTATCCAGCTCCTGCCAAAGGTTCTTTTTATTCTCCTCTCCACTTTTAGAAGAACATGACTGACAAAAAAAAAAGCTTCTTCAACAAAGTTTCTTGGGAAAAAAAATGGTTCTGCAGGAGGCTAAACTCTAACCCTTCTCTTACTCGGTAAAATGTCATCCTCAAATAGATCACAGATCTAAATATTAACATCTACAACTTGGAAATTAACTATACTAATACACATAAAAAATTGAAGTAAGATTCCACTTGCCATAATATGAGTAAGAAGGGACAAATGGTACTACATCAAATTTCAAAGTTTCTACACAATGAAAGAAATAATTAGCAGAACCAAAAGATACCCCTAAGGAATGGGAGAATAACTTCACAAACTATGAAATGGATAAAAGATTAACATTCAGAATATACAAAGATCACAAAAAATTAAGCAGGAAAAGAACAAACAGTAAAATTAATAAGTGGGCAAACAAGTTGAGCAGATAATTCCTAAGCAAAGAAATGCAAATGACTTATAGATACATGAAGAAATATCCAGCATCCTTAGATATAAAGAAAATGTGAATCAAAACTACACTAAGATCCATCTTACTCCATTCAGATTGCAATTGTCAAGAAAACTGGTTAAAAAAAACAATGCTGGTAAGATTATGGGGAAAAAAGGAACCCACATATATTATTGGTGTAAACTAATCTAACAACTATGAAATCTGTATGGAATTTCCTCAAAAAACAAGACAAATATATCTATCTTATAACCCTGCCATGTATGACCCTGATGTACCACTCTTGGACATATATTTTGAAGGAGTCTAAATCAATATATATGTAAGAAAGACTTGTATACCCATGTTTATTGTAGCTTTGTTCACAGAGTCAGAGAGTTATATCAGTTGAGGATCCCAAGAACTAATGAGTAAATACATGAAATATTGTACATATATATCATGAAATAATACTCAGTCACAAAGAAAAAAAGTGAAATGATGCCGTTCTCAGGAAGGTGGATAGAGCTGGAGATTATCATATGGAGCAAGATAACCCAAACCCCAAAAGCTAGATACCATATTTTATCCATTTGCAGAATTCAAACTTTAAAGACATACACTTATCTATCTATGTACGCATGCATATACATATATATGTGTATATACTCATACACCTTGACTGTAACTATGATAATGTTTAGGAGAAGAAGACAGGAGAGAGAAAAAGAGAAAGATGGAAGTTGAAAAATATCAAAATACAATGGGGAGCCAGGCACTGGTGGTTCACACCTGTAATTTTAGCTCTTTAGGAGACTAGGATCTAAGGATTGCAGTTTGAAGCCAGCCTGGGCAGGAAAGTCCTTGAGACGCTAATCTCAGTTAACCAGCAAAAAAAAAAAATCAGAAGTGGAGCTATGGTAGAGAAAATAAAACAAAACAAAACAACAACAACGTAAAAAAAAAAAAAAAACAAGAAAGCTCAAGCCCCAGGATTGACCCATGCTCACGTACCCATGTGCGCACATGCACACACCACCACCACCACCACCATAACAACAACAAAACAATGTGCCTATATATGAAGATGGCCTAAGAAACCTCTGAAAGCTGTTAAAACAATAGGAGGCGAGGAAATAGGAAAAGAGCAATAGAGGGGGTTATCCTGATTAAAATAATATGTACTGTGAAATACCATTGTGAAACCCTTTTGTACAATTAGTATACACTAAAAAATGAATGTCAGAGGAGTAAAACAGACTTGTAAATAGGGGAGGGAGGAAGAATGGAGAGGTAAATGAGGGTGAATATGGTCGAAGTACTGTATAGGGATGCATGAAAATAGAAATGAAACCTGTTGAAATTATTTTAAGAAGGTGGGAGAGGGGTAAAAGAAAGTGATAGAGGGTAGAGGTTGATAAAATTCATTCTATGTATGTATGGAAATATCACCATTAAATTCTGGACATCATTTTTTAAATTTGGGAATCAAGCTGCCTCTACAAGCCCTAGCTATATCCAGGATATTGAGGTGTATTGATCAGCGAAGAGCAGGCTGTAATAATACTTGAAATCAAACAAGTCACACCATGATACTTTCCTTAGTGTTTGGAGCAAGCTCTTGATCATTAGTTGGAGAACATGAGAATCAGGACTCAATTCCTGGAGAAAGAGATTGCAAAGCGCTAGGTCCATTAAAGCCAGGAAGATTGAGGTTTAAAGAGGGGCTGCATTTCTAAGAGGAAAACGTACCCAAAATCAAAGCAGGTCTGTTGAATTCCATCATCTCCAGTAACTCCTGTTTCCTTTTGTCAAAATAGGAATGACTATCACATGATCATATGTAGTAAGATAATGTATGTGAAGAAGAGGATACAGGTAATGCTTATCAAATTTTATTATGATGCATTTAAAATGCATAAAATTTGTAAGTTAAATGAATTCAAAAATAATTTTCTTTTGAAGCTTTAAAAATGTGCACTGAAAGCTTTTCAAACATTATTTTAACATCAAGAAAAGCACTAAATGGGCCAATTTGCTTTCTTTTTTTGGAAAAAATGTTCAAAAGTTTTAGGAATTGGTTGGAAATGGATTGTAAAATAAATGTACATGTATGATTTGTTATCACAACTGTTATATCAGTAGTGATAGCACAAATGGACGTCAGATTTTATTTTTAAATAGCATTAACAATGTCATCAAAAGCCTTTGGAATCAGGATCTGAAAAGTACAAACTCAATGTCATCAAAAATGTCAGAACATTTTTTAGATGGTACAACTCAATATTTGTTAGAACTATTTTTTCAAGTCTTTTCTCTGGCATCATGATGTTTTGTTTTTGCTATCCAATTACTAAAAACTTTAGAGGAGTGGGTACCGCCCAATGGTGGTATGGGGCTACTTTGGTCCTATTGCTGAGATCTAGAGACTTAGGAGTGACATTTGTAACAATATAAAAGCTCCTCCTGTTGAGCAGAAGGTGTAATATAAAGGTCACACTTGAGGCGATACAACACAGCTCATCAGCTGTCGCAGGCTATTCTGTTAGTGCAGCATCAGCTGGTAGCACAGGTGAAAGATCTTCTCTGATGTCATTGTATGGTAAGTCATCTTTAATTTTAAAAATTTCATGAGACTTCATGTGAATTATTACACAACTATCATGCTGTTTATTCACAGTAAAATGTTAAAGGAGTTGGATTAGGTTAAATATAATATATAATAATGATATAATAACATAATAAATTTGTTAAATAAATCATTTATTGGTGTGATTAAATCCTGAGATTTTTTTTAAATCACTCAAATTACATAAAATTAAGATATGCTTTGGTAGTCTTTCAATTTTTTAAAATTAAAACTGACTGGTATTATATGAATAATTCTGGATATAAGTAATATGAATTATGTAGATTAAATTGTCTTTTTCCCCCATGGCGGATCTTTACCTAGACTATTTATTTTCTGGTTCAATGAGAGCTCACCCTGATACTGGAGTTGGAAAAGTTTCCTTTCATTGTTGAGTAGTAACTTCCCTTATATAATAGACTTTTCTATTCTGAAAGTTAACAAATTGAATGATGTTGTAAAGTCACTTTCAGCTTTTTCATGGCATTCTTGTGAAGGAGCCCACTTTCTCTTAAAAAAGGAAACAAAGCAGAGATGTCTGAGGTCATCAGGTGAAGGGGACAAAGCTAGGATTAGATACCAGTGCTCCTGTCCTCCAGCCAGTGCTAATTTGTGACACAAGGAAAGGCTTCCTTTGTTACTCTACCCAAAACTGTTTCACAGTAAGTAGTGATGTAGCAGGATCCAAAGTTTCTTAGGCAACTTTTAAGGGATGTGATTTAAAATGCTCCTTTAAAATTGTGGCACAGAGATTGTGTGCTTTAAGATAACTATAAGCATTTAGAGAAAGTGTTGTGTAATAATATTCTTTGCAATTATTGAACTGCAGAATAGGCAAAATATCCTATACTGATATGAAAGCTTTGTGAGCAAAGGAGAGCAAAAGAGAGAAGTTACTTTTACTTATGACTATGTGTTTGTGTCCATAACTCTTATTCTTATTTAGAACATGTATATGGATTTATTCACACACACATATGGTATACCATTGGATGGAACTTTATATAATGGAACATCTTTAATATGAGTTTTAATAAAGAACTGGATTCAAAAAATAAATTAAAACACATAATTGCTAATGAAGTGAGTTAAAGGAATAAGAAAAGACAGATATTAAGAACTAAATTTCAGATTTTCAAATGCTGTCTGGGGCTCAACTGGTAGAATGCCTGCCTGGCAAATACAAGACCCTGAATTCAAACTCTAAGACTGTCAAAAACATATAAAGTTTAAAATGTGCACAACAAGTAATTCTGTCCAATTTCTAAAGGCTTTGACCCCAAACTTTTTAACGCAATGAAGAAAATTCTCTGAAAAATCAGAGCAAGGTTGGTGTTTATGGTTATTATGGAGTGCCTAGAGTGAAATTTCATCATGAAAACAGCATTTTCTAACCAATTTACTTAATTCTGAGATCAATTTCAATCACATAAGCATTTAGTTGTAACCAACATAAATCAAGGGAGTAAGTCTTCAAGAGAAAGGTAATTTAAAATTCATATATAGTACGTGGCTTAAATTCATAAATTAAAACAAACTAGAAACCTCAAAAAGCTGCCTAGTTTCTCAGTGAAAGTTTGTGTAAATGTAAAGCTACTAATGTATCTAGAATATAAAGATGCCTGTTCTAAAAGCCTCTCATGAAAACCAGCTCAACTCCTGATTGGTTATATGATTACAAATGAAAACTGCTATGAATGTATTTAAATAGTTTGTAACAGAATGTTTCTGAGTGTCTTGATTTTGCTGTTTCTTCTAGTGAAGATGATGTCTACCAAAGACATGGCTAAAGTAATGATTGTCATGCTAGCAATTTGTTTTCTTACAAAAACAGATGGCAAACCTATTAGGTAAGTATTGCAGCCTACTCTTCATTGGGAAGGTATGGGACTGGCTTGTTTTATCTGATTGATGGGAAGCTAATAAAGTGGCTCTCTTCTGCTTTTGTTCTTCCTAGGAAGAGAGCAGTCAGTGAAATACAGCTTATGCACAACCTGGGAAAACACCTGGCCTCCATGGAGAGGGTGGAATGGCTGCGTAAGAAGCTGCAGGATGTGCACAATTTTGTTAGCTTTGGAGCCCATTTAGCTGCCAGAGAAGGGGGTTACCAGAGGTTTCCTAAAAAGGAGGATAATGTCCTCATTGACAACTTTCAAAAAAGTCTTGGAGAGGGAGACAAAGCTGATGTAGATGTATTAGTTAAGGCCAAATCTCAATAAAATACAGCTCTGATTAGACTGCTGCTCTAGGCAGCAACATTAGAGGTTGTTAACTCTTTCTCAAGCTTTATTAAGATTATAAAGTGCCAATCCTATTACCAAAATTTGCATGTGATCCATTGCCAACTATCCTAACTGCCATTTTTGGATCATTTTAATATCAGTCTATAGTATATTATTGCATAACATGAGAGAATAAATTACACATTTCATGTCTACCCCTCCTAATAAAGCAAAATAAAACTTTAATGATCATGAATGGAAAGAAGTGTTTTTGTCATTAAAAGTATGGCTTTGGGGGGGGGTTGTAATGGATGTCAAGTGATTATAGTGAGAAGAGTTTATAGAAAAAAACAAAAAAGGGGCTGGGAAGGTGGTTCAGTGGTAGAATGCTTGCCTTGCATGCATAAGGCCCTGGGTTCAATTTCTCAGCACCACATAAGCAAAAAGAAAAAAGCCAGAAGTGGCGCTGTGGCTCAAGTGGTAGAGCACTAGCCTTGAGCTGAAGAGCTGAGGGACAGTGCCCAGGCCCAGAGTTCAGTCCCCACAACCGGACCCCCCCCAAAAAAAAAGAAAGAAAAAAATTTCATCTATTTCACAGTTTGATGTTTTCATCATAATTTATTTCTAATAACAAACAACTAGATTCCCAGATCCTCACTATCTGGACACAGTTGTATCCTTAATTTAAGTAATAGCAGTGAAATATTCAGAAAAAAGGACAGAAACTGGTGTGAAGCTTGACCACTTGATTTGTCACCACAAAACCCCATGGATCAACTTTACTAGAATCCCAGACTCTAAGCAGTACAAATGTAATATGAATTATTAGCAAATGCCTGTTGAATATGCATTATAACATATTTGTTCTGCACTACACCCACAAATAGTCCAAACAGTTAACAAAATACATATTGTCCTTGTCTTCACTAGCCCCTAATTTTTTATTATTTCATGATAAGTCTGATGATGGCTATGTTGGAAAAACAAGATACTGCCAAAGTATAAAACACAGAGCCCTATTTTTACTTAGCAATGTTGTCCAACAGAATTTTCTGCAGTAATGTTGTACTCTATACTCCGGGCTAACTGGTATCATGATCCCATAGGTATTTCTCTAAAATGTGGCTAATGTGACCAACTATGTATTTTAGATTTAATTTGAATTCATTTAATTCAAATAGCAACACATGGTAGATAATCACAGCATAAATCTATATCAAGATGATCCCCCAAATCAGGGAGATGAGTCAGAGAAAAAGTCAAGTAGAAAGTGGCTCAGTGGTAGAGCGCTTGCCTTGCATGCCTGAGGCCCTGGGTTCGATTCCTCAGCACCACATAAGCAAAAAGGGAAAAAAAGCCGGAAGTGGTGCTGTGGCTCAAGTGGTAGAGCGCTAGCCTTGAGCTGAAGAGCTGAGGGACAGCGCCCAGGCCCCACGACCTGACCAAAAAAAAAAAAAAGAAAAGAAAAAAGTAGGTGAATCTCCCAGGGAGGCTGTGAGCAGGGAGGGGCCATAGCTAGATACTGCAAGCTGAGTCAAGTTCCTAGGAGGACAGAGAGAAGCAAGGGATCTTCTTCAAATGGCAGCACCTTGAGATACACAGAAGGGGAAGGGCTCTGCATGTTGGAAGGGACTTTAATGGCAAGTAAACTATGCCAATCAGAAGCCTATGAACAGTTGTCTGGCATACTGGTGTAATCTGTCAGCCTGTAAATACTATGCAGGGAAGCAAATCTACTTTAGGGTAAAGGGAAACTGATGCATTACATAATCACTAGAATGCAGAAGAAACAAATCCTAACTGGCCCTGGCTCAGAGGGTCCTGTTCTCTCTTCTTATCTCAATACTGCTTGAACAGAATCCTGAAACAACTCCAATGAGAATCAGGAGGCAGTTGTTCCTGCTGCTGTGCTGCTGTGCTGCTGTTGTAGAATGCAGTGTCCCAACAGCCCAGCACGTCATAAGTCCACTCCACTACCTCTTACTGTCCAGTCACTGGCTTTTGGCTGAAAACTTTGCCAAAACCAAAAAAGCTGATATCATACCCTCCATATTCATGCTGCCAGCAGGAATAGTGTTGTGAAAATAGGGCCTTAGTTAATCTTTCACAGTGTCCCAGGAGTTTATAAGACTGACTCTAAATCTCTACTAGAACCTTAGTTGCAGAGAGAGGCCCTCTTTTGGCTCTTGAGCTCATGTGAGGAAAGAGTGCGCACTGGACAGTGGCAGGTACTTGCTTTCTACTCCTGATAGTACTGGCTCCACAGGGAATATCTGGACTCCTTACCTATGGAGCTCTTTGGAAATCTCCTTGATGTCTCTATGAGTGTTATCTCAGATATAAGCCAGTTTTACAAGATGGCCTGTGAAGCAGAAGTAGAGGCTATGTTCAGACCAGCAGACCTAGGTGATCCTGCCTCCTTAATTCTTCCTGCAATTTAGAATTATATCTCTTTATCAGAAATGCCACTATATTGATGTCAAGTTATTACTCATTGTATTAAATGTTACAGCACTCATTATTGGTAGAATGAATCTCTGGACAGTATTGGATATTTGGGCTTCCCTGATTTGTGTGCTGATTTTTCTCAGATGTCAATTTCTGTTTTAGTTTCTAGTCCAGCACATTTGGAGCTCTTTGTGTATTCTACTCAAAATATTTTATGGGTTTTATATGTCACAATCATTTTTCTCTCAGCGTTTCAGACCATTTTAATTTTATCTATTCTAAATTTTCAGATACTTAATATATCTTTTTATTTTAATTTTTATTGTATTGTTTGTAGTTAGGGGAGTCTCAAAGATTTTTGTTATTTTCCTCCAGATAGGATCTTGTTATGGAGTCCAGGTGACTTCCAGCTGACTGAATAGCAGGCTGGCCTGGAATTCTCAATCCTCATGAGGTAGCATTCTATACGGTTTTGGTTATATGAGTGTAGCACCATGCTAGGCTTTTATATCTTTCTTACTCAAACAGGAATCACAAAAATCAATGTATCTAACCAAATTGTGGCAGCAAGAACATATGGTGTGTGTTTATACCAAGTAGAAGGAAGCTGAAAAAAAGAAGGGCCTTAAAATCTGGTGTAACATCCAAACATACTTCCTCAGAGACCTCAGCTAGGTCCCAAAATATACTACCTCCAAAATCCAAGACAG
The DNA here is from genome assembly GCF_000151885.1 of Dipodomys ordii. NCBI lineage: Eukaryota > Metazoa > Chordata > Mammalia > Rodentia > Heteromyidae > Dipodomys > Dipodomys ordii. The sequence goes on from NW_012267329.1 coordinate 31,365, forward strand.
CTGAGAGCCCAGTGGGGACTTTACATATTGGAACCATAACTTGGTATAGGGCAGGAGAAGTAGAGGACATGATTAGTGAATATTAAACAGGAATCTTGGAAAAGACTCATGCCCTGTATAAGACATTTCTAGGCAAAGATGGTGGGCATATATGCTAAGTGCTTCTACAATAGTACTATCTAGGTGAGGAGTGCTTATTTTTTTCTTTGCTTAGTTCAGCCTAAGTCACAGCACCTTCAATTGTTTATAGCGCTCAGTACAGTAACATACTGTAGGATTGCAGTCTAGTATAGACCATTCCATAGAGTCAAACATATATCAGACCAGGCAACCTGAGTTTAGATAAGTGTGCCCTGGGATCCTGTGATGCTCCTAATCCTCTCACTCTCTCTTGTATTCTTGCATTGTGTTTCAGATAGGGGCTACGTTTTTTGGAATGTTCAATCCTGGAATTGTGATTCTCCTATCTAAAGCCTCCTGTATACCTCAGGTAACAAGTATGTACCACCATTCAGGATTTCATATTGAGATGTAACCATTTTTTTAAAATCAAGGTTGGCTGCTCAATATGATCTTCCTGATCTCTGTCCTCATTCCCTTGCCCCCAAGTACCTGGGATTACTAGTGTAAGTCACTGCTCTTAGCCCAAATTACCATTTTTTTTTTTTTGTTGGTTGTGGGGCCTGAACTCTGGGCCTAGGCACTGTCCTTCAGCTCTTCAGCTCAAGGCTAGCACTCTACCACTTGAGCCACAGCGCCACTTCCGGCTTTTTCTGCTTATGTGGTGCTGAGGAATCGAACCCGGGGCTCATGCATGCAAGGCCAGCACACTACCACTAAGTCACCTTTCCAGCCCCCAAATAAAATTTTTAAAGAACAATCTTTGTCTTTAAGTAATCCATGAATGAACTTTAAGATAGGTCACTATTTCAGTGTTACAATTCTCCATTTTGTATTCTTAGGGAGATTGATACTTTTTAACTCGGTTCTGGGCCGCTTATAGGAAGGCATTTTGCTTACTATATTACACCTGAATTATTGTTTCTTAAGCCATGAAGCCTGAGACTTCCTATTTTACCATTTTGTTGAGTAACCTAAGTTAATAACCTAAGTTTGTTTTTACCTTGATACATTTGTTCTAATAAGAGTTTATCTAGACAAACTGTACAACATAGTCTTCTTTATAGACATTTCTATTATCATATTTATCAGTTCATTGAGTTCTTCCAAAATATCCATCAGGATTTTTATGGGAAGCATGTTAAAATTATACATTATTGGTAGGAATTTTTTCATCCTTACTATGTCATCCTGTTTGTCAGCATTGTGAGGTCCTCATTTGTTCTAATCTCCTTTTATGCTTTTTATATAATTGAATTCTCTCTAGAAGGATCTTCTGCATTCTGTGTTGTTAAACACTATATAGTATGATG
>NW_012267329.1:33022-36675 GCF_000151885.1 Dipodomys ordii
GAGCCACTGGTGCCCGGCTATGATGGCTATTTTGGATGGCATCTATGTTGTTAAAATTTTTCTAGATGGTTATTTTGGCATAAAGAAAATTGTTCCTTCTGCTAATTTTCTCCTTAACCCAGTATTGGAGACTCTTATTAGTTTTAACTGTTTAACTTTTGATTAAGTTTGTTTTGCAGTGCAGTTGATCACATATTGTAAAATTATGAAATTTTCATGTCTTCTTATCTCTGATTATATTTTATTATAGATTCTTATATTAGTGTCTAGAAAGTAAAGTTTGTGTTGATGAGTGAAGATATTGGCCTAAGATCATTCTATTGTTGACATGAGAGCAAATATGTATTTACACTGTCAATAAGAGAAAGATCCTTCCATATTGAGCACATTCTCTTCCATAATTGATTTACAACAAGTATTCAGGAAATGTCAAGAAGTATTTGGACTTTACTTTTTTTGTTCAACCACATATAAATTTCATTTTTAGTCAGCGCTCTAAATTAAGGTCTAAATAGGGATGCAGGTTGACCTATTGTAACAATGAGATGTATAAGACACTATGTTGAAAAACGAACCTTACAATTTAGGTGGGGGGGAGTGTAGTTGTGGAGGTGGGAGGGAAGGGATGGTAGGGGAAAAACAGAGGAGGCAAAAATGCTTGATAAGAAATGACTCATTACCTTGCTCATGTAACTGTAACACCTCTGTACAGTATTTTCACAATAAAAAAACTTATTAAAAATAACTAGGGAAAGCCAAATCATATTCTGCTAGAAGCCTCTTACTCCCATGAGAATGGCTATCAGAGAACAAAGTTGACCAAACAAACCAGAGATCCACAGAGATCTGGTTAAAAAAAAGAGAGAGAGAGATACACAGAGAGACTGGTTAAAAAAAAATTAAAAAAACAAAACAAAAAAAATGTTTATATATGCTCATGAAAAACTCTATTAAGTATTTTTAATCTTTCAAACAACAAAAATGTATCATGTGTTTAGAATCTCATAGATAATAAACATGTAGTTTTTAAGAAAAATTAAAATAGATATCTATCATCATCTCTTATCAGATTATGAAACAGAATATGCCTCATGGCTTAGAACTTCCTTTTAAGTTCTTCCTGATTACACACCAACTTTTTTCCACAACCTGTTTTCAGATTTATCATTATTTGCTTTTTGCTTGCTTTTCTTTGAACTACATATTTATCCTTTAAAAATGAATAGTCATATATATATATATGTACATATATGTGGAGAGAGAGAGAGAGAGACAGAGAGAGAGAGAATGTGTGTGTGTACAAGTCCTGTGACTTGAACTTAGGGCCTGGGCACAGTCCCTGAGCTTCTTTTGCTCAAGTCTAGCACTCTACCACTTGAGCCAGTGTCGCTTATGGCTTGTTCTGTTTATGTGGTATGGAGGAATCTAGTCCAGGACTTCATGCATGCTAGCAAACACTCTACCACCAAGCCACATTGCCAGTCCCCATGTTTTTTTTTTCTTATACTTCCCTTTCAACAACTCAAGGCTATCTTTCCAGCCTATGATACCAATTTTTATTCTTTTCATCAGTGAAGGACAAATATTAAGTAATAGGGGTGTATTTTAGGTGTTTGCTAGTCAGCTACGGATTTAATGGCACTCATTTCGTATTACTTTAGATAATAAAATTGTTATGATGATAGATCTCAAAGTATATAGTACACATCTAACCTAAATAGGATTTGTTCAGCTGTTTGTTCCATATGAATGGATGTAATATTAAGGAAGAGATGAACAGGTTCATAGATTGCCTCTAGAGTCCACTCATATCAAATCATACAAGGTTTGTTTCCATTGCTTTTAGTCAAAGGTATGAAAGTATTATCAGGTAGGCCTGGAAAAGTATATACCATGGATTTACATCTCAAGACTATGATATAATTCTGAAAACACACTTGATAATATATACAGAAATATACATAAGGTACAAATATGTATGGTTATCTTTGCCCTATAAGATACTTCCCAGTAATAACTCTACATCAGGAAATTACAAGTATTGACAACAATACAGATATCTCTGACACAATCCCCAAATACTATAGTAAACATTGTTAGTATCCAACTAGCTGAAAGTTAAGAGAAGTAAGATTACCCATTGGAGTGGATGTGGCAGCTTTGGCACTGTACTTGAGAGTCAATTGAGAATGAAATCATCTGTAACCACACAAAAGATCCTCCTGTAATCAAAGAGCAAATATAAAAGATACACTTGATATGCTACAGTCCAAATCATAGGCTGTCTCAGGTTGACTAGCAACTATTTAGCATCATCTGCTAACAGATCTAGAACTTCTTTAGTGATTATATGGTAGGTTTTGTTTAAATTTTTTCAAATCATTGAGCTTCTTGATCATTAAAAAATGGCTTGATATGTACCAATTTCTACAAATATGTCAATTGGAGATTAAAACTGGGAGAGAGCAAGGGAAAGGGTGACATTGTCCAAAAAGAAATGTACTTTTACCTGACTTATGAAACTGTAACCCATCTGTACATCACCTTTATAATAACAATTAAAAACTTTTCAAGTTAAAAAACAAATATGCCTGTTATTCAGTTTAAATATTAAAGAGAGTAACATTAGATTTAATATAAAGTGGCAAGCTACAGAGTAAATATATGACAGGAAAGACTCAAAAATTATTTTTGATTAAAGCCTTTTGAGTTACTTTTGGGGGGGGTAGGTTGTGGGGCTTGAACTCAGGGCCTGGGCACTGTCCCTGAGCCTCTTTGTGCTCAAGGCTAGCACTCTACCACTTGAGCCAGCCCCACTTCCAGCTTTTAAGTGGTTAAATGGAGATAGGAGTCTCACGGGGACTTTTTTGCCTGGGCTGGCTTCTAACATAATCTTCAGATCTCAGCCTCCTGAGTAGCTAGGATTACAGGTGTGAGCCACTGGCACCTGACTATTGAGCTACATTTGAAACAGCAGTAAAAGAACGAATCCTTACTTATGTAACTGTAATTCCTCTATATATCACCTTTACAATAAAATAAAATAATTAAAAATAAAAAAGAATGAATATCTGACATAACATTCTTTAGAAATCTCTGTATCTTGAAATCAAAGAGGCTGGTGGGGGAGAGAAAGATTCTGACGCAATGTTAATGTATAGAAAGATAATTTTTCTGAAGAAGATCCTTACCTACTGTGTTTATTTTCTGGCTACACTCCAAATACTGACTACACTCCAAATACTGAAGTTGAAAAAAACTCTTTCACTCCTGAATAGTCATTTTCTTCCACAGGTTTCAGCCTTTTCCAACTTTCTAGTCTGATGATTATACATGAATTTATTTTCAGCTCTTGTTATTGGCATTCCTATAAAGATGTCACTTCCTCTCAAGAACAGGATTAAAAACAGAGACATTTGAGGTCACTAGATAAAGTGGTCAAAACTAGGAATAGATAGCAATGCTCCTATCCTCCAGGTAACAGTGCTCTTTTGTGACACAGCCCGAGGAAAGCTTCCTTTGTTATTCCACTCATAGCTCTTAGCTGCCTAGTAATGTAACTATCAGGATGTATGCAGAAGCAGCAGAATATAAAGTTTCTTATGCTACATTTAAGGGATATAGTTTCCCTTTAAAACATGAAATTATGTGTT
>NW_012267329.1:37039-40297 GCF_000151885.1 Dipodomys ordii
GTTGGTATTAAAAACGTCATGAGCAAATGAGGAAAGAACACTAAGAAGTAATAAGACATCATTATTAATAAAATAAACAGTGGAAATAAGATTCAGTCCAACATTCTATTAAGCAACACATCCCAAGATTCATATTCAATTGATGAATCCAATGCTTTTTCAAAGCTTGCACAAATTCTTTTAATGCTGAGAAGAATGTACATTAAGTCAGTAAATAGCTTAAAATCAGGCTCTGCAAAGTTGCTATTCATAGTTATGATAACAGTTATAATCATGAAGTTCTATCCTGAAAACATTTACAGTACTACTTAAGTAAACAGTGATCATACTGTTCCCAATCAATATATCAATTTTTTTTTTGTCGGTCATGGGGCTTGAACACTGGGCTTGGGCACTGTCCCTCAGCTCTTCAGCTCAAGGCAAGCGCTCTACCACTTGAGCCATAGCGCCACTTCCAACATCAATTTTTAATTATAAGTATTTAGTCATAAAAATCATATGAAGAAATCCTTAAACTTTGATTCACCTGTGGCTTACAATTTATATATCAAAATTTTCACAAGAAATCTCAAAAAGTACCTAGACAAGTAGTAGTATGTATACTATGTGATTTATATACATATAAAATCATGAATATTTAGTAAAGACATTACTGCAAAAATAGTCTTGGCAATGAAAAAAAGCAAAAATATTCCATACTATCATTAAAAGGTATTAAAACTTCTCTCTCATTTCTCCTAATGTGTATATATATGTTAGTAACATGTCCATCCTATAAAAAGGTTGATTCCAAAGGCTCTCATGAAAACCAACTCAATTAGTTCCTATCATATCTGTTACTAATTATGTGGCTATAAATGGAAATGGTTATCAATGCATTTATGTTGATTAAATCACAGAATATATTTTTCAATAGCTAATTTTGCTTTCTCTCACAGTGGATGTCTACAAAAGATAAGGCTAAAGTAATGATTGTTATGATAGCAATTTGTTTTCTGATAAAAAGAGATTGCAAACCTGTTGGGTGAGTATTGAAGCCTGTTGGGCGTTGGGAGGTCATGGAATGGATTTTTTTAAATTACATTTTATTATCATTAAGTAACTGTACATAGAAGTTACCATTCAATAAATAAGTTTATGAGTATTATACATGTTGCTCAATGTACCCCATCTGGAATGGATTTTTTAATGTTGGTTTTATAACTTGAACACTGAGCGCTTATGGGGTTGTCTTCTCTCTTATTGTAGATCTAAGATGAAAACCACAGCTGCAGTGCCATTCACTGAATATTTGGAAACAGATGTGATCTTCCAGGACAGACTTTCTTACTTGATTGTTACTTTAAAACTTAAGAGAATTTCAATGTTACATCATACAGATTAGCAATCCTACATGCTTCAAGAAACAGAAAGCATGACACAACATACATGACGTACAGCTATCAAAAAAGTATTGGAGAAGGAGGCAAAGCTGATATTGGTGCATTACTTAATGTTAAAACTCATTGAAAACAAGACGTATTGAAAGCACTGTTCTACATGTCGTAAGACAATCATTTTTGTAATCCTAGCTATCAGGAGGCTGAGATATGAGGATCCTGATTCAAAGCCAGCCCGGGCAGGAAAAGTCCTTAAGACTCTTATCTCCAATAAACTACTAGAAAACCAGAAGTAGTGTTGTAGCTCTCAAGTGGTAGAGTGCTCACCTTGAGCTGAAGAGCTCAGGAACAGTGCCCAGGCCCAGAGTTCAAGCCCCAGGACTGACCAAAAAAAAAAAAAAGACAATCATTTTACATTTTGATGCTACATTTTACATCTTACATGCTACATTTTCAAAATCCTACTCAGATTTTAAGCGCCAATATTTCTAATACTAACATGGAATATAATCTATTACCAGGTATAATAGCCACAAATTTAAATAAATTATCAATTTTTAATAAGGAGTTCGCTCCTTTCTCTAAGTTTTATTTATTGTTAGTAATGGGGCTAGAATTCAGGGCCTGGGTATTGTACCTGAGGCTTTTGTGCTTAAGGCTCATGCTTTTCCACTTTGAGCTACAGCTCAAATAACTTTTATTATCATGATTATAATAATATGAGGTTAAATGTTCATCATATAATAGATACCCATATATATATATATATATACATATATATATATATACATATAAAAATGATTCTTATTATGTAGTGCTGTTATCCTTTTCACCTTAGGAAGAAAAATAAATTTTCAGGATAAAAAGACATACTCATTAGGTGCCAGTAGCTCATAATTGTATCTACTCAGGAGACTAACCTAGAGGATAATGGTTCAAAGCCAGTCTGGTAGAAAAGTCTGTTAGATTCCATGTCCAACTAATCAGCAAAATGAAGACCAATGGGTTGGAGACATGGCTCAGTTGGTAGAGTACTAGCCAATAAGCAAAAGCAGTGGCAGGTACTGAGTTTGAGTCTTTGTCTCAGACCTTAAAGAAAGTAAAGTAAGTGAAGACTGAGACATTAATCAAGTGGTAGAATGCCATTCATGTGCAAGAAAGTTGAGTGAGAGAGCAGTTATCAGTTCAATCCATAGACCAGAATCAAAAAATGCAGATTAGTCTAATACCTAATGAATAACCAATCCACTCATGTTTCTCAGATGAAATCAAAGTTTTATTTTTACTGAAAGAAATTTAATTGCTTGTTTCATTATTATACTCAGATTCAGTGGCTTTTTCATGAAATATATCAGCCATTGCATGAACTGGTATACAATAGAGACATGGCTCTTATCTTCATGAAGCCTACCACCTGGTGAGAAATATACATGATATTTGACTTTTTAACTTTGATGGGTATATAAGACACTGTAAGAAAGTGAAATATAAAACTAGATAAATGATGTTCAAAGAACTTTCAGTAAAGATAAAGTGTTCTATGATCTATCTGATATTATGACCATTTAACAATTTCCTAAAATATAGCTAATATGATCAGTGATGGATTTTAGGTTTAACTTAGTTTGAAGTTATTTAATACAAATAGCAACACACTGGGAGAACAGTGGGGAAGGGATCACATCGTCAAAAAATAAATGTACGTTTTCTGTACATCACCTTTATAATAACAATTTAAAATATTAAAAATAGCTTGGGTTGGGAAGGTGGCTCAGTGGCAGAGTGCTTGCCTTGCACTCATGAGGCCCTGGGTTCGATGTCTCAGCACCACATAAGCAGAAAAAGCCAGAAGTGGCACTGTGGCTCAAATGGTAGAGTG
>NW_012267329.1:41287-87867 GCF_000151885.1 Dipodomys ordii
TTTCAATGCCATAATTCTATTTCGTATTTTGGGGGAAACTATTGATTTTTAACTGGATTCTGGGCCTTTTGCTTAAAACATTGTTTCTTTATTTTTATTTTTATTTTTTTCCCATCCCTTGCCATCCTCCCCCGCCTCCCCACTCAATCCTCTCCCCCCACCAAAGTTGTAAAGTTCGTTTTCAACATAACATTGTTTCTTTTTAAATATAATTTTATTGTTATTTTTAAGGTGTTGTACAGAGAGATTACCATTTTATAAATTAGGTAAAGAACAATTTCTTTTTTTGGACATTGTCACCTTTTCCTTCTCTTTCTCTGAGTTTCCCCCTCCCATCCCTGCCTGTAAGTAACATACAATTGATTCTTAAACCATGAAACCTGAGACTTTCTATTTTACCATTTTGTTGAATAGAATGACCTAAGTTTTTTGTTTACTTGTTCGACTGAGAGATTTATATGTACCTGTAATATGGCCAAACTGTCTGTTATTTGCAAATTCTTCTTTGTAAACATTTCTACTAGCATACTAATTTATGAGTTTATTAAGTTCTCCTAAAATACCCATCAGAATTTTATGGGGAGTATATTAAAGTTACATTGTGGGTAGAAATAATTGTTATCTTTACTATATTATCCTGTTTGTTAGCATTCTGAATCATTTATTTTAATCACTTTTTTTTATCTTTTGGGTCCAGTCCTGGGGCCTGAACTCTGGGCCTGGGCACTGTCCCTCAGCTCTTCAGCTCAAGGCTAGCGCTCTACCATTTGAGCCACAGCACCACTTCCGGCTTTTTTCTTTTTGCTTATGTGGTGCTGAGGAATCGAACCCAGGGCCTCAGGCATGCAAGGCAAGCGCTCTACCACTGAGCCACCTTCCCAGCCCTCTAATCACCTTTTATGTTTTCTATGTACTAAAATTTTTTCTGGGACAATCTCCTGTGTCCCACATCAATTGCTAAAAATATATATAGTACCAAGGCTATTTTAGATGATATGTTTTTAATGTTTGTAGATGGTTATTTTTGGTATAGAGTTAATTGTTTCTTTTGATAATTTTCTCCTAAATCAAGTATTATGGGGCTCTTATTAGTTCTAATAGTATCTTTTTTTCTTAAACTTGTTTTCCAATGTAAACGATCACATAAAGTGAAATAATGATGTTTTCATGTCTTCCTGTCTCTGATTACACTGTTTTTAGTTTTCTTTTTTAAATCAAATTGAAAATATTAATTATCCTCCGGTGGTTGTTTAAAGGGATTTCAATTCAACATCAGTTTGTGAAAACAATGCACCTTGATCAGTGTCACCCTTTCATCAATCTCCTCATCTCACTTAGCTAACCCAACCAATTCCCTAAATTTATCTGATTACATGTTTTATTAAAGATTCTTATAGCAGTGTCTAGACTGCACAAGTTTATATTTATGATAAAGATTTTGGCCATGGTCATTCTATTCTTCATACTGACATTAACTTAAAAAAAACTTCTTAATATTTTGATCACATATCTTTCCATTATTAGTTTAAAAACAATTCTCTGGAAATGTCAAAAAGTATTGAATGTTATGTTTTCTACTCCAAACTTACATAAATTTTCCCATTTAGTCAGTGCTCTAAATTAAACACTTTTATATACCTGTGATAAAATCTACTTCCTAAATATTTCCTTTATGATTTTTAGTATTTTATTTTTAGTAACAGTGCTTAGGCTTAAACTCAGGGCCTGGGTGCTGTCCTTGTGCTTTATCTGCTCAATGCTATCACTCCACCACATGAGGCACAGTTAAACTTCCTTTTTTATTTTTGAACAGTAAAATGCACTATATATTCAGAATCTTACAGAAAACATATATAGTTCTTAAGAAAGAGCAAGCTGGGCACCAGGGGCTCACACTTGTAATCCTAGCTACTCAGAGGCTGAGATCTGAGGATCACGGTTCAAAGCCAGCCCAGGGAAAGAAAGTCCATGAGACTCATCTCTAATAAACCACCAGAAAACTGGAAGTGGCGCTTTGGCTCAAGTGGTAGAGCGCTCGCCTTGAGCTAAAAAGTGCAGGGACAGCACCCAAGCCCAGAGTTCAAATCCTATGACCAACCAAAAAAAAAAAAAAAGAGCAAAATGGACATCCATTACTCACTGTTCAGATTATGAGACAGAATACTGCTCACAGCTTAGACTCTCTTATAAGTTCTTCCTCTATCACACACCAACTATTTCCCATATTCTTGCTTACAGGCTTACAGTTAACTTGATTGCTTTTCTTTATAATTTAAAACATATATGTATTTTTAAATGGAATAATCCAATATATTTTCTTCATACACTAAACAACTTGTCTGTCTTTTCAGCCCATATATAAATTTTTATTTATGTTCACCAGTAATAGGAAAGTATTAAAATTTATCTGCATGTTTAATGTGTTTGCAGATTTAAAGGTACTTATTTCCATATTACTTTGGGTAATAAAATTGTTATGATTTTAAAATCTCAAATCTACACACACCTAATGTGTTTACACCATATTATTGGATGTAATATTAGGGTGTGGTTGAACAGGTTCATAGATACTAGGTTTGTTTCCATTTCTTTTAGTCCAAAGTATGAAAGTATTATAAGGTAGGCTTGTAAAAGCATATATCATGTGTTTATATCTCATTGAGTATGATATAATCCTGAAAACATGCTTGATAATATACACAGGAATGTAAAAAATAATTGAACTAGTATTCTTTGCCTGCATAGAAACTTCCCAGTAACAACTTTATACCAGGAAATCACAAGTATTGAACACTGCAAGCCAGGTATCTCTAACACTATCCTAAACACTATAATAAACAGTATTACTCTCCAGTTATTGGAAAGTTAAGAGGAATGGGGACTGCCTCTTGGGGATGTGGCATCTTTGGTCTTGTACTTGAGAACCAATTGGGAGCAATGTCATCTTTAAACATACAAAAGATCCTCCTGCTGGGCAAAGACATATAAAAGACTCCTTTGACAGGCTCCATCCAAACATTTGATTCTCTGGTTTACCAGCAACTATTTAGCATCACCTGCTAACACATCTAGAAGAAGTTCTTGCTTTTTAAGTCATTCTATGGTAAGTTTTTTTTTAATCTTCTTAAAATCACTGAGCTGGTTGATTAACATACAATTAATTTGTACCAAGTGTTACAAATATGTGATTTGTCCTCTGTAAATATTAAAGAAGTGATCATTGGGTTTATTATAAAGTAAAAATTACAGAATAAATTTATGCTGAAAAGTCATAAAATATTTCTTGGTTAATATATTCTAAGCTACCTTTTTAAAAACACCTCTGAAATAACAATGAAAGAATTAAATCTGGCATAACATATTTTAAACATTTCTTTCTTATCTTGAAAGAAAAGAGGCTGTGGGAGAGAGAAGTCCTGATTCCAACTATTAATAAGTGATTATTTTCTTAAAATCCTTACCCCAGTGTTTCTTTCCTGGTTGATACTTTACTCTGAATAAAGTCATTTTTAGCTTTTTTTCATGACATTTTCTCAAAGACACAAAGTAGGGATGTTTGAGGTTACCAGGGAAAGGGAACAAAGTATTAGATTAGACACCAATGCTCCCATCCTCCAACTACAGTGCTCATTTGTGACACAAATCGAGGAACCTTTCATTTGTTCCTCTAGTCACAGTTTTTATCTGCCCAGTAATGTAGTAATATAGACATGTAGCAGGCTATGAAGTTTTTTATGCTGCTTTAAAAATAAAATACATAGTTTTAAAATAATGTACTTTAACATAAAAGTATTAGATTATGTGTTTTAAGATAACTGTGAGCATTTAGAAAATATGTTCCTATAATAATAACCTTTACAATTTTCAAAAGGCACAGGATGCAAAAATATTCCATACTGGTATTAAATTTTTCATGAGTAAATGAGAAAAGAGCACTAACTTATACTAAAACATCATTGTTAACAAACAGAGGAAAGATGTAGTCAAGCATTCTATTAAGCATCACACCTCAAAATGCAGAATCAGTTGCTATCAAAGAGGAGTGTTCATTAAATCAATAAATATCTGAAAAACAGGTCCGCCAAATTTTCTATTCAGACATGATAGCAGTTTCTCTAATAAAGCATCCTGAAAATAGCACTTGCTTCATAAATAATGATTACAGTTTACCTAATTAAGAAAAATCAATTTCTAATGCATTGTACTTAGTATAAAAACTTAAAATAGGATTTTTTTTAAATTGCACTCATCATGTGATTTAAAATTTATATAATTTGCAAAAGAAATCTAAAAAAATTAACAAGACAGTACAAGTCTTATGTCTAGTTTCTTTTAGCAAAAAAGTATCAAGACAGTAAAAGTCTTCTGTCTAGTTTATTTTAGCATGTATATATGATGCTACTAATGTATTATCCTATAAGACTGGTTATAAAGGCTCTCATGAAAAGTAACCAAATTAGTTTCTGTCATATCTGTTACTATGTGGTTATAAATTGAAACTGCAATCAATGGGTCTATATCATTTACTGAATGTATTTTTAAAATACTTTAATTTTGCTTCCCTTCACAGTGCAAATGATGTCTACAAAAGATATGGCTAAAATAATTTTTGCCATTCTAGCAATTTGTTTTCTTACAAAAACGGATGGCAAACTTATCGGGTAAGTACCAAAACCTATGGTGTATTAGGAGGTGATGGAATGGATCATTATGGTTCTTTTTATGATTTGGACATGGGAGACTTGTGGACTGGTCTTCTTTGTTTTTGTAGTTCTAGGATGAGAAATGTGACTCCAGAAGATATGCTGGCCTGTGTGAATGAATTTGTGACCAACGAGGAGCGACATACTTGGTTGACAAGTTATCTGGAACAAATGAAAGTTTTGAGTGTAGGTAATCCAGGTCCACATTCTCATGAGCCTGAAGGAATGGAAAGCAATAATCCTGCTAACAGCTCTCAAGGAAGCACTGGAGAAACTGGCAAAGCTAATAGAAATGTATTACTTAATGCTGAAACCTAGCAAATACAAGATGTATTTAAAGCAATGCTTTACATATAGGACAACTGTTTTTACATCTGCTACATTTTCAAAATCCTACTCAGATTTCCAAATGTCAATATATTAAATACTACTAACCATTGCATGTGATCCACTAATGAGACATGATAGCTACAAATTTCAATGGATTATTTTATTGTCACTTTTATTCATTTTACAACTCTTTGAATAAATAGAATATTCATCACTTTAAATTATATTATTTCACTACTTTATTATGAAAGATAAATCTATAATGATCATTATAAACATATGAAGTTTTCATCATTAAAAGTATGTTTACTCAGTTATAATAGGCACTCAAATATTAATACTGATCAGGATTGCATAGTACATTGATAAAGATCAATAGCACTCACAAGCTGATTTGTGGAATTGAAACTCCTTTGTACTACTACTTAATATTAAAAAATTATGCAATTCAATAAAAATATTGTTTGTCCCAATCATGTATTTCACAGTTTGACATCTAGATACTTTCTATTGTTAAGTATTAGAGCCCTCACTCCTCATTAGCACGGTAATATTATCTCAGTCATTTTAGGAAAGAAAACAAAAAGTTCAGGATAAAAATGCAGATTGCCCACGTGCTGGTGGATTTCACTTTTAATCCTAGCTACTTAAGAGGTTTTGACCTGGAGGACTGTGGTTCAGAGGCAGCCTGGGCAAAAAATCTGTGACATTCATCTGTAGTCAACCAGCAATATGTTAGACTGAAGGTGTGGTTAAACTGATAGAACATCAGGCATGAATAAGAAAGCTAAGAGTACAATGCCCTGATTTTAAGCCATCATACCAGTGCACACAGGCACGCGTGCATATATGCACGCATACATGCATGCACACTCACAAGCACACACAATGCAAAAATGCAGATTGGTCTTAAACCTAATGGGAAGGCTATTTATCTTTGCACAGACCCATTCTGATATTTCTTAAAGGTCCCAGATTGAATGGAATAGAAATTTTATATTTATAAGAAGACAATTTCATGGTTATTTTCATGACCATATTCTACCAAGTGTGCAGTTTTCCTGTACTCCTCTTTCTCTCAGTACTACCTGAGTAAAAGCCAAAGGTCACCTAATCAGGATCAGGAGGCAGATGGTCTTGTTCCTGCTATAGCATGCATGTCCCCTGCCACAGCCCAGTAGTCAGATGTTCAGTACTCTGCCTCATGACAAACTTGTAGACAAGAGAGATTTGGCTATTGGCTTCAGTAAGTCTACCTAATGAGAGAAATATAAATAGTATATGCATTTTAACTTTGATGAGTCCTCTGAAGAAAAACTGCAAGACACTAGTGGAATGTGAAATACAGACCCCTACTCAATTTATATCAATGCAGTCCAATTTTTCTCAAAGATGAAGTATCACAATCTGTGATAAACTGTGGCTAATGCAACTATGGCTTTAGATTTAATTTGAAATTAGATTAAGTGAAATCAAATAGCAACATGTGGCAGCTGGCCACTTACTAAACAACGTAGATCAATGTCACTATAATCTCCTGAATCAGAAAGATGAGTCAAGAGTTAGTCAGGTAGAAAGAAGTCAATCTTGGGTTGCAAATGTGGCTTAGTGGTAGAGTGCGTGCCTAGCATGCATGAAGCCCTGGGTTCGATTCCCCAGTACCACATAAACAGAAAAGGCTGGAAGTGGTGCTGTGGCTTAAGTGGTAGAGTTAGTTCGCCTTGAGCTAGCCCCAGGTGAAAAAAGAAAGAAAGAAGTCAATTTCCCAGGGAGGTGGCACAGCATCTTCAGAGGCCCTGAACATGGCTTGTTCTGCAAGCTTGGATGATCCCAACCTGATGGCTTCAGAAGGTTCTTGGCCCTATGAGGAAGACAAGGAAATCCACTACAAATGGCAACCCCGTGTGACACACAGGGGGTGTGGGTGGGGGGACAGGGGAGCACTGTTTTGCCTAGTGGATGGGAAAGTGGATATGGGAATTTAATGTAAAGTGTACTTTGCCAAACCAGAAGACTATGAACAATTGTGTGGCATCCTGGTATAATCCACCAGGCTTCATTTAATGCACAGATTCAAATCTACTTGTTTAAACGAGAAAGGGATGGCATTACAAAATCACTAGAATCCTTAAGAAACAGATTCCAGGTGGTCCTATGAGGACTTAAAGGCTCAGAGGGTCATGTTCTCATCTCAATACTGCCCAAGTAAAAGCCAGAGACCACCCCAGTCAGCATCAGGAGGTAGTTGCTCCTGCTACAGAATGCATGTCCCCTGTCACAACCAAGTAGTCAGATGTTCAGCACTCTGCCTCCTACCTAGTAACTGCCTTGCTACTGATCCATTTATCTATATCAGGAAGTTGACATCCAACCCTCCACATTCATGCTACTAGCAGGAATGGGGTAGCGACACTAAGGACCTTCTTCCTTCTTAGTGTCCCAGGAATTCACAAGACAATCTACATTTCTTCCAGATCCTTTGCTGCAGGTGTCTTCCCTTTTTTACTCTCCAGCTTATGAGACAAGAGTGTGCATTGGAGGGTGGCAAAGACTTGCTTCCTTTATTAGCAGTGTCGCTATATGTCAATTCCTGTGAACTTTCTCTACATGCTGACCATTTGAGAATGAATCTCCGATTTAGGAGCTGATTATTCCCCTTCCCCCGCTTTCACATTCCTGGCCCTGCAGACTTTGAGTTCTTTGTATCTTCTAATAATTCTTTGTTCTTTTTACATATAAAAAATATGTTCTCCATTTTTCAGAAAGGTTCAAGTCTTTCTATACTTAATTTTGATTATCCTAAACGATGAGTTTTACAGACTAGGGTAAAAACCTTTCACAAATAGGGTAGAAATCTTTTTCCAATTTTGGGCCACAAAGTTGTGCATTACATTGTTGTACCTTTACTTTCAGATACTGATTCTTCTGGAGTATAATCTGGCACATAACAAAAGTTATGTTGTTTTTATCTTTTGTGCTTTATAGGGTCAGTTAATATTATAAACATTATGTGTTTATAATTTTATAATTATAAAATTATAATTTGTCATTTTGTAGTCTTTTAAATTCCTGGTTTATACGAGTCTAATTTTATTGTGGGAGCTGAACAATTGTTTCACTGTCCCTACTGAGTTTTTACTTTATGCAAAGCCAGTCTCAAATGATGACTCAGTATTCTCTCTATTCTGACATTCCCCCCACCCCATCTCCTGAGTTTCTCCTTGTGCCTTCTAACAGTTTTCGGCCTCATGATTCCCCTTCTCTGTTTGGCATATATAAAGGAGTCCTTCTGACCTCTGTCCTTAGGAGTTGAGTTCATGAATGTTCATCTCAGATGCTCTTTAGATACTAGCTCTTGGTTACACAAAAAATTCATGGAGGTAGTGGTTTCTGGGAAACATGACAGAGGATGAAAGAAAATTTTGGTTCTGGTTCAATTTCAAGTAAATATCAGCATTTAGAATTAAGACAAGATTTTAAAATCAACCTTAGAAACTCTTGTCAATATTACAATAGGTTGGGTGTGTTTCATTCACTATGCTTCCCCTTTTGGGCTGAGATCCCAAGTCTCCTTTAGAGTACAGTGTCCAAATTTTAGTTCTTGTATTTTTTTTTTTTTTTTTTTTGTCGGTAGTGGGGCCTGAACTCTGGGCCTGGGCACTGTCCCTCAGCTCTTCAGCTCAAGGCTAGCACTCTACCACTTGACCCACAGCACCACTTCTTTTTTTTTTTCTGCTTATGTGGTACTGAGGAATTGAACCCAGGGCCTCACGCATGCGAGACAAGCGCTCTACCACTGAGCCACCTTCCCAGCCCACCTCTTGTAGTTTCCTTGATACAGATCTTAATGTTATATGCTGTCACCTCTCTTGGGTTTTCAGGCCATTAGTGGGTAGAGCGACTTTCATGTAAACACATTCTGGAGGTGTGTGTTTAAAATCACTAGAGAAGTTGAAAAATGAGTATGTTCCTAGGTCACAGTTTAAAAAAACCTTGCATACTACCACAATAGTACAGTCCCAGCAAATATGAAGTTCCCATTCTAAAGATTCTTGTAAAGTCCTATCTGACATGCCAGATTCTCTACAAATCTACAGACCATTCTGCTGCTCCTCCCACTTTTAATTTCAATTGTGTCTGCCACAAGTGAATGGGGAGGTCAGCACACACATAGCAGAAATGAAACCTCAGGATTCTTTGAGTGTTCCATCTGGATATAGCCACTCTACAGATCATTGGAAAATGAGGGAGTTATCTATGGCTCTGTGAACATAGACTCTCAGCATGCACCTGTAACATGCTTAGCCCAGGCATTCAGTACTTGGATTTCTAGGGCCGTGTTGATGAATCTTCTGGATCCAAGATATGTTAAGACACAGGGGACAGGTAAAAAGGCCATTCTGTCTGTTCCTCTCCAAAAGGCCTGAGGCAGATGGAGTAGAATGAGAAAAGGAATGTCTGATTACATATATGTACCACATAAGGATTGTTTGGTCAATATAAATGATTGTAGCTCCATAAGGGTATGACAGAAGTGATGATCCTTATTAAGAATTAAAAAATACTTTTATATTGTTAATATAAAGGTGATATATAGAAGGGTTACAGTTTCATAAGTCAGGTAATTTCCTTTTGGACAATGTCATTCCTTCCTTTGTCCTCCTCCAGTTTTTCCCTCCTGTCCTCACCCACAAATTGTATAGTTCATTTTCAACATAGTGTCTACTGAATATCACTGAGAAGTGAAAATTCTTATTACCAGTATTAAAACTTTATCTTTGTGTTTAGTTATTCATAAAACACAGCACCTACAATTGACTGCAGCCATCAGTACATTAACATGCTGCAGGTTTGTAATCTAGGAATAAAAAGACATTCCTTATAGCCTAGATGCAGTAGGCAATATTACTTAGGTTTGTGTGTGTTCATTATAGAATAAGGACTTCACCTAACAATACTTTTATATCTTTAAGCAACATGTAACTAAAATTTAAGATTTTTTTTCTTATCTCTTGTGCTGTGACCACCAAGTCAATGTGGCAATTCTGTTTTACATTCTTGTGGGGACTGCTGCTCTTTAAATTTGTTTCCTGTGAAGGCATTGCCTCAATTATAATTATATTGTTTCTTAAGTTATCAAGATTGAAATTTCCTATTTTGCCATCTTGCTAACATCCTAGGTTTGTTATTGAGCTTTATTTGTGGATTCTATTTGAGATATTTGTCTATTCCTGAAATACAAAGTGTTGGCACTTGCACAAATCCTATTTTATAGACATTCTACTATCACACTTCACTTACCTCTTTTACCTACAAGGATTTCATTATGATATGTGCCTAGAAATATAATATGTGGATCTTACAGTATATGCATCTTCACCTTTGTTAGCAGATACCAACCTATCTTCCCAAGTGGTTGTAGCATTTGTTTTTGTCCCAGCGTTATATTCTTTTACTTAAAAAACTTAAAATTTTTTGCAAGTCTAAAGATTATCTTTTCTTTAAATTTCATGTCCTAGGTTACTTATGTGGTTTGAAACAAGGTCTTGTTGTATAGCCCAGATTGTCCTCAAATTTACATTTTTCCTGCCTTAGTTTCGAGAATGGTGGGATTACAGATATGTACCCTCATACATAGCTGGCCCAGTTCTCTTTGTTATGCTGTTTATCTTTTACTATTGATTTATAAACATCTTTTATGAGTTCTGAATAACCTCTTTTAAATAATCTGTTTCTGTGGTTTGAATGTAGTCTTTTAACAATTTGGAAGCTTGATACCTAGAGTAATGATGTTGAGAGGTTATCACTTTTAAGTGATAGAGTGTAGTGAGAAGTAATTAGGAAGTTGAGAACATAGTCCTTTGAAGGAATTAATGTGGTTCTCAAGAACTTGATTCATTCTTACAGGAGGGGTGTTGTGGAAGTGCAATTATGGATCCTCCTCTTTATTTACTTTCTTTATTTTTTGCCATGTGGACTCTTTTTCACATGCCCTCTCACCATTTGGCTTCCAATGCTGGGAATTGAACCTAGGCCTTGTATATGCTAGGCAATATCACTGGACATTTGTAGGACACTTTTGAGTCCTTACTTCTCCATAGTGCATTATTTCTCTGCATAGCCAGACTTGTTTTCCTTTTGTTATTACCTATGCATCTTATTGTTATCAGAATATATGTATCAGTAGTATCTGCATATCTCAGTATTCTTATATACTATTTGCTGAACAGGGATAGAATTCCTTGTGTGCGTGTATAGTTTTCCTGTTCCTGTCATTAGTTGGCAGGATACAAACATTGTAGTACAAAGAAATCTAGGCTCCAAACCTTTTTTCTTTAAAAAAAATTTTTGGGATGGGGTGGAAGCAGAACAAGTGCTCTATCAGTGAGCTGGACCCCTATGCCCAATTCCTATGCTATAAAAGTAGCCTCTTATCATGCGTGGTAGCCATGCTTACAATTCTAGCACTTACGCTAAGGCAGAAATATCAGTTTGGGCTAGTGAAATTTTGTTTAAAAAGTAAGACTCTCATATGAATTGTTAATTTACAAAATTATTCAACTTTAGGCTACCTTATCCTCTGCCTTGAAAACATTTTTATTTACCATGTTATAATGTAGGCAATTGTAGAGATCAAGCTGTGCCCTGGGCTAGATATTCTACATTGAATAGAACAGTAGCTTTTAGAATGTACCTTATCATGAGTAACCCCATTTTATGAAGCAGAAGTTTGCTTATTTATTTTATTTTGGTATGGTTATTGGAGCTTGAACTGAAGAGCCTCCTGATGCTGTCTGGGCTCTTCCATTCAAGGATGGTGCTCTACCACTTGAGCAATGCCTCTGGTTCCAGTTTGCTCAATTTTGAGTACAAATACTGAGGAAGAATGACTTCATTTTGTTTGTGCAAGCCACCAATCACCATTTATTCAGCTTAAATCAAAAGGTACAAACTGATAACTTACTTTCATAGATAAAAAATTTACCATCTATGAATTCAATCATTATGAACATGTAAATGCAGGGGCATATCAAAATCATTCCAGAAGAACTTAAGTCTGTGAGTTTATCAAATACAACAAATAAATGCAATCACCTCATTTGGATCAGATTAAAGAAGGGACACTTAACATTGGTGAATATAATCACCTACCAATCCCTCACTATCAATCCCCTTACTGTATGACTCACAGGATCAGCAGGTGACAAACTCCTGTCTCTAGGAGCTTCCACTCAGCAGAGTCCAGTTTGATATAGCCCACTGAAACTGCCATTGTGCCAAGCTCTGAAACTTGGATGAGTTCTGTGCCTTGAACCAACTCTGTTTTGGCATCTCTGACCCTGAACAGCTATGTGACTGGGATCATTATATTAATGTCTACATACCACTTGCAATGACTGCATTTTGATCAATTCTCTGGCTCTTATCTTCAGTAAGACTCCTTTGAGCCTCACAGCTGCTTAAATCCTCTTATCTGTAACTGGTATATTTCTGTGAAGTTTAATGGATGATCTGAGAGTTAATATCAGTAACAGATTTTGATGGGATAAAAAGAACCTGTGTTTGTCAGTGACCACAAGAACCAAGTGAAATCAAGAATTCTTGGTGACTTAAAGTCTATAAGATTGACGCATCTTATGAATTTGTTTTCCAATAAGTTTGGACACTGTGAAGATACAAATATGTCAATGTTGCTGACATAACTTACAACAGCAACCACACAAACTTATTAATTCATTACTTCTATATCAAACTGCTGGTTTATAAGATTTGTAAATTTTTTTTTGGGGGGGTCCAGTCATGGGGGCTGAACTCTGGGCCTGGGCACTGTCCCTCAGCTCTTCAGCTCAAGGCTAGTGCTCTACCACTTAAGCCACAGCACTACTTCCGGCTTTTTTTTTGCTTATGTGGTGCTGAGAAATTGAACCCAGGGCCTCATGCATGCAAGCAAGTGCTCTATCACTGAGCCACCTTCCCAGCCCAAGATTTGTAAATTGTTGAATAAAACAAATTTGTGGTCTGAATCCATGGCACTACACACTACATATACATTAATACATGCAAACAGTATTTGAGAGTTCTCAGTTAAAGTGAATAGGAACTTTACTGGATTTTTCTTTCCCCTTTCTCCCTTTTTGCCTCCCTCCCTTCTCCTCCTTTCCTCTTTTCTATCCTCTCCCATTTCCCATCTTTCTCTTTCTGAATAACTGTATGAAATGAATTCTTTGTATCAAATCTTTCGTTATGTTTCTTGGAAAATTCCTAGAACTTGAACTAGAAGTTTTTTGTGGTCCTATTAAGTGCTGGGCATTTTTTGAATGGAGTCAAAAGTGTGTGTGTGTGTGTGTGTGTGTATGCTCATATAAATATTTACCTACAGGGATATTTTTAGCAGCTCTGTGATCTATCAAAGACTTTCTTTAGAACATGAACAGATATATTGAAATAAGGAAATAATCCTCGTTTGACAGACCTTACTATGCCTAGCTTGTGCTTTAGACTTATCTCCTTTGAGCATAGCTTGCAGGAGAAAATATTGATAAGGTTGTTGTTAGGCTTTTTTGTTGTTGGATTTTGTGTGTGTGATTTTTGGCTTGAGGATCTGTATTGCAGAGTTTCCATTGTACATTTTTCAAAGATTATTGGCAATAATTTGATACACGATGACAAAAACCTTTGCTTTCCTTTGGTCTCTGACAGAATGCTTACAATTTGCCCATCTCAACTGCTCCTATGTTTAATATTAAACATCGGTTTGGAAAGTTATCACATGTGGAAAACGGGGGAAATTCTCCTCTGAACTAAACAATGATTAAAGGATTGGCAACGAAGTTATTTCCATAAATCTGTTTCCATATCAAAATTACGTAAATCAGGTTCTCTTCCTTTATTTTGTCCCTTTGCAAGGCGAAAACTTTTTGCTCATCTTTGCAGCTTCAATGTCTTTCTCTGGTAGTGGTTCTCTTCACGTGGCAGGTGGAGCCTGTGGGGTTAACTACGCATTCTACTCACAGGGCTCCCAGGGGCAGCAAAGTCTTTAGCAAAACGTAATAGGATTAGGGATTTCCCTGTGGCTCTTCTCCCCAGGACACGAACTTGCCTTTTATAATGCACATCTTGCACGGCGGAGGCTCGGGGCAAGCCCGGCTGAAGCTTTGGGTGGGGGTAGAGGGGGCGGGGACCTCCTCAGTGGGGCACGGTTCCTGTCAGGTGGGTTCCTGTCAGGTGGGCCCTCGACGTCCCAATCCGCAGGTGCTTCAGCGGGAACACCGGCTCCCGCCCACTGAACGTCCGCGCGGGGAAGTGGAGCTGGTGGCTCAGAGCGGTAGAGGTTAGCGCTGAGCGAACGAGCTCAGAGACGGCGCCCGAGTTCCAGCCCCACGACGGAAACAAACCCCAAACCAGACAAAACCCAAGCCCGGGTGGATTCCAGAGGAGGAGGGCGCGCCCTTTGGGACCACAGCCTTCCATCGGGGCCCGTCTGTCCCCGCGCGCTCCAAGGCCCCACAGAGGCGATTCGGGGCTTACCCTACCGAGGGAGGGGCGGGGGACCAACCAACTCGGTGCTGGAGACCAGGCCTGCCCTTCCCCGCCCCCTTCCCCCCGGGAAGTCGAGGGGGCTGAGTGGGACTCAAAGCCGACGTCGGTGAGGAGCGGGTCGCACGAAACTTCCCGCCGCTGCGCCAACACGGTTGGTGGACGGCCGACTCACCTCAGGCCCGCCACTGCCTCCGCTGCCTTCGCCCTGAGCTTCCCACCCACCTGGGGCGGAGAGTCGCTCTTCTCGCGAGAACACGGTGAGCCTCGCCTCTTCGAATTGCGAGCTCTCGCGATAAGAGGCTGAGGAGCCGGCCTGCAACCTGCCGGGGGCAGCTCTGGGTAGGCGCAGCCGCCCAAGTGGCCGCCTGGTAACCAACCACCCCGGCGAGGATTCCGTTGACGGGGCAGGGGTGGGGGGGGGCGGCGGAAGGCGTCACCGACGCGGCTCTTGCTTTGATCCTCCGTGACCGCCCAGGAGAGACTACAGGTTCGTCGGGGAAGGGGCTCCTGCGGGCGAGCGCCGTGGGGGCGGCGCGGGAGGTCTGGCTGGCTGGCGGGTGAGCGAGGAAAGAGGGGCGGAGTGCGTGAGAGTCGCGGCCGGGGCCGAAGCGCGGGCGGGAGCGGGGGTGGCGTGCTGGGCCTCGGCGGCGGGCACCCAGCTCCGAGAGGCAGAGGTGGGACTGCTTTTGCGGTTGGCAGTGCGGAGGCCTTTCGCCGGGCATGAAGGCGATTCCCCCTCATCCTTCTTTTCCAGGGCAGAAGAACCGTGTGCCCCGCCCCTTTCCTGTCATCCTGGGCCTTGGCCGCGACCGCCTGAGGGGGGCGCATCACAATAGCACGGTGAGTACTTTTCCTGGGGGGTGGGGTGGGGTGGGGTGGGGGGGCAAGTCTCCCTTTCAGTGAAGAGGAGACCCCCCCCCCAACACACAGACAATCATGTGCTGGCGAGGTTTTGTGTGCTCAGACTTGCACGTTATGGTGAAAGCTTTGTTTCCCCAAAACTTGTAGAGAAAAGGTTCCGATTTCTTTCCTCTTCAGATACAAGTCCCCTTAACACCATCTCCCTTAGCGTGGGGAGAACTTAAGACCTTACTAATTGGTTAGTAAGTGTGATTAGTGTTTATCAGTCCTGACCCTAACCAATTGTGTATTTCTCTTTTCTTCTTAGTGTTCTAAATCCATGATAGTAGTCCACACATGCTGAAGATAGTCCCATTTGGCTTGTCACTCGGTGCCTTTCGCATATGAAATTCTTTGAGGAATCTTTATGTTTTTGTTTTTTTTTTTAAGAACAACTCTAGATGAAGCAGCACAACATAGTGATTTTATTTGGACATTTGATTTCCTGCTATCCATTTCTTCTATCCAATTTTGTCACTTTTTTCCTTCTTAAATTTTAAAGAAGGGTTTAAGGATAAATTTTCAACGAAAAAGCCTATGGAAAATTTTAACGAAAAGATAAACATGTAGGCATATGGGCTAAACGAGTTTCAGTACTGGAGAGAGCATCCCAGGATTGAAATTTGTTCTTGAAACCCAAGAACTGAAGTGTCATTTGTACATCAAGCAGAAAGTAGTAGAAAATACTTGAGAAATGATTTGATGGTAGATTACTGGTAATAAAGGTGTGAAGAGACTTATTTTTGAAAGTGTAAATGTATTTGATCAATATCCTAAGCATTTCTTAAGAGTTAGTGAATTAACTGAAAGTTATATGCATAAAGGAAAAGGAGGATGGGAGATTCTGAATACTGGCCTGTGGTAAGGAACTAAAATGTTAAACTTTTGGTATCATAGCAGTGTTTTTGAGTACTTAAACCTTTTTCTTTGACTCTCAAACAAGCTTTCAGAAGGACTTGTGACTTTGTGTATATTATCCTCCTAACCATCTGTTTTGTTCTATTTCATTCTTTATTCAAGGTGTTATAAATTCTTTTATTTTTAATTATGAAGTCATAAACAACTAAGTTTTATTTTGTGGCCTTTTACATTTAGATAAATTAATGAAGTATGAAAGATCTGGGAAGTATTATTCACCTTTCATAGGTGATAGGTTATGAGAGTCAAACCCACATGCCTTCAAGGTACTGGACAGGTAATGAAAATGTGATGTTTATTAGAATGTTCATGTTTTGTCTAAGCAAGTCATCCAGTATTGAGGGCTACCTGATTAGTTCTGTATATGAATATGGTCTTTTAGCCTTTTTAACCTTCTCAGAGAGTACAGGAAATCTAGATTTTTATGTGTAGTCTCTTTTAAATATTATGACAGCTAGTTGAAATAATTAAAATAATTTTATGTGAGCCCAATCAAATGCACACCTGTCTATAATTGCATTCTGATTTCTAGGACCTGTGTTATTGGTCAGGTGTAATCATTTTTGTTTTGTTTTTGTTTTCGTCAGTTGTGGGCTTGAACTCTGTTCAAGCTGAGTGCTGTTCCTAGAGCTTTTTCTCTCAAGGGTAGTGCTCTACCACTTTGAGCCACAGTGCCACTTCTGGTTTTCTGGTGGTTAATTTTAATTGGAGGTAAGAGTCTCACTGACTTTCCTACCTGGGCTGGCTTTGAGCCACAGTCCTCAGATCTCAGCCTCCTGAGTAGCTAAGATAATAGGCATGAGCCACGGGCACCTTGCTTGTAATAAGTTTTTAACTGGAAATAAAAGAGGCATACTTATGTTAATTAGTTTGGAATTTCAAACTGTTGGAAGACTTAGGGAAAGCTGTCAAGTCTAATTGAAACCAGTTGATAGGTTTAGTAGCCTTTAAATACATTGGGACAAATTGAACTGGAATTTCCTCAGAAGTCTCTCCACACTTTTAGTTTTTGTGGTTTATTACCTATAGTAACCAATGCCTAAAAATATTATATGGAAAGTTCCAGATTTTTTTTTTTTTTTTTTGCCAGTCATGGGCCTGAACTCTGGGCCTGGGTACTGCTCAGCTCTTCAGCTCAAGGCTAGCGCTCTACCACTTGAGCTACAGTGCCACTTCCAGCTTTTTCTGCTTATGTGGTGCTAAGGAATTGAACCCAGGGCCTCATGCATGCAAGGCAAGCACTCCACCACTGAGCCACCTTCCCAGCCCCCCCAGAAATAGTTTTTACATTTCAAATTGCATGCTATTCTGAGCAACATAACGAAATCTTGTGACTTCCCCTTTGTCCTTCTTGGGATGTGAATTTGCACTGTATATGCTACCCATCCCTTAGTTACAGTTACGTTGGCTATAAGAGGGATTGTTAAAGACCCTTATTTTACTTAACCCTTAAGTGTAAGAATAATGATCCTGACAATTCAGATATGATGAGAAGCTTTGTAAAGAAAGAAAAAATTGTAAGGTTGTTGAAATAATAAGGTGGTTAAGATCTAAAATAAAATATTTTGAGGAGTTGAGCTCTGGTAGCTCTCACCTGTAATTCTAGTTATTCAGAAGATTGATCTGAGGATCATGGTTGAAAGCAAGCCTGGACAGTAAAGTCTGTGAGACTCTTATCTCTAGTTAACCACCAGAAAACTAGAAGTGGCACTATGAATCAGAGTGGTAGAGCACTAGTAGCCTTGGCAAAAGTGCTCAGGGATAGTGCCCAGACCCAGAATTCAAGCCCCAAGATCAACCCCACCCCCCAAAAATGTATATATATATATTTTTTTGAAAGGCTGACTTTACATCTTTCATTACAGTATATTTCCACCATTGTTTTATAACAATAGTTATGTTAGTTATTGTTAATCTTTTACTGTGCTACCTTAAAAATTAAACTTTATATAGGTATTTGTGTGTTTAAAAATAGTGTGTGTGTGTGGGGGGGTGTGTGTGTGTGGTTCATTTGGTACTACCCAAAGATTCAGACATCCATTCAGGTATATCCATTAAGTCCACCATCCAGGTAGGCTTGAAGCATATACCCCCAATATTGGGGGGATACTATATTAATATTTTAACTGTGGAAATAACTAAAGAAAAACTTCTCAGTATTTATAATTTAAGTAGACTTTAGGGTGAAGTTGATTCATACCTGTCTTGTAAAACACACTGGTTCATTTTTAAGTTTTTATTATACTTGCAGTTAATGTGTAATATTAGAGCCCTTTACAGTCATTTTAGTATTTGAGTGTTTATATTGTTTGCTGTATTAGTCCACATTTTTTACTTGGGTATTAACTTTTACTCGATGAAATTCTCATCTCCTGGAAGATGGAGAGGGGGAGTTTTGGGAAGGGATGAGGCAAATATGATGTGAAGGAAACACTTCTGTGCCTCTTGTCTTTATTGTCCATTAAAAGATTATATTTTTTGTAACAGTAGATACTTTGATTAGAGTTTGTGCCTTATATGAATTAGAGTTGAATGATACTGTGGGATTGAACCTTGGATTAAAACTCATTTATTTACTAGTTGGAAGTACTTTATTTATTTATTTATTTTTTAGTTGGAAGTGCTTTAATCACATAATCTGATTCTTGCCTAGTTGGGTTGTGGGAAACAGGCATTTTGGAGGTAAGACCTAAGAAAGAGATAGAAAACACACACACACGGCAAAGTGAGGGAACTAACATACACACACACACACACACACACACACACACACACACAGGCAAAGTGAGGGAACTAAATAGAGGTGAGGATAAGAATTTAGATGGGGAATAGACTTTTGAAAAGGAAGCCAGTTAAGTACCTTTTTGTCTTTTGTGCAGTTTTACAAAGAGGACTGACATACAAGGACTAAAGGACTTAACTTTATCATAGTTCATGCAAAGACTACATAGGATACTTAAAAAGAATCAGGACATCTTTGGGAATTTACAGACTTTTTTTTTTTTTTTTTGGCTTTTCAGGTCTAGCTAGGCTAGTATCTCTAATCCCTGTCTCTCAGGAATAAAAGGTAAAAGAGGAGGAATTATGTATTGTCATTGTTATATGTTCCTTTTTGAGAGTTTTAAAAACCTTTTGAGAGCTTTGTTTAGTATTTGTGAAGACTGAGCTTGTTGAGGGAGTGGAACGCCATCATTTTCCTTTCCCAGTGTTTCTACAGTGACTTGTAAACCAGGAAGTTCTTTCCTGGAAGTAGCTTTCTGCCACTACCTCCTCTCATCCTCTGAAATATTCTCCCAAATAAGAATCTGGAGAAACTAGGAGGAGGAATTGACTATATTTTTCTTGATGCCTTCCAGTTCTGTTTTTGGAACTCCAAATTCTTAGGATATATTTTCTATTCATCTGTATGGTAGGTTTATTGAACTTACTGGACCCTTATACGAGAGAAGGAAATGGAACACCTACAGTTATAACTGGGTAAGTTTAATTTATAGTTGAAGTAATCAAAAGCTTCTTGGCTTCGTTTCATTTATATTTTTGTTCTCATTTGCTAAATTCCTTTATTTTCTTCTTTTGTTGGTTCTGAACTAAAAGGAAAGGGGGAAGAAGTAGTTATGATGTTTGTTATTGGAGGAAAAATTATAGGTTGAGCCATCCTAATCTTAAAATCATTTCAGAAATGCGCTAAAAATCTATGTTACTCAGCATTGACATGGCATCACAAGACTGATGATTCAGTGTACACAAACTTTGTTTCATGTGTAAATTAGATAAAATTATTGTACCTTCAGGCTATAAGTTACAAATGAATGTGTTTAGATTGGAGTCTTATTTCCAAGATAACATATTACGTGTATGTAAATATTCTGAAAAATCCAAAAAGTCTGAAATTTGAAACACTAACGATGCCAAGCATTTCAGACAAGGGTACACTCAGCTTGAGATACACTCAAACTTATTTTAGAATTTTATTTTTTTCTGTAATAGAATATTTGGGCTTAAGCTAATGATGCATTTACACTACTATGTTGGTTTACTTTGGGAACCTTAAAACCTACACCTACCTTACTAAGAAGCTAGCAAACTAGAACTCATAGGTGGCTAATTAGAATTCAATGAGATGCTCACTGGGAGAGGACTAAGAGGTTAATGTTAAATGCTAAGTATAGGTAGTGGGAGTACAATGAACCAAGTATTGCTTTCAGTACATTTTGGATTGGAGTTGCTTAATTTACAGTGTTTGCAAATATTCCAGTATCTAAAAAACTTGAACATGTGAAAGAAACACTTTGAATACTCAACCTGTTCAAAAATAGTAGTGTGTAACAAGCAATGAGTTTATGCACCTTATATCACAGATTCTGAAGATTTTAAGATATCTTTGTCAAAAAAAATCCTTTTTAAAACTTGTCAGTAGTAGAATTTTTCTGTTTAAAAATGTTAAGTTACCATATTACATAGTACAATTAGCCATTGGTATCTGAGAGGATTAGTGCTCCCCTCTCCAATCTTTAGTGATAGAAACCACCAAATGCTCAGCTCTTGTATATAAAATGGAGTAGTATTTGCATATAACTTATACTTAATAAATCTTTCCATATACTTTAAATCATTTCAGAAATTACTTACAATACCTATTACAATGCAGATGTTGGACAAGTCGTGGGAATAATGACAAGAAAAGTCTATATAATCCTCATGGGTATGAGGATTGAATCATGATGAAATGTGAGAATACTGAGTGCCGCCTATTAATTTTTATCTTTGTGATTCAAATGAGTGATCTATTAGTATTTCTAATCACAAACTGAAATTAACATTCAGTATTTAGCTGGAATGAAATGAGATTTTTGTCACAGTGAATCACTGATTTAAGTACTACTTGGTTAGAAACTATGAATATTTTTCTAAGGTCATTTAAAATTGTACTACTTTTCTGTTAGGAATGTGTCATTTGGGAACATTTAGATCTGAGTTTAAAGCCACTATTTGCTCTATGACATTTAAGTTGCTTAACTTCTCTAAGCCTTTTTTCTCTCACATGGAAAAGACGTGAAAGCAAACATTTTCTGGAATTTTTCTTAAAATAAAGTATATAACAATGCTATATAAATAGTAAAATGATGTATAAATGCAAGTTTTGAGAATTTTGTTCTCTGTTTATGTCCAGAAAATAGTTTTCTGGCATCATTGCCTCATACTCTTCAGCCCCTCTACTTCTAGTGACTTTGAGACACATTCATCAGATCATATTAATATCTACCAGTCTCATTTGGAGGGGACAAATTCAGTGGGCCATTTACAGCCCAATAGGGAACTCTTGTTTCCTATGGTGGCTTTCATTTACTTATATTTGGTTTTCTATATAATTTAAGTGCCAGGTGGAAAAATAGTAGAGAAGAGAGAATAGATTACAGAGAGATGGTATAGCATTTAAAAAAGTCATCTGTGGGGTGGACTTCTGTGGCTCATGCCTGTAACACTAGTTACATTAAGCCAGAAGTCTGATACAAGTGGTAGAGATTTAAGAAGAAGCAAGCCAAGAGAATTTAAGGGCCGAAATTCAATCCACAGTTCTGTGCTCCCTCCCTGCAAAAATAAGACATTTATTGGGAAACTATTATCTGCATCTTAAAAATGAGCACTTTTTTTTTTGGGGGGGGGTCTGGTCGTGGGGCCTGAACTCTGGGCCTGGGCGCTGTCCCTCAGCTCTTCAGCTCAAGGCTAGGGCTCTACCACTTGACCCACAGTGCCACTTCCGGCTTTTTTCTTTTTGCTTATGTGGCACTGAGGAATTGAACCCAGGGCCTCATGCGTGCAAGGCAAGCGCTCTACCACTGAGCCACCTTCCCAGCCCCCAAAATGAGCACATTTTATTGTTTGGCTTATTGTACTTTAAGATCTTTGGTTAATTTTGTTTATAGCTGATGAGCAGAAAATTATCCTGACTTTTCTGTTTGTAGACTACATTAAATGTCAGCTTAAAAATAAAGTTTAATGCCAAGTTCTGGTGGCTCATGCCTGTAATCCTAGCTACTAAGGAGGCTGAGATCTGAGGATCACAGTTTGAAGCCAGCCTAGGCAGAAAAGTCCATAAGACTCATCCCCAGATAACCATTCAAACAAAGTGACACTGTGGCTCAAAGTGGTAGAACCCTAACCTTGATCAGGGGCAATGCTCAGTCCCTGAATTCAAGCCCATGACCAACAAATATAACAAACAAATAAATAAATAATTTTAAACTCAGATGCCTACGAATCTCAAGTACCAAAGTCATATCATATACCTGTTTAAAAATAATTTTTATGCTACCTACTTTCAGATGAGCATACAAAGTATTTTAAAATTAATTATTGTTCTAAATCAAATACTAGAATTTGTTATTTCTTAGAATCAAGCAGTGTAATCTGTTCCTTTCATGCTTTTCAGCTCAACTCTTTTTTGTCATTTTGGTGCCAGTTCTAGGCCTTAATATCAGAGCCTGAGCACTGTCTTTGAGCTTTTTTGCTCACTAATAGTGCTCTGTCATTTAAGCCTCAGCTCCATTCTTTTGGTGGTTAATTGGAGACAATCATCTCAAGAACTTTCCTTCCTGGGATAGTTTTGAACCATGATCCTCAGATCTCAACCTCCTGAGTATCTAGGATTACAGGTGCGAGCCAACAATGCCCAGTCTTCAACTCCTTATTCATTTAGGTTTTGTTTTATTGTCTTGACAGTATGAGGGATTCAAACCCAGAGCCTTGAACCTGGAATGCTAGACAATATTCTACTTCTTGGCCACGCTTCCAAGTCCCTTTTAAAGTTTTCTTAGATTATTCTATCTATAATGATTTAGGCATTTAGGAAAATTAAAGGAAGTTCAAACAACATAGATTATATTTGAACTAATATTTATATATGTTAATTTATCATGTAATCTTTCTTTTAAGACATTACATTCTTTAATACAGAGACTATAATGTGCTATATTTAATCAACTCATTTTTGAAATTTAATGTCTCCAATTTTCTCTGTTGTAAATGCTTTGATAAAAGTAATTTTTTTGGGTCAGTTATGGGGCTTGAGCTCAGGGCCTAAGCTCTGTCCCTGAGCTCTTTCACTCAAGGCTAGAGCTCTACCACTTTGAGCCACAGCTCCACTTCTGATTTTCTGGTGGTTAATTGGAGATGGGAGTCTTAATAGACTTTTCCTGCCCAGGCTGGCTTTGAATGGCGGTCCTTAGATCTCAGCCTCTTGAATAGCTAGGATTACATACATTAGCCACCAGCAACCAGATGATAAATACATTTTTTTTAAGGTTAAAAATTTAAGAGTTCTTGTGTCAGAGTATGTGGAATTTTCAAAGTTTATCAATTTATACTTCTACAAACTTGGATACCTACTTTTCTAGTACTTCACCCATCAGTAGTTGTCATTAAAAAACAATATGTTGAACATCTGATTTAATTTGGTTTTCCCTTAGTGAACGATGTGAAATATTTATTTCTTCTCCACTTTTTTTTGGGGGGGTCAGTCGTGGGGCTTAACCCATCGTGGGCACTGTCCCTGAGCTCTTTTTTTTTGGGGGGGGTCCAGTTGTGGGGCCTGAACTCTGGGCCTGGGCGCTGTCCCTCAGCTCTTCAGCTCAAGGCTAGCACTCTACCACTTAAGCCACAGAGCCACTTCCGGCTTTTTTTTTCTGCTTATGTGATGCTGAGGAATCGAACCCAGGGCCTCAAGCATGCAAGGCAAGCACTCTACCACTGAGTCACCTTCCCAGCCCCCTGAGCTCACTTTTGTTCAAGGCTAATGCTCTATCACTTTGAACCACAGTACCATTTCTGGTTTTCTGGTGGTTAAGTGGAGGTAAGAGTCTCACAAACTTTAATGCCCAGGCTGGCTTTGAACAGCAATCTTTAGATCTCAGCCTCCTGGGTAATTAGGATTACAGGTGTAAGTCACCCAGTACCCTGCTATTTCTTCATATTGTAATTTGTTAGTTTACAAACTTGGTTCATTTTGTTATTTGTTCACTAACTTTGTCCATTTTTATAATATTTAGATTTTAGTTACATACTTAAATTTTTCTTATCTTTAAGACTCTTTAATATTGTAAAAGTTTTAGTTTGTCACCTATTTTTTGTAATTAAAATATTTTTATGATCTAACCTAATGCTTCTTGAAAGCTGCTCTTTAGTCCTAATTCTAGTCTCTTTTGGTTTCTCTAGTCTTTGCAGAAAATTTTACATGTAGCTAGCAGTAAGTATTCCTATTTCTGATATTAGCAGTGTTTAGATTAAAAGTATTTTTCTTTGGCTAAGCTGTAGCAATTTTTTTTATCTATCCTGAGAATCAGTAAAATATTTGCCTATCCATTTTTCTTTTTCCTTTTTTGTGGTTGGTTGTGGGGCTTGAACTCTGGGCTTGGGTGCTGTCCCTCAGCTCTTGACCTCAAGGCGAGTGCTCTACCACTTGAGCTACAGTGCTACTTCCGGTTTTCTGGTCGTTTATTCGATATAGGAGTCTCACGGTCTTTCCTGATTGGGCTGGCTTTGAACTGCGACCCTCAGATCTCAGCCTCCTGAGTAGCTAGGATTACAGGCATGAGCCACTGGCACTTGGCTTTTTTTTTCTTTTAATTTTTTTAAAAGTGACTTTATGTTCTACTTTGAGCTTTTTGGCAATCTGGAATTTGAGAGAGAGAAATAAGAAAGTTCTTTGCCAGAACAGCCAAATAATGTTTATAGAATAGTATCTATCTTTCTATCTCTTAGTGGTTTGAAATGTACCACAAAGGCTCACCAGTTCCTAGGTAGGATATTGGATAGGTTGTGTGTTAAAGATGAAAGATAATATAAAATGGTGGGAAAAAACCACTAAATTTTGTGGATCTCATCCTGCTTATTAAGGTAAGTATTGAAATAAGCCTCAATTCAGTCACTTTGGATTGTAAGAAAACAGTTTTCATTTTGTTAAAGTAGAATATTGCCTTTAATATTAAATCACTAAGACATCTAATGTCTTTGTTGGCCAGATTTTTATCTTAGGAAAAGTTTTAAGTTCTGTAAGAAGTAGCATTTACAACAAAAAATAACTTCTTTATTGGTGAAGATTCTAATATTTTTGCAACTGATGGCATATATGATAGCTACTATCCATATATGAGACTAAGTTAATTAAAAAGGAAAATGAAAATTTTAGTTCTTTAATTGTAGTAGCTATGCTTCATAAATTAATGTGGCTAGTGGCTGCATTTTATACAGTGAAAATATAGAATATTTCCATTATTACGTAGAATTCTATTGGGGAAGATCACAGTCTAGAATTTGAATCATATTTAGAACCTTTTTCTAGCCTATTGAGTTAATGGAAGATATACAATCAAAAAATCTGAAAGTAAGTAATCTGAAGGTAAGGGGAATATTCCTGTAGTTCAAAATGCAGTAGTATAGTAAAGATTATATGAAAAAAAAAGTATCATGGAGGAAAAGAAGAAAGTGTGAATGTGTGAGTCTTTTGTTTAAAAGAGATAACTTCTTAGAAGTTGGATGTAATCTTTAATTTTAGGTACTTTAGCAGCTTACACAGGCTTTGCCTATATTAAAAATATGTCAAGGTGATTTGCTTTAAGGTATTTTTAGTTTTAAAGGAAAAACTTTGGTAATAACAGCAACTATAAGCTGGGCACTGGTGGCTTACGCCTGTAATCCTATCTACCCAAGAGGCTGAGATCTGAGGATCATGGTTCAAATCTAGCCTGGGCAGGAAAGTCCATGAGACTCTTATCTTCAATAAACTACCAGAAAACCAAAAGTGGTGCTGTGGCTCAAGTAGTAGAGCACTAGCTTTGAGCAGAAGAGCTGAGGGACAGCGCCCAGGCCCAGAGTTCAAGCCCCATGATGACAAAAACAAAACAAAAAACATAGCAACTATACTAAGCATAGAAAACAAAGTATATTTCTCTAAACAAAAAAATAATATACTTTCTAGTGAGGTTTTTTTTTTTTTTTTTGGGTCCGGTTGAGGGGCCTGAACTCTGGGCCTGGGCGCTGTCCCTCAGCTCTTCAGCTCAAGGCTAGTGCTCCACCACTTGAGCCACAGTGCCACTTCCGGCTTTTTTTTGCTTATGTGGCACTGAGGAATTGAACCCAGGGCCTCATGCATGCAAGGCAAGCACTTTACCACTGAGCCACCTTCTCAGCCCCTCTAGTGAGTTTTAAGAATTAACACTATAAAGTGTATTTGGTTACTTAGAAAGCTAATCATTTAGTGCAAGTACTTTGTAAGTGCTTAATTAAGATTGGAAAGGTCATCAAACATTTATTGAGCCGCTTGTGTTAAGAAAAGAATAAATGAAAGAAGCTTTTTTTTTTTTTTTTGTGGTGGTTGTTGGTTGTGGGTCTTGAACCTCAGGGCCTGGGCTCTGTCCCTGAGTTCTTTTACTCAAGGCTAGCACTCTACCACTTTGGCCACACTTGCTACTTCCATTTTCTAGTGCTTAATTGGAAATAAGAGTCTCACAGAGTTTTCTGGGCTGGCTTTGAACCTTGATCCTCAGATCCTAGTCTCCTGAGTAGCTAGGATTTCAGGCAGGAGCCACCAGTGATACCTTGATTAGGAAATTAACAACCTAGATGTAATGATGTTAGAAAGCTGAGGCCAGACAAGTGGATGTTGAAGGCCTGTCTGGGCTACATAATGATACTCAATTTTAAAACAAACCCAATAAAAAACAAAAAGTGAACAAAATTTGAGTAGAAATTCTTCATAGTTATTAATTTTTGGAGGGGATGAGGTTGTAGTGTAGTGGTAGAGTATTTGTTTAGCATGCACATAGCCCTGAGTTCCATCTCTAGTACTGTAAAAACATGCTATTTCGACTATAACAAATTAGAAAAGGATAGCAGTTTTTTTGTGAAGTAAACAGTATTTTTGGAGGGAATTCTTAGGATCGTTTGATAATATCTTTAAAAATTATTTCTCACGCCAGGTGCCGGTGGCTCACACCTGTAATCCTAGCTACTCAGGAGGCTAAGATCTGAGGATCACTGTTCAAGGTCAGCCCAGGCAGAAAAATCTGTGAGACACTTATCTCCAATTAACTACCAGAAACTTGGAAGTGGAGCTGTGGCTCAAGTGGTAGAGTGCCCGCCTTGAGTTGAAGAGTTCAGGGATAATACCCAGGCCCAGAGTTCAAGTCCCATAACCACAAAAAAAGAAAAAAAAATCAGAATGCTATTTCTACTTTCTTGCCATGTATTTCCTGAGTGCAGAAATTAAATTATTATTTTTTACTCATTTGAGGGTAAAATTTACATGATTTGTGCTCTGTGTGTTTCTTCACTCCTTCCTTTCCTCCCTCCCTCCCTTCTTTTATTTCCAGTAAACTACCAAATAGCCAGAAGTGGAGCTGTGGCTTAAGTGGCAAAGTGCTAACCTTGAGCAAAACAATCCCAGGGACAGTGCCCAGGCCTTGAGTTCAAGCCCCAGGAATGGCACACACATACTAAAAAAGTAACTGAAAGCTAAGACTTTATAAATATTCATACTTTGTATTTCCTGTGCATTAGTGTATTACATGAAATGCCCTTCAATTTCTTTCATCTTAATTGATGTTACTGTTAAAGTTTATATACAAATTATACAAAGCTATTGGGACACAGAAATAATTTATACTTTGTTCTTGTCCTCAAGGATTTTACAGTATTGGGAATATTAGGCAGAAACATTCTGCCAATGAATATGTATTGACCATATGCAAAAAATAAAAAACTGCTACATTATTTATATACATATATGTATACTAGGTATATATTTTTCTTAAAACATTTTTTAAAACATTTTAAAATTTCTGTAACAGCTTCCAATATATGTATAAAATTTAAATATAGGGATACAATAAAGAATAAGTTACTCTTTTATTTTAGCATTATTTAGAGGCAACTAGTCATGTTTTTTTTATGTGATATCGTAGACATTATCTTAAATCGCCTTTTGTTTAATATTTTAAAGGGTAAGTCATGTTGTTATGTATCAGTGGAGATTGCAAATACTTAACACATTGTATAACCAGTTACTACCTGTCTCTGTAGTTTTGTTCATTTTTCTTTTCCATCTGCTATTGTGCCCATTTTAGTTATTATTCTTTTCAGTTACAGCTGGATTGCCTTTTTTTAAGGATAGTTTTTCACTTCTGTACTGAAATTCCTTTCTGTTAGTCATCAAAATAATTTTCTTACTTTAGTTCCTTGGATGTGCTTTCCTTTGAGTGCTTTAAAAAGTCTTTGCTAAATTGAACATCTTGGCTCATGTCATGTAGTTTTTTGTTGAAACCTAATTATTATAGAATTATATTCTTTTTGTTTGTTTTTGTTGTTTCTTTAGCACTCAGGGTTTAGCTTAAGGGTTTCCCAATCTAGGTGCAGAAAGTCCCTCTTGGATCTATGTAATTTGGTGGTCAGCCCAAAATTTGGGCAGAGATATTATTTAGATTCTGAAATTTATCTTCTCTGTAGGTCTTTTCTTTCTGAGAATTTCCTTTTGATTTCTGGCTCATCTGCTAATAGTGGTCTCTGTTCTCAGATTAAACAACTTTCTGCTGCTTGAGCTTTGTATACTAAGGGAATATTCTCTGTTATAAAGCATCATACTGATAGATCTCTTTCAATGGGACTTTCAAAGATATATTCTTCTATAGTTTGTGTTTCTTTCCCCCTAAGTTTTTTTTTTTTTTTGTCTTCCATCTGCTTGTGTAATTAATCTGTTATCCAGAAATCTGAGCATAGTTTATGCTCTGACTTTGGGTCTCACTGTTCTGTGATTCTTTTGCTCCTGCTATATCTGCCTCGTATTTCCACATGGATTTCCAATCCTTAAGTTTTTCAACTAGTTTTTGAACTATGTGACTGGTTTCCTTCACCATAGTTGTGAAGGCACTCAACCAACAATCTTGGAACTGAACTTGTAATCTTGTTCCTTTCATTTGTGCTTTTCCAGAGTAAACTCTCCTTCCACTACTTTTTGCTTTTGGACATTTTACCATTTCAAAATAGGTGTTGTTGTTGGTGGTGGTGGTCATGGGGCTTGAACTAGAGTGTGGGTGCAGTTCCTAGGTTTTTTTTTTTGCCCAAGGCTAACACTCTACTGATTGAGCCACATGTGGCTCTCCTTCTGATTTTCTGACATAGGCTTCCTGTCCCAGATGCCTTTGAACTCCAATCCTCAGCCTTCTTAGTAGCTAGGATTATAGATGTGAGCCACCAGTGCTCAGTTTCAAAATAGGTTTTAAAAAATAGCTTATCCTAACTTTTCTGCAGGAAGGCTTGCACAATCACACCACCTGTCTGCATTTGCAGAAGGATTCCTTTTCATACTTCATTTCCATTTTTTAAAAAGTTGTTTCTACTTGTTTTTTGTTTGATGTGAATATCTGTATTATGTTCAGTCCTGCAAGGTCTTCTAGCTCTTGATGCTGTTAAAAAATGACTGTTAAATTATATTCCATGGGAAAATTTAAAGTGTTTTAACAATCATAAAGAAATTTAAACATTTCTAGAAAAATTTCAAGGCTTTCGTGGTGGTTAGACATTATATGTTGTTTGCTTTTTTTGGGTGGTATACTCTTTCTTTCATACCTAAGGATGGAGGTTCATCAAATGATCCTTAAGTTCCTGGTTTCTTTCTAGGTCCCTATGATGGCTCTTGGTCAGTACAGAATTAACTATATGAACTTTCAGGTGTTCTTTTGTCTGCTGGGATCAAGCAATTTATTCTTTGGGGGCTATTTCTCTTCCTTTTAGTCCTTTACATATAGGAAATGTTACTTTAGGATGTTTAGCTGGCTCAGATGTATTTTTGGCTTCCTTCTAGTCAGTGTTTATTTACTATACCCTTGGACAGCTGCTCCTCACCCTCTCCTTCATTGTTCCCTTTCTCTTACCTGTCAGGAATGTCTCTTCACTAATCCTAAGACTTGAATTGCTTCTCAGTTTAAGAAATAAATATAATTTCATGTCAATTGAAAAGCTTTTATGTGATAACACTGTTTACACTGAGATACCCATGGGATGACCAAAGCCACAAAATGGCTGAGGTTAAGAAGAGATACTTGTTGGAGTAAACAAAAAAATTCCTAAATACTTAGCTTGGTATATTAGAAAGAAGATGGGTTTTTGCTTTAACTGTGATTATTTTTTTTTCCTTTTGAAGGTACTGGATGGTACTGGATTTGCTAACTTTGATTGAGCTACACCTGAGTCCTTAAACTGAAATTTAAGTCAAACTTTAAGTTAAACTGAAATCTTTAGTTCTATGATTTTTCTCATGTGAAATAGGATAATATAGAGTTAAAGTTTTAAATAGAATGGTTTTAAATAATAAGTATCTTAATTTCTTAGTTCATTGATACCTAGTAAGAACAAGAGAAAATGATCTATACTTTTTTAGAAGTTCTTTAGTGGATCATAATAATTAGTACTATCTGAAATACTGTCCTAGGAATACTTATTTATTATGACTGTTGTTTTGAAAATTCTGTGAAGAATCTGTTTTTTATATGTTAGTATTCAAAAGAAGAGAAAGTACTTGAGTCACCCTTTTCTCATTTTGCTTTTGGTAATTTCATGAAAAACAAACAAACAAGATATATGTACCTCACCAATATGTCCCAGCTGTGTATAGATGATTTCTAGATTGTTTGGGATTTAAATTGTTTCTTTTGTCTAAAAATGAAAAGTGACATATTTTCTGGAAACTGTTTCCAGTAGTCCAGCAATTTATTGACAATTGTTCTATAAACAACAATACATTTAGTTTACCAAATATGATATAGACATTGGGGTTTCAGTGCCAAATTTTAAAAGAACTTTTTATGGTAAAATGGTTAGATATAGGAAATGGAGAGCCATTAAAAGTTTTTCGAAAATAATTTTGGTTATGGTAGGGCAAATGGTCAATTAAGTGGTTGTAAAAACTTCAGCCAAGAGCTTATTGATAGATGACAAGAGTTGAAATGAAGGCAGCAGCCTTATGAATTAACAGGGAGAAAAGGAGGAAAAAGAACATTTTGAAATAGATTTGATGTGAGATAAAGAAGTCAAGGATGACTTTAAAGGAGAAGCTATGTCATGTTGATTTCTTGAGAATTTAGATTGAAATAATGAATAAAGGAAATAGTGTTTGTAGTGTGTATAAATCCTGATATTCTCAGGGATTTGATCCTGATATTTTGGGGGGAAAGGTTTTTTTGTTTTTGTTTTTGGTCTACTGGCTCCTTTGACTTAGCAATCAGAAAAAAGAGAGAGGCTGGGAAGGTGGCTCAGTGGTAGAGCACTTGCCTTGCATGCATGAGGCCCTGGGTTTGATTCCCCAGCACCACATAAGCAAAAAGAAAAAAAAAAGAAAAAAAAGCCAGAAGTGGCGCTGTGGCTCAAGTGGTAGAGCACTACCCTTGAGCTGAAGAGCTGAGGGATAGTGCCCAGGCCCAGAGTTCAGGCCCCACGACTGGACCCCCCAAAAAAGAAAAGAAAAAAGAAAATAGAGTCCTAAAGAACACTTAAGATTTAATGGGATAAAGCGTAGAGTAGCCGGGCGCTGGTGGCTTATGCCTGTAATCCTAGCTATTCAGGAGGCTGAGATCTTAGGATCACGGTTAGAGCCAGCCTGGTCAGGAAAGTCTGTGAGAATCTTAGCTCAAATAAACCACCAGAAAACTGGAAGTGGCACTGTGGCTCAAGTGGTAGGTAGAGCACTCCCCGTGAGCCGAAGAGCTGAAGGACTGCAGCCAGGCCCAGAGTTCAAGCCCCATGACCGACCAAAAAAAAGAGAGTAGGGTAGCATACCATAATTTTGAGACAGATAGGAAAGAGGTAGAGGATAACATGCTTTATTGAACCATGTAAGGAGTCTTTATCTCTTATTAAATTTTTTCTGAGGAATATGGTCTGACTTTAGCATCTTGTAAATTGTAGGTCATATTGTAATAGCTGATTAGTAAGTGCTTGAATGAGTGAATTAAGTAAAACAAATAGGTCACAGAGAGTTGTTAAAACTGAAGAGATAATTAGACATTACAAAACATAATGTATGTCAGTTGTCTTTTTTATTTATAGTGATAAATTTTAAATAGATTCATGTATAGAAAATGTCATCTTTTTTTCCAAATATTGCTATCAGAATTCTACTTTTTTTGTCTGCATGCTTATCTTCCTAGGACTATTAAATGTAAGGGGTGAGGAAAAATCTTTCACATGGTAATACACAAATTTTATTGACAAATGAAGTGTAAATGTTTTTGATAACTTTCAGCTGCGTATTTCTCACTTTGAATCAATTAGGAAAATAGACTGATATTTTCCTGCTGCTAGATGTGTACCTGCCACTGTAACAGTGGTAGGAGATTGTATCTCCT
Organism: Dipodomys ordii; assembly: GCF_000151885.1. Lineage (NCBI taxonomy): Eukaryota > Metazoa > Chordata > Mammalia > Rodentia > Heteromyidae > Dipodomys > Dipodomys ordii. The sequence continues at coordinate 74,070 of NW_012267329.1, forward strand.
TTGCCTTATTCATTCCTTTGTGGTTAATATTTTTGGCCACTGTCTACCATGGTTTAGGATTTATATATATATATATACATATATAAAAATATACATATTATATTTTATTTTATTTTATTTTTTGCCAGTCCTGGGCTTGAACTCAGGGCCTGGGCACTGTCCCTTACCTTCTTTTGCTCAAGCCTAGTGCTCTACCACTTGAACCACAACACCACTTTGGCTTTTTCTGTTTATGTGGTACTGAGGAATTGAACCCAGGGCTTCATGCATGCTATGCAAGCACTCTACCACTAAGCCACCTTCCCAGCCTTGATATTTGTTTATTTTTGATGGTAGCTTTATTTATTTATTTTTTTTGTGGGCAGGGATAGTGAGGGTTGAACTCGTGCTTCACACTTAGGCAAGCATGCTTAACACTTGAGCCACACTCCTAGTTCTTTTGGCTTTAGTTATTTTTCAAATAGGGTCTTTGTACCTTTTACCAAGGCTGACCTCAGACCACAGTCCTTCTTCATATGTTTTCTTTCTCTTAGTAGCTGGGAATACAGATATGATCCATTACCCCTGGCTCAGGTCTTAGATTTTTTTGAGATAGGGTCTCCCTATGTAGCTCAGGCTGGCCTTTGAACTCTTGGTTCCCTAAGTTATACCATATAAAACTCAAGAAGATAGAATATTTTTCCTGTTCTGGAATTTCTCTTTGACTTTTATGTACAACTTTACCTTATTTCCCTCCATTTAATCCAGTGTAGAAAGATAGAGAGAAAGGGGGCTGGGAAGGTGGCTCAATGGTAGAGTGCTTGCCTTGCATGCATGAGGCCATGGGTTTGATTCCTCAGCACCACATAAGCAGAAAAACCAATACCAAAAAAAAAAAAAGAAAGATACAGAGAAAGAACACTGGAGCTGATGACAGGAAAACTGTTTTCCTACTCAAATTTATAAAAGTTGTAAAACAATTTGAGCATTTGTTCAATTTTCAATTTTTGCTTTTGTTTCTTACCTCTAAAAGTCCAATGTGAATACTTTAGTCGGCACATTTTTCCAATTGGAGACTTTTGTGTTATAAATTGTCATTGCTTTTCTTTTCTTTTTTTTTTTTTGTAATTCCTCTATTGACCAGTATTGTGAAGTTTGGCTAAGTAAAATTGTGAGGATGTTTTCTGTTCTGTATGTGGAAATTGTGATGCTTAACTTGCAAAGTGGTTGAGAAGAATAAATGGGAGAGTGACTATACTTGTAAAATGTTTTTTTTGGCTATTTCATAAAGCTACTGGAGTTTCTTATGATTGTATACTACCGAGCACAAACCTCATATGTGAAAAGAAGTATATGAATAATTGATAGAAACATTTTGTGATAATTGCACTATAAAGAAACATCAGGATGTTTATATATAATTATTTTTGAGCAAAAATTTACTTTATGCTCAGCTTCTTCAACTTGAATAAAGAAACTGTAAGGGTTGCCGAAAGGAAACTCCCATGTGGCTCAAGGGAAGAGGGTTTATTGAGAGTGAGAGAGAGTAAAGCTTCAGCTGCACAAATGGAGCAAGAGAGATTATGGCGGGAGGAGAGAGATTATATAGGGGAGGGCAGGAGAGGGAGTATGGCCACACCAGAAGCAGAGGAGACCTCAGAGTCTGGGGACTTCCTACTGCACCCAGGCATGCCAGTTGCCTGGGTTACAGGTGCTGGGCGGGGACTAGGGTGCAAGGGAGAGAGAGAACCAAGGGAAGGAGACATTTCTCCTGAGCAGACCTAACAAAGATAATATTATTATTTGGTTTTACTAAATGCTTTGTTAAGTATCTTAATTTTTAAGAAATGTGCACCAAATAATGTTTTATATTAAAGTATCATTGAATGGAATTGTTTTTGCCTTTTTTGTATTATATTGATATTGGGAAGCACAGGATACCTAGGCAGGGGTCAAGTATACTTAAATACAAATGGAATGTTATTAAACTTGACATAGCAAATTTAATGGATGAGTCAAATGAAAAGTACCAAAACTGAGTGTGGGGGGATTTGTTTTAATCTGGTTTGCAGATTTTATATGTTCATATTTATGATCTCTATTCATTACTTAAAAATATGTCACAATAATATCAAGTATTTAAACTTCTGTGGCTGTATCATTCTGCATGGAATAGATTTAAAGGTCAACACTACTCTTTTATGTAGGTTATGGGTGCTACATGTGTGCTTTCAGAGCAGTAGTGTGAGGAAACTTGAAGTGGGATGGCAGGACGGCCTCATCCCTATGACAGTAACTCCAGTGACCCAGAGAATTGGGATCGGAAATTGCATAGTAGACCTCGTAAACTTTATAAGCATTCAAGGTAGGTAGAAATATATATTACATATCAAAGTTCTGCTAAACCTGATTGTAAAGACTACTATTGTATTTAACTGTGGCAAGTTCTATCAGTGGATAGGGGCTAGTTTACAAAATATTATGCTTTTGGGCTGGGAATGTGGCTTAGTGGTAGATGCTTGCCTAGCATGCATGAAGTCCTGGGTTCGATTCCTTAGTACCACATAAATAGAAAAAGCTAGAGTGGTGTTGTAGTTTAAGTGGTAGAGTGCTAGCCTTGAGTAAAAGGTACAGTGCCCAGGCCCTGAGTTCAAGCCCCAGAACTGGCCAAAAAAACCCCAAGAAACAAGCTATTATGCATGTTTGTATTTCTCCTTAGATAGTTTTTAGTGAAATATACATTTTAATTTTTAAAAACTTGTTTGTTTAAATATTTATTTCTACTTCTAAATTAAGTCTAGATCTTAGTTTACTCCATGGTTAAGTGTTAAAAATTGAGTCAATAGGAACTAGCAAGACATTACTTCTTTATGTTTGAAAATCTCTAATAAGAATTTATTTGTACCCTAAATAATGGATGCAGATTACACCTGATAATTTGTTTCTGTCTGTGTTTGCTGCTATATATTTTTAAAAAAATTTATTTGTATTTAAAATTACCTTTAAGAAGTTGTATGGAGGGAGGTGCCATATAATAAAGCAGTTTATGAATACAGTGCATCTTGATCACTGTCACCCCTTCAACATTCTCAGCCCCCTTCAACCCATTCTTTCCCTTACTTTTCTTAGTTTTTTTTAACTATGTGAAATATTGGTATTGTCATTCTGATCCTAAGGGGAAGATGTATCTTTCTGGATTAACTGCTAGCTAAAGTTTGATGTGTGAAATGAGATTTATTTTAAAAGTATATATTCACCTATTACTTTTTAACTTTTATTTTGTGTTATATGACTAAAAGAGGAATACCTCATTTATAATACTTTGTGATGATATTTTTAATGTGTTAGTTGACAGCTTATAAATGTCATATATTTCAGGTATGTAAGCATGTTTTATAGTGGATTTTGTGTATGAATATTATGGATATTAATGAACATTAAACTTACTTGAATAGAAAAATGTCTCCCAGTCACTGTTAGCAAACACCAGAATTCTTGAAAAACATTTCCATGATACTGAAATCCTTTTTGTAATTTCAAGGAAATAGTTTAATACAGAAGATGTTCACCTATATTGTTCAGTTTTAATATGATGACATCTTAAAAATGTTAATGTGAAGTTAATTTGAGTATATGCCACATGGTATGAATATGTTGTGTGTGTGTGTGTGTGTAAGTGTATGTGTATGTGTTTATGTTTATATAATAGAAAAAGAAAGAGGAGAGGTCTAATGGAGCTCTAGTTCTTTTCTTTCTGTGTTCGGTAGATAATTATCTTGTCCTTTAGAATAAAGGTATTTTGATTTATTGTATGAAATGGGACTATATTTGAGTCTAATATGCTGTGTATATATATCATATACATATGTATTCAGGTGATATATATGTTACACTGGCTAATTCTTGGGATTTTTCTGCTGGTGTGCAGTACTGCATTACATAATGAAGAGGTGACAGAAATGTCAAAATTGACTTTATAAAAGATTTGTGTATGCAATGAGAAAAATTTATAAAAACTTACAATGCTTTTTCCTTGCTGCTGTTTCATTTCAGTAACAAATATAGCTCTTCTTGATAACTGTATGGTAATAACTTTTATTTTTGTGGTGCTATGGTTCCAGCCCAAGTCCCTGAATATGTTAGGTACATATCAGTCAGTTACACCCCATATCCCAGACCCTTCATTGGTAACCTTTTGATGTTTTTGGGTGTGCAGTATCAGTATTTGGAGTTTTGAGTGAAAACAAAAATAAATATTAATAAATTGATTAAAAATTTTTGTAATTGGAAGACCATGAAGTCCTTTGAATTTGTAATTGGAAGACCATGAAGTCCTTTGAATGAGTTTATCTTAAGCCCTTGTGGAAATCCTATGCCAGCAAGAACAGCTTACTTTTAGAGACTTCTTATCCCTATATATTTAGGAACATATAACTTTAGAATTTTTAAGGCGCTGCTTGGCTTTTTAAAGATGGCATGTTAGGAGCTGATGGAAAACTAATGCAGAGAGAAGTTTTAAAGCCCATCAATTTGGGCTGGGAAGGTGGCTCAGTGGTAGAGCCCTTGTCTTGCATGCATGAGGCCCTGGGTTCGATTCCCCAGCACCACATAAGCAAAAAGAAAAAAAAGCTGGAGGTGGTGCTGTGGCTCAAGTGGTAGAGCGCTAGCCTTGACCTGAAGAGCTGAGGGACAGCGCCCAGGCCCAGAGTTCAGGCCCCACGACTTGATCCCCCATAAAAACAACAAAAAAACCCCCATCAATTTGTATATCTAGAAACTGACCTCAGTTCAGAGAAATTTGAAAGTGTCAAGCTACTATTATAGAATGTTTTATAATTCACAAATGAAGCAAATAGAGAACTATAGAATATTTGACCTGTGATACTGAACTGTAAAATAAAATTCAGAAAAGGAATCCATATCAAGTGAGAAGGTGAAAATAAGACTTAAACTAATCCTAGGTGATTAGAGAATTAGCGTGGATGGAAGGACATCCCTGTCAAGGACATTTAGGAGATTACCTTGACTCAATCTCTGGACAGTATGTGCTATAGATTTAACAAATGGAAAAAGTAAGGTGAAGAGCCAGCTAACTTGTTAATGGCAGAGCTGGAGTTTATAACAAGTTTTTCATTCTTATTTCAAATTTTAAGCAGTTTATATTATAGAGAGAGCAAGTACAATGAATGCCTATTGCTTATCACATAGCTTCAAGTTAGCAACTGATGGCTAATTGCGTTTTGGCCTATTCATCACATGTTTTTAATCTCATATATTTATTCTTATTAGGGAAAATCAGGTTTTCAAAGGGATTTCATTGAGATATTTACAACTTGAATATAATATACTTTGATCAAATTACCTAATCTATGTTATTCTTTATTAGCCACCCATTCTCTTCATCCTTCCTCAAACCTAACATATTTTACTTGGGGATACTTGAGTAAAAGAAGACCAGACTGGCTGGTGCCGGTGGCTCACATCTATAATCTTAGCTACTAAGGAGGCTGAGATCTGAGGATTGGGGTTCAATGCCAACCGGGCAGGATTAACCCACCAATTAATCCACCAGAAAACCAGAAGTGGTGCTGTGGCTCAATTGGTAGAGTGCTTGCCTTGAGCTGAGCATAGTGCCCAGGACCAGAGTTCAAGCCCCATGACTGACAAAAAAATAAAATCAGACTGGCTTAAGTTAGAGATTGATTTTTCTTTTCTCTCTCCATTTCCTTTTTTTTTTTTATGCCAGTCCTGGGGCCTGGGTTCTGTTCCTTTAGCTTTTTTGCTCAAGGCTGACACTTTACTACTTGAGCTACAGTTCTAGATTTCTGTTGGTTAATTGGAGATGAGAGTCTTATAAGTTTTTCTGCCTGGCCTGGAGTTGAACCATGATCCTCAGATCTCAGCCTCCTCAGTAGCTAAGATTACAGGTGTGAGCCACCACCACCTAGTTTGATTTATTATTTTTACACTAGACATTCAGAGGTAGCTGATGGCTGATATATCCTTTATTGCTTAAAAATATCAGGGTCAACAGTCTCTGATTTGCTTGACTGTTCTATTGTTATCACAAAGAGATGTGTAATTCCGGCCATCCAGGACAGTAGAAAAGTCATCAGAAAATTAAATTTCTCTTGGTCTTGGAATGTGGCTTAGTGGTAGAGTGCTCGCCCTAGGTTTGATTCCTAGTACCACATACACAGAAAAAGCTAGAAGTGGCACTGTGGCTCAAGTGGTAGAGTGCTAGCCTTGAGCAAAAGAAGCTAAGGGACAGTGCCCAGGCCCTGAGTTCAAGCCCCAAGACTGGCAAAAAAGAAAAATTAAATTTCTCAGACATTACTTATCTGAGAAGTTTATAAGTTGCATCTGATAGCTGCTTATACATCATTAGCTAGAAGTATGTTATATAGATCAAGGATACTAAGAAATGTAGTTTATTATAAACTGGGCTTACTGTTATCTCATAATTGTAAATTTATTTTAAAATAATCAGAAGACTTTATTGGTCAGTTTCTGTAGATAATCTAAAAATTGTTTTGTTTTTGCTGGTACTGGGGCTTGAGCTCTGGGTCTGAACTCGCCCTCTACTTTTTGCTGGCATTCTACTACTTGAGTTACACCTCCAATTAAACTTAACCTTTAAAAAAATGTGTTTTGCTTCATGTATGGTTTTGAATTGCTTTGTTTTTCCACTTTTTTTCTCATCTTTTCTTGCTGGCTATGATTAAAATACACTTTGTGTGTGTGTGGTAGGGGGGTGGGGTTCTGGGACTTGAACTTGGCCTGGGTGCTCAAGGCTAGTGCTCTTCACTTGTGCCAAGCGTCACTTTTGGCTTTTAGTTGATTAGAAATAAGAGTCTCATGGATTTTAACTGCCTGGGCTGGCTTCAAACTGCAATCCTTACATCTCAGCCTCCTGAGTATCAGCTAGGAATATAGGCATGAGCCATTGTTGCCCAGCCCAGCTCCTTTTTGGTTTATGAAGGAAATACTAGTTGCTGTCATACATGTACTTACTTTTCTATCAGAGTTTGGGAGTTTGGCAGGTCTGGCTTATGATTTGCTTATGATATAGTACAATTTTAAGGTGGTTTCTAAGTTTTCTTTCTTTCTTTTTTTTGGGGGGGGGTCCTGTTGTGGGGCCTGAACTCTGGGCCTGGGCCTGTCCCTCAGCTCTTCAGCTCAAGGCTAGTACTCTTACCACTTGAGCCACAGCACCACTTCCGGCTTTTTTTTTCTTTTTGCTTATGTGGTGCTGAGGAATCGAACTCAGGGCTCATGCATGCAAGGCAAGTGCTCTACCACTGAGCCACCTTCCCAGCCCTCTAAGTTTTCTTTTGACTATCTATCTCTGATTTAAAAGCTAAGGCGGAAGCTGTTCTGGACATAGATCGACGTCAGTGTGGTGTAGGCAAATTACTTTAAAAATGAATGAATTTTGTGTTTTTCTGTGACCAGTTGTATAGTTAATAACATTATATAGGAGTTTTCATAGCTTGCTGATGATGTTGAATTTGCTTTCAGTTGAAGTATGTTTGGCCTAAAACATGACAATTTCTCTATAAGTTATGAATTAAAGGACTGTTTTGCTCTTTGGAAAAGAAAACACTTCTTCAGTAGAATTCTAAAATGTCTGCATAGAAGATATGTCTAAGCTCTTGAATATTTGAATTGTTGAGAATATAACTATATAAAAACTTCTGTCTGCAGTCTGCTCAGGTTACTAAAGATAAATGCATCATACATTCAATTTCAGACTTTGCCGCAAGGGTTCATTCCCACACAGAAGTACGCATGCTCATTTTTTTTCTGAGACTGCATGAAGTCGGAGCGTTCCAGTTTCCCTTTTAAGTCACTCTTGTAGTCCCAGCAGCAGTATAGAATGGGGAAGTTTGATTGCTTGAAAGACTAGTTCTTGAGTGGTTTCTTAAAGTACAGATAATATTTTCCCTGTGGTTTTAAAAAAGAAGCTTTACTGCCTAGAATGATATACTGATGTTAAAAGGAGAAAAGTTATCTGCATCCTAATTTTCTAGAACCTGGCAAGCTGTCAGAGCTAGAATTAGCTTTACAGATGGCATTTGGCAACATATCTACATATCTCTAAGCCCTCATTCTCCTGCGTTTTCTTCCACCTGTCTATCAATTACAATATCCAATCACTGTTCAGAGGTGAAAAAATGGGATGATCACAGCTCACACGATGCTGTTTGGTTAGAAACGTCAGTGCTGCAACAACCCACGGCTGAGTCAGTGTCTGTGAGAAAATGAACTGAATTAGTATATAGAGGGGGTTGAATCTCTGAACATTTAAAGACTAAATATCAGCAATAGCATTATTACTCAGTAGAGGGAGGGAAGCTAAAGGAAGTCAGTGGACAGGTGAGGTAGGAGGAGGCTGGGGAATTTTCTGGTTGTTAAGAGGAATCTTGAAGATGATGGAAATATCAGATGTTCTAAAGTTTCTTAGTAATGCCCAAGGATGCTGACCTGGCCTTCAGTGCTGCATTGTTTGAAAGAGCAGCATCCCTTTATACTCTGATTTCAAATTTTTTTTCTTGTTTTTGTGTGTCTACCTTGGCATGTACTAAAGGAAGGTGTGTATTCATTTATTACATGTTATCTTTGGGTTATAATTATATGTATAATTAAATGTATGTGGTAGATACAAGAAAGGTTGAAAGATGTTGGCCTTTGTTAAAAGATATATGTCAGTTTAATGGCAAATTAATTAAAATAAATGCAGTATTTTTATTGTTTTCATGGGTTTGATGCTTTTTTACAAAATGTAACTTGAAAATGCATTGTTTGGTATTGTGTTTTATGAACATAAAAACTTATTTAAGTGAAGGCTAATTTTGAAATATTTTTGAAATAAAATTCATGATAAATGAAATTATTGAAATAATTTCTTAAAGATGCATTTAAATAACATTTTTACTGTTGGATGAATTAGGGATTAGTTGAATTTATTTATAATAGTATTTTACAACACTAAGTATATTTGAATGATAAAGTTCAAATTGGTTAAAATGACTTTCTAGTCTGACAGAACAGAAAATGTAGATACTGTTACTGAAACAGAATAAGCCAGATAAGTTTTGGATTAGTGCAAATTAATTTTCAATCAGATAAAAATTTATAAATATAAATCTTACTGTGAGATTTAAAGTTTTAACAGGTGACATTGCTTACCTGATTAGGAAATTTTAGTACAGTTTAAGATATATTAATGAATGACTTTTCCTGTTTTCATTATCACATGCTATAGATAATTTTACAGGGACTTTTGGAATATTTCATATTTCAAATTCTTTAGTTTTGATGTTTGTAAGTGGTTTGTAACAGACTTGTTATGGAATTTTTAATTATGTATAATATGTGTTTTATATATATGTAGATATTTAGTATCATATTTAGTTGTATATGTGTGTGTGCTGGGTGTGCTTAGGGATCCAAAAATATCTTTCTAAGTTTGTGGTAGTAGTAAGAGTTAGAAAAGCAGAACCTCAGTTAGATCTTTTTGTCTTAACACTTTTTTAAAGAATATTTTCCTCTGCTGTTCTGCTGATTCTACTTAGATAGTAATGCTTTCTTAATATAAAAAAGATATATATTTGTTACATGAATTCAGTGCACAGGACAACGTATATAAGAAAATAAAAGTGTTATTCTACTATTAAGAGAAAAATACTTTAGATTTTGATATATAATCATATATCTGTAAGAATCACACAGGTATACTTAAAATGACTTTCAGATATTGTTGTATGTATTGTTACATAACCTATTTTTTTCAAAAAGGAAATTATAAACATTCCCTATGTCATAAAATCATCTGAAGCATAGTTGGGTTGCATACTGTTGTATGTATAGATATTCTGTAATTTTTTTGATTAATCTGTGTTTGTCAAAAAGAAAGAATATCTTAGGGAGTTAGGGAAAAAAGGTAATTTTGGATAGTTTTCTAGTAGAAATAAAATCCTTAGCCTGCTTTCAAAGTGAATTCTTTAAAGATATGCAAACTATTTTTATAATGAAGCAAATAGCTGTAAAATACAAAAAATAAATTCCTTGAAAGATCCAGAAAATTGAGCTAGCACCAATCAAAGGATTATTTATAATACATTTAATGAGAAGGTAATTCAGGGAAGTGCATTAACAATGTATAACAATGAGGAAGGAAATTCAGCTCTTACTTGGAAGCTTCTTTGTCATAAAGGAAAGAAGAGGCCACCATAAATGCCAATAATAAAAATAACGAAGAAGGGCTGGGAAGGTGGCTCGGGTAGAGTGCTTGCCTTGCATGCATGAGGCCCTGGGTTCGATGCCTCAGCACCACATAAGTAGAAAAAGTCGAAGTGGTACTGTGGCTCAAGCTGACAAACTGAGGGACAGCGCCCAGGCCCAGAGTTCAGGCTCCATGACTGACAAAAACAAAAAAAAAACAAAAACAAAAAACCAATGAAGCAAACACTGTTAAGAAGGACAAAGAATGCGGTACAGGCAGGTGTAGAGATAAAAATGCTTTTAGTTTATGTGAGTTGTTCTGGGCCATTCAAAATAGCCTGAACAAGGACCTTCATGTCACACCTTGAAATTACTGGTAATATTTGTGATCTTTGAAGTTTTTATGAGAAGATAGCTGCTAAAAGATGAGAATTTTGGTCTTATTTTGAAACTGATACAATGTTTTGGACTAAATGCAAAGGATAATTTGTGATTACCTTGAAGAAAGCCAGATAAAAAATGTGAAATTAGTTTGCTAAGAATAGATTGTCAAACCAACTTTAATTTTCTACTTGCAGTTAGTAGACTAGTGCCAATATAAGAAAGCTGGATTTATACTTAGCTTTTAGAGAAGCTCTTTTAAAGTTAAAAAAATATATCCTTGGATAAGATATGAGAGAACTAGTTAGCAGCTAGTTATGCTAATTAACCAATTTTGATATTTGAATGACTCCATCCAAAAGTAGATTGTTCTTGAAAAGTGTTCCCCCCCCCTCATTTGGAGGAAGCACATAACACATTTAGATGTAACAGTGTAGAAAGAAGAATAGTAAATAATATTGTGAATATAATATATGGTCTCTGAGGCCGGACTAATATAAATGAACTCTTAAGGAGTATATTTACGGCCTAAAACAAAATTGTACATTAAAGTAGCATGGCTTTACAAAATAACGTATAAAAGTAAACTTTATATATAAAATAACACAATCTGGCTACCATCATCTTCCTGTACTTACCCTCCCTTCAAAAATAAAAAATAAAAACCAGTGATTGCTGATTGGTCATGCCTATAATCCTAGCTACTCAGGAGGCTGCAATCTGAAGATCAGTGTTTGAAGCCAGCCTGGGAAAGTTCATGAGACTCTTTTCTCCATCTAACCACCAAAAAAGCCAAACCAAAACATCCTCGGTTAATGAAAGAATAGAGTCACTTTTCTGTGTATTAAAATATTGTCTTGAATTCTGTGTATATTCAGGAGGAAGATGATGAGGAAGGTTGATGCCTTGCACCGTTGAATAAGAATTTCAGAGGAATATGGGATCATTTCTGAGTAGAAAGAATAGAATGAGAACTGACTTCAAATATTTGGATTTTCCTTTGTTTTTGTTTTTTTTTTTTACCAAAGGAAAATCCAAATATTTGAATTAAACTTTGAATCAAAGTTAAACTTTTGTTCTTTTTGGGTTACATCTTAGACCTGCCACTTAATTAACTGTATCATTTCAGGCAAGTAATTTAGCCTCTAAACAACTGCAAAAAGGAGATGGTTTTAAGGATTAAATATTGTGTCTGGCAGGTGACAAAATAGTGCCTGAATATTACCATAATTTGTATTTGGTTCCAGCAGGCAGAACTGGAACAGTTCTTGGTCTTGGGTGGCATTTGCAGTGCTTGGAGACTTTTTTGGTGGTTTAAACTTAAGACTCAGGCCATACTTTAATATTGAATTTAGAGGTCAGAGATGTTACTCAATGTAATGAACAGGACTATTCCCCACAACCCATGCAAAACCCTGGACTCCAGAGTGAAGTTAAAACAGTTACCTCTTTAATGGTTAGGGAAAACTGCCAAAGTCAGAGCTTTCCAGAGCTAGAGTAAATCTGTGAAATGAAAGGATAATTTGGTGTGGGGTCTTTGCTGCACTCACTCCTTCCCTAGAGATTTACATAGTTTGCATTTGTTACTTCTTTAGGACTCTGCTCAGACAGGCTCAGACAGGCTCAGACATATTCCTGCCTTGACCTCTCAAAATGGTAACTCTGTTCTCTTCATTTACTGTGCATATATCTCAGTCTTTATCTCCATATAATATTTAAAACATGTTATATGATTGGTTTTCATTACAGTATATTATTTTTGAGGGCAGATATATTTTGTCATAGTCACTAACACTAGAACAGTGTATGGCATATGAAGGATATTTAATTGAGTATATTTAAAGTTTCCAAGTTTCTATTCAGAGATACTTCATTTTGGAGACGTGCTTGCTTAGTCATATCCTCCTTTAAAACAAATCAAAAACAGGAACAAAGTAATACACTTTTTTTTTGTCTAAGTAATACACTTTTTTTTGTCTTTTGCAATTGCATCTCAGTGTTACTTGGATTGTGTGTTGTGTGCGCACACGCGCATGCACACACACACACACCACACACACACATGCAAGCACATGCCAGTACTAGAGTTTGAGCTCAGGACCCCGTTATTGTCCCTTAGCTTTTTCTCTCAAAGACAGCACCTTATCACTTGTGTCATAATTCTACATCTCTGGCTTTTTGTGGTGGTTAATTGGAAATATGAGTCTGAATTGGATCCTGAGATCTCAGCCTCCTGAGTAGTTTGGATTACAGGCAGGAGCCACCAGCATATGACTCCAGGCTTGTTTTGAATTCAAAGGATTCAGTCTCAGTCTCCTGAGAGCTATTTTCTATATGTATGCACTACCACATTCAGATTAAACATTTTAAACTAAAATAACTTATAGATAGGTGCTGAGGGCTTATGCTTATAACCCTAGCTACTCAAAAGGCAGAAAACGGAAGATTTTTTTTTTTCAGAGCCAGCACAAAGAAAAGTTGGTGATCTGGAAGTGGAGCTGTGGCACAGGTGGTTAGAGTGCAAGCAAAAAAAGTGAAGCAAGAGTGTAAGGTCCTGAGTTCAAACGCTAGTCAGGGCGTGCGCGTGCGTGCACACACACACACACACACACACACACACACACGCGCATATAATTTGAAAAAACTTTAACCTTTTAGTAAAGATTTAAGGTGTTTGTTTTTTTTTTCCTGTGAATTGTTGATATTGTGGCCTTAGGTACTTTTGGTTGAAGTTTGTAAAGATGCAGTCTCACAAGGGCATGCATGCCAGGAGGCCTGCTGCCTTCACTCCTTTTGTCTGTAGACTTCTGATGTGTCTGGCAGTGAAATTTTAGGAAGAAAAGACATTAAGAGGGCTGGGAAGGTGGCTCAGTGGTAGAGTGCTTGCCTTGCATGCATGAGGCCCTGGGTTCGATTCCTCAGCACCACATAAGCAAAAAAAAAGAAAAAAAAAAGAAAAGAAAAGACATCAAGAATTAGGACTAATATTAAACTATGGTTAGACTGTAATTCTTGCTCAAGTTGTCTTTTATGGAGAGGAATATGAGATGTAAATATCACTTAAAATATTTTTGGGGAGAAAATGTGTCAGAAAAAGTGGTTTAGGGGCTGGGAAAGTGGCTCAATGGTAGAGTGCTTGCCTTGCATGCATGAGGCCCTGGGTTCGATTCCTCAGCACCACATAAGCAGAAAAAGCTGGAAGTGGTGCTGT
>NW_012267329.1:87917-92359 GCF_000151885.1 Dipodomys ordii
GTGCTGTGGCTCAAGTGGTAGAGCACTATCCTTGAGCTGAAGAGCTGAGGGACAGTGCCCAGGTCCAGAGTTCAGGCCCCATGACCTGCAAAAAAGAAAAAAGAAAAAGTGTTTTAGAGATGATCTTTGAGATCTTAGCTCATTTCTAAGTTGAAAATTTTCCTTATTAGCCTTTGTTCTTGGGAAACTGGCTGTATGGCTAAGGGAAAAGCCAGCAGATACATAGAAGGCCTGATGACACTGCCCCTCAAAATGAGAACTTTTCATTAAACCTTTTAAAAATAGATTTTGAAGTTTGTAAAGTTGAGATAGTAACTATTTTTGGCAATGTGGACTATACAGCTTCTGTCTCAACCACAAGTTTGCCATTGGGGCAGAAGCAGCTATATGCAATAATACAGGTTGTGCATCCCTTTGCTCTCACCAGAATTATTTCCGATTTTGCATTTGGGGAAAATGTTTGGAATGATTGTCTATAAATAATAGGTATTTTGGGATGGAACCCAAATTTCCATGTCATATCCTCCTCATACATAATAGTCTAAAGACAATTTTCAATAATAGTTTTAGTGTGTTTGTGTTTGATCATGACTCATCACACAAAAGTCAGGTATAGCACTCACTCATCCTGATCAAAAGGTTTATGGCTACGCCTGGTTGTATACTAAAAACCTTTATCAGACACAATGGGTTGAATTTGGCCTAGGAGCCATATTAGCCAGTTCCCAATTTAGCATTTAAAAGGTACTGATAAAAAAAACAACATACAAATGAGTTTCTTAAAGTATATTTAAAGGTGAAATCTAGTGCGTACTTTAGTTAAAACAAAAACAAAAACAGGATTCAAGTCAGGCACTGGTGACTCTTGCCTGTAATCCTCGCTACTCAGGAGGCTGAGATCTAAGGATCGCAGTTTGAAGCCAGCATAGGCAGAAAAGTCCATGAGACTCATTGCCAGTGAACTACTAAGAAAAAAAACAGAAGTGGGCTATAGCACATGTAATAGAGCACTAGCCTTGAGCACAAAGAGGTTTAGGGACAATGCCCTGAGTTCAAGTCCCAGGACCAGAAAAAAATAACAACTAAAAGGATTCAGATATGATATTTGTTAGAGTAATAGAAGCAGCTTATTTTCCCCAAAAATAAAAGTTGAAGATTAAAATAATGTTTCTTTATTGAGGATAGATTAATTCAAATAGATAACGACATTAGGCAGATATTTATAGGGTTGCTCACTTCATCTTTAAGAAAAATATACAGGACTGGGAAGGTGGCTCAGTGGTAGAGTGCTTGCCTTGCATGCCTGAGGCCCTGGGTTCGATTCCTCAGCACCACATAAGCAAAAAAAAAGAAAAAAAAAGAAAAATTTACATTTAAAAATTTTTAAAAAATCTTAGAAAACCTTGTGATGCTCCATCTTATATTTCTACACATACATAGTGTTTAACAAAAATTAGTGTTCAGAGTGCTTAGGTACTGTACACACTGTGAACCTTAGGTTAGATTCAACAAATATCAGCAAGATGTAGCAGGTCATGATGGTAGTTGCTTGAAGTACTAAAATAAGAAAATTTCTCAAACCAGGAGTTAGTATCATATATAGTTGTGCCAGATATGTACTATATATACTAGTGCCATGTGAAAATGAATACTATTCAGTTTTATGTGTTTATTAATAATTTCTGATATTGATATATCAATTACTTATGGAAATTAGTTTTGTATTCATTCTTCCATAATTTACTCTTCTGTTTTCTCTGAAACATTTGTATTTTTTGAATTTTGGCTTCTTTAATTAGTAGTTTAATTTTCTTATCATTTTATTCTTATTCACTTTTTTTCTTTTTATTCTTTTCAGGATATTCCAAATATTTCAGTCCTTTTAGTAGTCATTTCAAAACTGATAATACTATGTTCTGAGTGTCTAAAGTTATTTTCTGCTTGAAAGTACCAATCTGTCTTTGTTTTATGGTTACAGAATCTGTATATTTTTAATTTATTGTTTATATGTTTCTTTCCGTTTCTACATTGCCTGCTGGCTTTTTTCCATTATGAAATAATTTTAGGTTTTTAAGAAGTTACAAAATATTGTGCTGTAAGTTCTAAGATGCACTGTCTAGCTTCTCTAAACTGTAGCATCTTAAATACATGTAGTGTGTTCTTACTCTTTTTTTTGTGTGTGTGCTGGTCCTGGGGCTTAACTTAGATTATACCATCCCATGGCCTCTTTAGGTTCTATCAGTTTTTATAGCTACCAGAGACATTTATCATATGTAATTTTGTACTATTTGTGTAAATCTTCATAATTTCCACTTTAGTCAGGATTACAGAGCTGTTACATCATCGCAGAGAAATTTTCTTGTGATACTCCTTTATGGTTAATACCTTCTTTCTAGAACTGGCCCAGAGTTTTTATCCAATACTGTGATTTTTGTATATCAAGAATACTAAATACATGGATTCATAGGATACCTAAATTTTGAGGGTTTGGGCTTTTTTGGTCAGTATAATGCAACATCCTTGAGATTCATTCATACAGTTAGTTGCACATACCATGCACCAGTAGTTTTCCCTCCCTCCTCTCCCTCCCTCTTCCTTCCTTCCTTCCTTCCTTCCTTCCTTCCTTCCTTCCTTCCTTCCTTCCTTCCTTCCTTCCTTCCTTCCTTCCTTCCTTCCTTCCTTCCTTCCTTCCTTCCTCTGGAGTAGTTAGTATGACATATGGGAGCTACCAGTGCCCAGCTTGTTCTTTTAATTGCTGATTGCCATATAAAAAGACTGAACCATGGTCTGTCCATAGACAGAGGAGCATGGTTTAGATTATAAACTATTCTGGCCCATTAATCTATTCATCTGTCACAGTGTTAGATAGAGTTGCTAACTTTTGGCCTTAACTGGCCATGAACAATCTTCCCCTTTCCACATCTCAAGTAGCTAGGATTATAGATGTGAAACACTACTGTACCTGGCTTTAACAGTATTGAATTTTCTGATTGGTGACAGTATTTGTCTTTAAATTTTATTTGTAAATTTTTTTTTTAAAAGTTCAATTCAGATAATTCCTTTCTAGTATATAGAAATACAACTGATTTTTAAAATGATCTTATATTCTGCAATCTTGCTAAACTCAGTTCTAGAAACATTTTTGAACTAGAATCTACAATCAATGATTAAGTGGTTTGAAATGAGGTTAGTTTTATTTTACCAATCTGAATGTCGTGAGATAATCAGTTTAAGAAGAGGAAAGGCTTCAGTTGATAATCCTTTCGCTATGTTGCTTTGCGCCTGGAGTGGCATAGTACTTCACAGAAGGAACAGGTAGTGGTTTAAATTTGCTCATTTCTTTCTAAGTTGTTGAATTTATTGGCATAAAATTGTTTATCTTTCATTATTTTTTAATATCTGTAGACATTGTAGGATGCTTACCCTTTTTATTTAGTTGGTTGTGGAGCTTGAACTCAGGACCTAGGTGTTGTCCCTGAGCTTTTTTACTCAAGGCTAACACTCTACCACTTTGAGCCACAGTGCCACTTCCAGTTTTCTGGTGGTTAATTGAAAATAAGAGTCTCACAGACATTTCTGCCCAGGTTGGCTTTGAAACACAATCCTTAGATATCAGCCTCCTGAATAGGTAGGATTACAGGTGTGAGCCACTAGTGCCCACTTTCTATCATTTTTTTTATATTAGTCAGGTTTATCTTTTTAGAATTTTTTTCATATGGTCTGCATAGTGGTTTATGGATTGTTTGATCTTCTAAAGAATGAGCTTTTGTTTTTATTGTTCATCTCTCTGTTACATTTAAAAATTATATTGGTTTTACTCATCTTTATTATTTTCTTCTATGGTTTGGTCCTCATTTTCTGTGTGTGTGTGTGTGTGTGTGTGTGTGTGTGTGTATGTATGTGCGTGTGTGCATGCATGTGTGTACATGCCAGGCCTGGGGCTTAAACTATAGGGCCTGGGTAGTCTCTTGAGTTTTTTTTGCTCAAGAGTAGCTCTCTACCACTCTACCACTTGAACCATAGCTCCACTTCCAGTTTTTTGATGGATAATTGAAGATAAGAGTCTCACAGACCTTCTTGACTGTGTTGGCTTTAACCACAATCCTCAGATCTTAGCCTCTTGAGTAGCTAGGAATACAGATATAAGTCACCAGAGTCCAGCTTAATTTTTGTTTTCTTATAGTCGAAACTTAGGTCATTTAACTTAGATCTTTTTTTTCTTGCCAGTCCTGAGGCTGGAACTCAGGGTCTAGGCACTGGTTCCTGAGCTTCTTTTGCTCAAGGCTAGCATTCTACCACTTGAGCCACAGCCACTTCTGGCTTTTCCTGTGTTTATGTGGTACTGAGGAATCAAATCCAGGGCTTCATTCATGCTAGGCAAGCACTCTACCGCTAAGCTACATTCCCAGCTCCTAGACATTCTTTTCTTTCTTTTTTTTTTT
>NW_012267329.1:92774-106023 GCF_000151885.1 Dipodomys ordii
CATTATCTGACCTTTTCCGCTTGACTCATACATATACTAGATATTGCAAATAAGGGAAACCATGGGACCTATGTTTCTTTGGGCCTGGCTTACTTAATATAAATTTTTCCAAGTTTTTCCATTTCCTAACAAATTGGAATTTAATGCTTTAATTTGTAACATATCAACAGATTTTGATAATGTTGAGTAAAGTTTTAAAGTTTCTTTCAGTTAAAAAATTTAATTTCCCTTTAATTTCTTTGTTCCATTAGTTATTTAGATAGAAGTATTATTTAATTTCTACATATATGGAATTTTTCTCTATATATGGAATTTTCCATATATCTGTTATTTGAAATTTAATGTAATTTCCATTGTAATCACAGAAATACTTTATATGATTAAATGAGTTTTTTTTATCACTCAGAATATGTTTTGTGTTGGTAAACATTTTGCATATGAAAAGATTCAAATTTTGCTTTTGTTTGGTAAAGTTTTCTGCAAATGTCAGTTAGGTCAAGCCAGTTGCTAATATTATT
This sequence comes from Dipodomys ordii, assembly GCF_000151885.1. Taxonomy (NCBI): domain Eukaryota; kingdom Metazoa; phylum Chordata; class Mammalia; order Rodentia; family Heteromyidae; genus Dipodomys; species Dipodomys ordii. The sequence continues at coordinate 93,293 of NW_012267329.1, forward strand.
AAAATCATACTAATTCATTTTTCTGTCTCCTTGTTCCATTGGGAGCTCAGGGAAAGAGCAAATGCTTATCATGCACAAAGTCCTGGGTTCAATCTTTAGCACCTAAATAAAAAAAACAAGTGAGCTGGGTGCCGGTAGCTCACAACTGTAATCCTAGCTACTCAGGAGGCTGAGATCTGAGGATTGCTGTTCAAAGCCAGCTGGGGTAAGAAAGTCCATCAGACTCTTATCTCCAATTAATTTACCACCAAAAAAAAAAAAATTCCAGAAGTGATGTTGTGGCTCAAAGTGATAGAGCACTCACCTTGAGCTGAAGAACTCAGGGACAGTGTCCAGGCTCAGAGTTCAAGCCTCATGACTGACCAGAAAAAAAAGAAAAAGAAAAAAGAAAAAAAAGCAGCGAGATATCAGGTCACTGATTATACTTTTGAAATATAGTTAAAATTTTGTCAGACATGTTCTTTGTGTGATTTGAAGGCCTGGTTACTCAGTTTGCATTACTGCACAATTGTGCCTGCAGAGCTCTGCAGTGGTAAAAATTCATTTGGATTGTTGCATTTTCTTAATGAATTAGTTCCATTATGAAATACCGTGGTGTAATAGTCTTTGCTCTGAGTGCTGTTTTGCTTATAATATAACCACTTTCATGCTTTCTATGGACTCATTTCTTTCCTCAGCCTTTAACATCCAATCAACCTCACCCTCTCTGTGCCTTTATATTTAAAATTCTTTTTTTTTTTTGGTCATATATAGTTGAGTCTAGCTTTGATGTCCAATCAGAAGAACCTTTTATAGTTTAGATTAAATGGCTTTAGGTAATTTGTATATAATATGATTGTTGACATAGCTGAGTTTGTCATCTTGCTGTTTTCTTATTTTTCTTTTGTTGGTCTTGAACTCAATGCCTGGGCACTGTCCCTAAGCTCTTTTGCTCAGCACTTTTCCACTTTGAGCCACAGCACCACTACTGATTTTCTGCTGGTTAACTGCAGATAAAAGTCTCACAGACTTTCTTGCCCAAGCTGGCTTTGAACCATGATCATCAGATCTCAGCCTCCTTGATAGCTAGGATTCTAGATAGGCATGAACTACCAGCACCCGTCTCTCTTGCTATTTTTCTACCAGCACCCGTCTCTCTTGCTATTTTTCTTTTTGTCCTTTTTTCACTCCCTGCTATTGTCTTCTTTTTTCTTTTCTTTTTCTTTTCATAATAAAAGAATCTTTTTAGTGATTTCATCTTATTTTAATTGGCATAACTAAAATTCTTTGCTTTGTCTTATTTTAGTGGGCATTTTAGCATTTACAGTATATATCTTCCATCATAGTTTGTCTTCAAGTTATGTCATGGTAGCAGAAAAACCTTATAAGGGTATACTTCCATTTCTTCACTCCTAGATGTATTCAGTTGTAGACATTTGTATGTTATAAGCCCTATATTATATTGCTTTAATTATTATTTAAACTATAGTTTATTAATGAGATTAAAACAGGTAAAACCCATGTTGTTACTATTTCAAGTGTTCTTTATGTTTTTATTTTTTAAATTAATCAAAATATAATTGTTTATTTTTTTATACTTTTTATATTTTATTTTTTTTTGTGAATACACTATACAGAGGGGTTACAATTACATGGGCAGGATAATGCATACATTTCTTATCAAGCATTGCAGCCTCCTCCTTTGTTTACCCTTCATATCCCTTTCCAGCCTCCCCCCCCACCCCCTCTTTATATATATAGGTACATATTTTTTACCTGGCATTAATTTTTCTTCTGCCAGAAAGATTTCTTTGTAATTTTACTTACAGAACAGATCTACTCATAATGAATTTTCTCTTTGAAAAATGTCTATATACTCCTTCCCTCCCCCCCCCTCACTGGGGCTGGGCTCTGCCCCTGAACTTCTTTTACTCAAGACTAATACTCTGCCACTTGAGCCACAGCCCCACTTCTGGCCTTTTCTGAATAGTCTATTGGAGATAAGAGTTTCATAGACTTTCTTACCTGAGCTGGCTTTGAACCAGCTCTAAGATCCTCAGATCTCAGCCTCCTGAGTAGCTAGGATTACAGGTGCCCAGCTTCTCCTTTGTTTTTGAAAGAGGGTTTTGCTCACTAACAAACCTAGAGTTTTGTTTAAAGTCTATAGGGTTTGTTGTACATATTATATCTGTGGCTGTGTAATTTTCATCAAATTTGGAAAAAGTATAGCCATTGTTTTTCTTTTGTATCTTCCTTCTATGACCCACATACCATGTTCTGCTTATTTTTGTTTTGTTTTTGTTTCAATTTGACTGTTTTCTGTTACCTTCTTTCTGTATTGTATAATCTGCCATTAATTCCAGTCAGTATATTTTTCATCTATGATATTATTGTTTTTATCTCTGCTAGTTCATCTTTAATTCATCTTCTGTTTTTCTGTATAACTTTTGGAAGAATGCAGTTGTAATAATGTGTTGGGTGTTATATTTCTAATTCTGGCTTGATTTCAGTTGATTCCTTTCCCTTTTCCCCTTTCCCCCAATTACGATATGTGTTCCAGCTTCTTTGCATGAATGCTATTTCTTGTTTTTACATTTGATATTTCTTACTCTGATAAGTACTCCTGAGGTTTGTTTTAGGATTCATTTGTTCAAACAATGTGGTCCTTTCTGGTCTTATTGTTAAAATTTGAATTATTTTCCGTATCAGAGATAAGACTTGTAATTTTTCCCTTTCATTGCCCTGTATCATTTTAACCTGTGGAAACAGTTCCTGTTCACCAGCATGTATGAGGCTGGGCAGTGTGTGTTGACAGGTAGTCATCTTAGTACTCCAGGTGGTAGCTGAAGATCTGTGAGGTTTTCTGTCCACACTGCTCTCCCCTCTCCAAAACGTTCCTGAGAATTCTAGCTCCCTCCATTATTTTTAAATTTTAGTCTCTTGGGTTCTTCCTGGGCTTCCTCTCTGTGTGTTTGCTCTGGAAACTGTCAAGATAATAAGTTGGGACAGTCACTAGTCTTAATTCATTTGCTTTCTATCCTTCAGGGATATTTATTTTTATCTTTTGCCTGATATATGATGTCTTGCAAATAATTATTTTGTATATTCTGTCTGAATGTTTTTGGAGTTGTTTGTACAGAAGAGTAAATGCAATCCTTGTTATTCTGTTTTGGTGGGAGTAGATATTGAGGCTAATCTACTCTCTTTCCCTTACTTGTCCTCAGTTTTTTTACATGCAGCCTAAACAGTTATCCCCTTTGAATCTGCTTACCCTTATTTTTCTCTTCCTACCCATTCTGTTCTTTTTCCTCCTCTTTCTTTCCCTCTCCTCCTTTCTCTTCTCCCTTTCCTCATCTTTTTCCCCTTCTTGCTCTTCTCTCACTCTTGGGTACTAGAGAGTGAGCCTTACGTGGCAAGTTCTGTACGACTTAATTTATGCCCCAGCCCTTTAAGATTATGTTTTGTCTTTGAAACAGGGTCTTGTATTAACTTTGCCTGGGCTGGCCTCACATGGAGATCCTCCTGTCTCTTCACTGTGAGTAGCTTGGATTACAGGTCTGTGTCACCACACTCAGGTTTGTCCTAATTTTCTGTTGCACCTAATGTTTTTTTTTTTTTTTTTTTTTTTACCGTGGACTACTTTTCTGATCTAAAATTATTTAATTAAATAGAGGAGGAAATAATTAGTCTTACAATTTTTGGAGGCCTAATTCAGGATACATTCTATTTGCGTATGGAAAGAAAGATGGAAGTTGTCATTAGCATTAATTTAAAATCTAAGCAGTTTGGAAATACAGGGGCAATATTTCAGCAGAATGCTTAGCAGTGTATAATCTTTTGGCTACAAAAGGTATTTGGTGGAAATGCTGTTTCAACTAATTAGTCTGCTTGGCTCTTACTCAAACTGAACATTTAGCTTGCATTTGCCTTAGATATAGTTGTGTTTGTACATTGTCTGTTAAATTTTCAGACTCATATTTAGGAAATGTGCTTTCTTGTTGCTGAAACGACTAAAACTTAGAATAATTTGAAGAAGTGGTGCTGTGGCTCAGTGGTAGAGCACTAATCTTGAACAGGATAATTTGAAGAGTTATTCTATATATGATCCTTGTTTCTATTAGTAGGAATTCTGTTTTCTTTCCTACTTTAAAACAACCAGAAATGTGTGCTCCTATTCTAAGGTTCTTAAACATAAATGCAGTACAACCTTTTGATTTGTTCTACTTAAGAAGATTCTATTCTAAGAATAGAATTGTCCTCTTTCTCCTCTTCTTTTACTGGAAAAGGATTAACAGTGGAATTTATTTTTTCTTTAAATTTATGAGAGACAAATGACTGAGAAACACTGATAGACTGCCCATATTTTCCTAGGAGTAACTTTCAAAATTACTGAAGGTCAGCTCTGTCTTCTTTCCTGGTAATCTATGTTATAACAAGGTGATGATTGATTTTCATAATGAAGCAGACTACTAAAATAATATAAAGCATTAAGGCTAAGGAACCAACAGAAGAAATGACCCTGAGTCACTGATGGTGAATAAAACCACTTTTTCAATCCCTAAAACGCTTCAGTTTTAAACTGTGGTTTTGGTAAAAGAGCACTGTGTTAATGGGGGGTGGGGGAAAGACTGAAATGAATTGAAGCTTAAAGTTACACTATTATTAGCATCACTGCTAAATACTCGGTGACTGAGAAAACTATGTGACTGAGATAACTATTGTTATCCACTATAACTTAAATGACCATTTAAGGGTAGTTTTATTAAGCTTAGTACATTAATGGCCTGTTTACTTAATCCTAATAAAAACTTTAGCAAGTAAATAGATTCTACATATGAGAATACTATTTCTAGAATATTGAGTGACACTCAGAATGTCAATCAACTATAGTATTAAAGAACGATTTAATTTTTTAATAAGGTTTTTATTGTGAAAATACCATACAGAGGGGTTACAATTACATGAGCAAGGTAATGAGTACATTTCTTTTTATTTATTTATTTTATTTTATTTGTGAACATACTGTACAGAGGGATGAGTACATTTCTTATCAAGCATTGTTGCCTCCTCCTTTGTTTTTCCCCTACCATCCTTGCCCTCCCATCTCTACAACTGCCCCCTCTGCCCCAGCCAAAGTTGTAAAGTTCGTTTTTCGACATAGCAACAGTTTAATTTTAAAACCATGATGTTCCTTCCATCTCTAAAGCTATGAACTATCATATGTGCTAACATAGTAAATTTCCAAATTGCTTTGAATCTGGCTCTAATTACTGTTACCATCCATCAGTTTTCCTACCTGAATTGCATTTTCACTGTATAAAAAACTTACATGTTTTACCAGACTTGTTGCACTAGTGACTGTCTTCTTTGTTTGAGATCTTAAAGCATTTATTATGTATTTTTCATTCACTTAGTAGTTATGCATTTGAGATATATGTTTTAAATTTAGAAGTTGGATGGCTCCTAAATTATTTAAATCTCTGGTTGTATATGTATTACTACCACACTTAGATTGGTAACCTACAAAGATACCTTCCTGGTCTTTTGGCAGTAACATACCTTTGTGTCTATAGTATAACTGAATAATGTATGAGTGAATGATTAGCTAGATTTTTAGCAATGAACATTCTTAGCTATTCACTTTTTTTTTGTTGTTGGTCGTGGGGTCTGAACTCTGGGCTTGGGTGCTGTCCCTCAGCTCTTCAGCCCAAGGCTAGCATTCTACCACTTGAGCCATAGCACCACTTCTGGCTTTTTTCTGCTTAAGTGGTGCTGAGGAATCAAACCCAGGGCCTCATCCATGCCAGGCAAGCACTCTACCGCTGAGCTACCTTCCCATCCCCAGTTAATCACTTCTCATGGGCAAATTTACTTTATGTTTTGTGAAATTTCAAATTCTGTGACATTTTATCCAGGAAAAAATGTTTTTCAGACTTTTAAATTATAACATTTGAAAGAATTATCAAAGTAAGTTAAAGTTTGCATAAAGATACATTTTTTTCTACAGAGAAACCAGTTACTTTGCCATAGAGCTGTTTTTTTTCTCTTTCTACATTTTTTCCCTGCAAATAAATCAGAAGAACATCTAAGGAATATTTAAAATATCTGTTTGCCCTACTACCACTACTTGGAAGTCAGCTGAACACCAGTAGCACACACTTATAATCTTAGCTATTCAATAGGAAGCTGAGAACTGAGGATCTTGGTTCAAAGCTAGCCTGGCAAACACATCTGAAAGATGTGTTAATCAGCAAAAAGCCAGAAGTGGAGATACAGCTTAAGTGGTAGATCATTGGGCATGAGCAGAAAAAAACAAGAATAGTGTGGACCTGATCAAGTCTCCCCATACCAGTACTGAAAAAAAAAAAGGCAACTTTTGACTGCCTGCCATCCGTGCATGCCTTTCATCCCATCCTGGTTTGAGGGTGAGGACTGAGGCTGAAGTATCAAAGGTTGAAACCACCCTGGGCTTGTATACATAGCAAGATCCTATCACAATATAACAAACTAACGAAACAAAAAAGTCAGTTAACTTTTCTGGGTTTTAATTTTCTCGTCCATCAAAAAAAAAAAGCTCAATCATTATTGTCTTTTGTAGGTACATTATTCCAGAATTTGCTAAATCATTAGGTTTGAGGTAAATTAGATTTCAGAATTGGGAAGTAGCATTTGAATTTTGTACTTAACACATTATATTAATCATTTTTCTTAAAAGTTCTTTGTGATTTTACTTTTATGCCTTTATGGTTAATTTTCTTTTCTTACTTATCAGTACTCCCTCACGTGTTGCTAAAGGAGGAATCGACCACACCAAGATGAGTCTACATGGTGCTAGTGGGGGACATGAGAGATCAAGAGATAGACGAAGGTCAAGTGACAGATCACGAGATTCATCTCATGAAAGAACAGAGTCTCAACTCACTCCTTGTATTAGAAATGTTACTTCTCCAACCCGACAGCACCATGTTGGTATGTACAGTTGGCTAACTTTACCAGCTCTTGAAAATACCATTTCCTGTTACAATGTGACAGTTTTTCTTAATCCTTCAGAGTAAAATTTGATTCTTCCTCATTTAGTTCTTTGTATTTTAACTGAACTTGATTCTTGCTGTGGAAAAAAAAACAAACAAACCACACAGCTTATTGAATACAACTTAAAGGTGTTTAATTTTTTTGTGGGTACCAATCCTTAGGCTTGAAGTTAGGGCCGTGATGTTGTTCTTGAGCTTTTTTGCTAGTAGCTATCGCTCTGCCATTTGAGCCACAGCTCCACTTTGAAGTGTTTTTGGTATTTTATTGGAGATTAGAGGCTTATGGATTTTCCTGCCCACATTAGCATCAAACTGCAATCTGCAGATCTCAGCCCCCAGTAGCTAGGAATATAGGTGTATATATAAATATATATGTATGTATAGTTTTATTATAAGATAGTTTATAGTAAGTTATTAAAATTCTTATTAATGCTTACAAAGTGAAAGAATACCACTATAGAATAAATTATTGATTCTCATTTTGCCACTGTTTCAGATTTTATAATAAAAATAGAAGAGAGAACTGTGAAGTGTTTTATTTTCTTAACAAGTAGCATAAGTCTTTTCTTTCCTCCCCACTCTATGCTGTAAACGAACATTATTACCCCAGTTGAACACATTGTGTGACTGTAAAGCATGAGTGAAGCAGATGTTTCTAAGCAGTATGAGTTTGCTGATTGTCATTTTCCTGTAGGGAAGGCACAAATTAAATACTTTGATGTAGGTCCTAGGGGTATAGTTTTAGTAGTAGAGTAAGTGCTTAACATATGAAACATTCAGATGGGCTCAATCCCTGGCACCTGAAAAGTAAAAAAGATAAAAATTAATTTGGGCCAGGTGTATAGCTCAGTAGCTGAACACCAGCTTACCATGTTCAAGTCTTTTATTCCCTAGAACATACAAAAAATAACTATATAAGATAGTTTCTGGTAGTTTGTAAATCAAAATCTTTAATATTAGGACATAATTATGTAAATTGATTTATTGGACAATATGTAAATAGATTATTTTAAGAAAGACTAATATTTATAAGCCAGAAATTAACAGAAATATAAATAAGAATTGACATTACATACAGTTTAGTGTCTGGAAAGCAGGATAGGGGAATATAAGACATTATTTTATTAGCTTAGCAAATTTACTTTGGGGATGCTACTAGCCATTGTGGGAGCAGGTGATAGAAAGGAGATGTCAGAGTAACTCTGTATGATATACAGAAAACCTAATTATATAATCAGTAATGTTATACAGAGTGTTCTAAGTAGCCTGAGTCATGAAAGAATTTGGCAAAGCTGATGAAATTGATGAGACAGAGGTACATTTTTAGGTCACCTTTAAAGTTTAGTAATCTAGCCTCTACATAAAAATGTATCACGAAATCTTGGTTTCCAAATTTCAATAATGATTTTTGCCTATAGAAGTTATACATGATAATTCCAGAGCTTGTAAAATTTGTAGAATCATTTTATTTAACAACAAAGAATAAGAATAGAACATATAAGCAGTTATTACTAAAACTACTTTGTATGGTAGATATTGAAATCGTCATGTCTTGAAGTAAGTAATTATTCTTCCGTTAGGATCTCCCTTTTGTGAGGTAAATTGTTGATTTTATTTTTTTTTATTTTTTTATTTTTTTGGTCAGTCATGGGGCTTGAACTCTGGGCCTGGGTGCTGTCCCTCTAGTGCTCTACCACTTGAGCCACAGCGCCACTTCCAGCTTTTTCTGCTTATGTGGTGCTGAGGAATTGAACCCAGGGCCTCATGCATGCAAGGCAAGCACTCTACCACTGAGCCAACTTCCCAGCCCAAATTGTTGATTTTAGAGTAACCTTATTAACATAGTGACTGTAGAGTTTATACTTTATGTTTCAGAGAAGTGTTAGTCTTTTTAGTAGTTAGGATAGTTAAGTTGCTGTTTTTATTTATTGTGATGGTCCATACTTACAATAGTAGCACTTAGAGGATGAGACAATAAGATCTTGAGTTCAAGGCCAGCGTGGAATCTGTCTCAAAAATAAAAAAAAATAAAAAATTGATAGTTTCATTAATCTTCTGTAAACTTTCACTGAATACACATTTGACTTGTGAGAATATTTTATTCCTTTGGTTTCTGTGTATTTTTCAGGAGAATAACAATATAAAAATTCAGTTGAAGTTTGATATTAGTAGAAGTCAATATTAGCTATCTATTTCTTTAAATTAGTCTATGAATAAGTCTGACACTGGTGACTCACACCTGTAATCCTGGCTATTCAGGAGGCTGAGATCTGAGGACATCAGTTTGAAGCCTGTCCAGGCAGAAAAGTCTGTGAGAATCTTATCTCCAATTATGAGCCAAAAAAAATCTGAAGTGGACCTGTGGCTTAAATGGTAGAATGCTAGCCTTGAGCAAAAAGTGCACAGGGACACACCCAGGCCCTGAGGTCAAGCCCCCCAGTATTGGTACACACAAAAAATGTCTGAAAATAAGATTTTATAAAGAATATTTTGATGTTTTAGATTTTACTGCTGGAAAATAAACTGCTTATTGTCTTTTTTGAAATAATAAAGCAGATATGCTGTTTTATTTAAAACAATTTTTCTAATTTAGACATTTTTTTAAACATGAATAGTTCTTGAATTTTTTAAAAGAAAATTTGTATAACTTTGTTTATATTTTTGTTCCAGAGCGAGAAAAAGATCATAGTTCTTCTCGTCCAAGTAGTCCTCGTCCTCAAAAAGCCTCCCCAAATGGTTCCATGAGCAGTGCTGGGAACAGCAGCAGAAACAGCAGTCAATCAAGTTCAGATGGCAGCTGCAAGACATCTGCAGAGATGGTATTTGTGTATGAAAATGCAAAAGAAGGAGCCCGGAGTATAAGAACGTCAGAACGTGTGACATTAATAGTGGATAACACGAGATTTGTTGTAGATCCATCCATTTTCACTGCACAACCTAATACAATGTTGGGCAGGTTGGTATTGCTGCTTTTTTTTTATGAACTGGAAGGTTCTTTTGAAACCACTGCTTTATTTATTTATTTATTTCAAATTATGTTTTGTAGTAGTTCTCTGTTGAAATATAGTATAGTGTTCCACTCTCTTTTCATGGATGAAAAACTGTTTTGGAGATTAAATTACTAGTTCAAGTTAATACAGCTAGAATATGGCAGAGATAAAGGTTGAACTTTATTTTGTTTCTAATGTTCTTTGCAGTAACTGTAGGAATAGGATACTAAACTGTAGGAATAGGATACTAAAGGATCTCTACAGATTGAGACCATAGATTGAATCTAGTATATTTCTTGAACGTTCCCAAATTCAGCTACCAGGCACAGAGAGAAGCAGCATTGTTTAAAGAGAAAGAATTTTTCTCCTGTGAAGTCAACATGAGTTGTCAGTTTGATGTAGATATTCTGAAAGAGAAAAAGAAGAGTGACATTAATATGTACACTTAAGATAAAAGAAAGGAATTAATAGTTCTGATTTGTGCTGGTACAGAGTAATAGATTAAAGTTGGTAGTTATGCAAACACAAGCTACGAAGCATACAGATAATATAGACTTGATTTTCAACATGTCCAAAATGAAGATCAGATAGTTCTTAAATCAGTATTGTTCTCTGCAATTAAAGTAGTTACATAAATGTAACAGAAGTTTTACATAAGGCAAAAACTTAGGATATTTTTTTCTAGTTTGCTTGCATGGTGACTATGTGAGTGCATAACCGTGTAGTGTGTGTATATATGATTTGTTAGTATGTTGGAATATACAATAAATGCTGAGATTGTGATTTTATACATTTGAGGAGCGAATAAAATTTTCTTTTAACATAGACACTTGACTTTACCTCTGAAAATGTATTTTTTTTTACTATAATGAGGGGGGGATTATTGATGGAAGCTATTAGAAAGATGACATTGTTAATTTATTTTTACATAAAATTCAAAGCAATAAAAAGTGATTTGAAATTTGCATCTGCTGTTTTTAAAATTTTTTTAAAGCATTGATATGGTCTGAAAAGAGTAGCTTTTGCTTTTTTCTTGAAAGTTCAAGTATTTGAGAAAAATTGCATGACATTTGATTCTTGAAAGACTATCTTCTCTTATTAAAATCAGTGAAAGCTTTCTTTTATGTTTGTTGACTAAAGAATATCTTTGGGGATGAAAATTAATATTCATTGGAAAACAGTGACATTCTTTTGGAAACTTTGAAATAAAAAAAGCTTTGTCCTTTGTGGATTTCTGTTACAACAAAAAAAAAAACATTGAAATTAGGAAACTATTGAAGAAAATACTTCGGACAACTGGACTTATTTTCCATATCACTGAATTCAGACCATGATTTTTAATTTTTCTTGAGTACTGCATCAGGCTTTTCAATTTCAAAGAACCTATTTTGTAAATTATCTCTTTCTAAATAATACTGTAAAAGAGTCAACAGTGTTACTTGAAAAATCATAAATGCACTTACCTTTTTCTTATATAAAAGTATTAAGAGCTTTCTACTCAATTCAACTTTCCATTCACTTCATCCTTGTTGGATAGAAAATCAAATTCTGACATTTGATTGTGGCCTTTTCAATTCCAGGATGCAAATTTATCATTTTGAGTAGGTTGTGAAACATAAAGAAGGCTAACTTGCCTGTCTCATCTTTTTTTCAGTTTACCTTGCTATATGTACTATTACAGCAATAACTTTGTGATGAAAACAGCAGTTTAAGGAAAAGGCAGATAACATGGTTCTCCCCTCACCCTCCCTTCCTCTCTCTGGAATAGAAATAACCCTTTACTCTTAAATGTTTTATTTATTTTTCTCCTGAGAAGAAGGAATTGGACATTTTTTTTAACTTCTAAGTATTTTCATTTGATTTTATCATTACAGAAAACCTATACTGCTGTTCCTACCTATCAAGAAACTTTAATTTTCTGTCTTTTTTTTTCTTTTTTTTTTTGGTCCATTGTGGAGCTTGAACTCAAGGTTGGGCACTGTCCCTGAGCTCTTTTGCTCAAGACTTGTACTTACTTTACCACTTTAAGCCACAGCTTCACTTCCAGTTTTTGAGTAGTTAATTGGAGATAAGAGTCTCACAGAGACTTTTCTGCCCCAGCTGCTTTGATCTTCAGATCTCAGCCTCCTGAGTAGCTAAGAGTACTGGTGGCATGAGCCAACAGTACCCAATTTAATGCTTTTTGATTTGTAATGTTTGTTAGGTTAAATTTCTGATAAGGACTCTGGAATTAAGTTAATGATATTCTTTTGTGTTTAATTCCTTTTCTATTTTGTGCATCAAACTGATTTTCCCTATTGAAATATTCTGTAATGCTTCTTAATTATTTGCTGCTATAGGATGTTTGGGTCTGGCCGAGAACATAACTTCACACGTCCCAATGAGAAGGGAGAGTATGAAGTGGCTGAGGGAATTGGTTCCACAGTGTTTCGAGCTATCCTGGTAAGTATGATTTGTTTTTGTTTTTGTTTTGTGTTGTGTGTGCAGGCCTGTACATCCTGGAGCTTGAACTGGGGCCTGGATGCTGCTTCTGAGCCCTTTAGTCTCAAGGCTACTGCTTTACGACCACTTGAGTTGCAGCTCTACTTGTGACTTTTTAAAATTTATTTTATTTTTATTTTTTGGGGGGGTCCAGTTATGGGGCCTGAACTCTGGGCCTGGGTGCTGTCCCTCAGCTCTTCAGCTCAAGGCTAGAGCTCTACCACTTGAGCCACAGCGCCACTTCCAGCTT
>NW_012267329.1:106073-107417 GCF_000151885.1 Dipodomys ordii
CACACACACACACACACACACACACACACACACACACACACACGGCTATTCTGAAAAAAATAAAAACCTCTCCCCCAAACATTTCCACACACACACACACACGGCTATTCTGAAAAAAATAAAAACCTCTCCCCCAAACATTTCCACACACACACACACACACGGCTATTCTGAAAAAAATAAAAATCTCTCCCCCAAACAATTCTTTTTCTACATTTGGTTTAACCCACACAGGTAACTTAAAGGCAAACTAAAATTCCCAACTACCTCAGATCATGCTGTCCACATGTTTAAGGCCAAGGCCTAAACATTAGTAAGCCCATCAGAGCAGTTATACTGTAAGGAAGTAAAATGTAACAGCAGATGTTGCTGAAGGAGTAATTGAGATTGTTACCAGGCTGCTCTAAGGAGTCACAAATAAACAAGATGCTAGAAGTGTGTCACCTTCATCACAGTTAAAGGATAGATGCCAATATCAGTAACTTCTGATTTCCATTCTTAAGACAAGCCTCTGGAGGATTTATTACCATTCCTTTACTTCTGTCTTGAAATCTCTCACCTTCCTACTTTGTTCCCTTGGTTGAGTCTCAGAGAAGAACATCCTTTGAGAAGTATTTTACTGAAGGAAACTGGTTGTTGGATTTCACAAGAAGCAGTGATTCTGATTTTGCCAGTAGGTGGCATTACAAGTTTATCTCTACAGTTCATTCATACTTTAAAATTATTAAAGACTCTAAAACTTTTGGTAGGCTATATTTATCAATGGTTACTAGACTTGAAATTAAAATAAGCATTTTTTTCAAATATCATAAAACCATCTGATGTTAACATGAATAATAGCCTTTTAATGGAAAACCAAACTTTCAAAACAAAAAATTAAAGAACTATCGTTTTTACATTTTTGAAAATCTAATGCCTGGCTTACAAGATTTCAATAGATCCTCATATTTGTGTATCCTGTCTGTTTAGATACGTTTTTGATTGAAGTATATGAAGGAAATCTACCCACAAATAAGTGGCTAGAAAAGGGTGAGGTAATAGCTTTTTAATAACTGGTATTCTGATATTATATCACATTAACAAATGAATGTTTCCTAATATTTGTTGTGGTATAGAATCTGAAACTTCATGGATCTTTTGTATCCTGTTTCAGTCCATTGAGATCTTGGCATTTAGGATGGATTACCCATCAATGATTTTGAAATACCTTGTATCAATCATTTATAGGATATTAGTTTACTGTGTTAGTTGGATCTTCCATATGTTGACATTTCATTATATATATATATATCACCATTATATATATATATATCACCGTATATATATATATATATATATATATAT
>NW_012267329.1:107467-120147 GCF_000151885.1 Dipodomys ordii
TCCCTCCCTCCCTCCCTCCTTCCTTCCTTCCTTCCTTCCTAGTGTTTGATTTTTGCTTTACTTCTGTTTTTCTTTTCTTTCTTCCTTCCTTCCTGTTTGGTTGTGGGCCTTGAACTCTAGGGCCTGGGCACTGTCCCTGAGCTTGAGTCACAGACTATTGCTCCAGCCGGCTTTGAACCACAATCCTCAGATCTCAGCCTCCTAAGTAGCTAGGATAACAGGCATGAGCCACTGGCACCGGGCTTGACTTTATTTTCATAGTCCTCACCATATAAGTAAACTTTTGAATTGTTTTTTGTTAAGAGCCTGTTACACTTGTCCCCTCGAATAACATGAATTTTCTCCTCATACTAAAAGCTGTCTTCATGTCTCTAGTAGATATTTAGAAATTTATCATCTCAAAATAGGTTTTTTGAAAGTTTTAGAAGAATTAATATGTTTATTGTGATACCTTTCCATTTATTCATACTGTAGTAGAATTTCTGTCCTGTTTTCCATGTGATTTCTGCTCTGACTTTGTTTGATTATTTGTATATTATTGTGTTTAAGAACATTAAACTTTTCTAAATGCTAATTAATGTATAGAAGTTTATTGAATTTGTACATTTGTATTTAGTACATTATAAAACTGTCTAATAGTCTCAGTTGATTATCATGTATTTTTAGATAATTGACCCTGTTGTAAATAACTTTTTTTTTTTTGCCATGTTATATTGGATAAAGGATTTTTGTTTTCCTTTTTTGTCAGCTGTGGGGCTTGAACTCTGGGCTTGGGCACTGTCCCTGAGCTCTTCAGCTGAAGGCAAGTACTCTACCACTTGAGTCACAGCGCCACTTCTGATTTTCTGATGGTTAATTGGAGATAAGAGTCTCATGGACTTTCCTACCCATGAGCTGGCTTTGAACAGCGCTTCTCAGATCTCCTTAGTAGCTAAATTACAGGCATGAACCACCAGCACCTGGCTGGCTAAAGGATTTTGAACAATGTTAAATTTATTTGTAATCTGGACCTTGTGTTTTACTTTCACTGATTTCTTTTTGCTTCCCTCTTCTTTCTCTTAGGCATCTCTCTTTTCAGTCTTATGCTTATTATTCTCTTCATCTGCTCTCAGATCCTTCATCCATTCAGTGTGATTAATTTCCTCTTAGATATGTAGGCTATACGAGCTCCTTTTAGGAAAAGTTATGGCCACTGTAGACAGGTATATCATCTGTAAGATTCCAAAATAGATATGGACCTAGTGTTTGATTTTTGCTTTACTTCTGTTTTTCTTTTCTTTCTTTCTTTTTTTGTCAGTCATGGGGCTTGAACTCAGGGCATAGACACTGTCCCTGAGCTCTTTTGCTCAAGGCTAGCACTGTACCACTTTGAACCAGAACTCAGAGTTTTCCTGTAGACAATTGGAGATAAGAATCTCATTGACTTCTGCTTTTCTTTACTTTAAATTAAACAAAATTATCCAGAAAAAAAAGAAACAAAGATTTTCTGTGGGTTTTATTTCAGGTGCCCTAATGCATGAGTTATCAAATGATGGTGCTCGTCGACAATTTGAATTTTATCTGGAAGAAATGATCCTCCCTCTTATGGTAGCTAGTGCCCAGAGTGGGGAAAGAGAATGCCATATAGTGGTGCTTACAGATGATGATGTGGTTGATTGGGATGAGGAGTATCCACCACAAATGGGAGAAGAATATTCACAAAGTAAGTTATGGCATGTTTTCTTTCTCTTCAATCATAGATTATCTCTTTTATTACAATCAAAGGTCAGGCTTTGTAGGTGGTCATAATAGGCATCAAACATCAGGGGTCAGCAAACTAGCCTGGGGGACAATTTCAGCTCCTTGCCTGTTTGTAGAAAGGTTTTTATGGTTTGCCTATGGCTGCTTTTCATGCTATCTTGGCAGAATTGAATAGCTGCAACAGAGATTGCATGGCTCGCAAAGCCCGAAGTATTTACTCTCTGGCCCTGCAAAGACAAAGTGTACTCACCCCTGCCACATAGAGAAGTGCTCTTTTTTTGGCTGTAGGAGGGTAACTTTAAGTTCAAAGATGTTCTTGTTTTATTGTCTATGTGATCCTGGAAGATACCGTGGTCTTTCCAAAAGCATGAACTATATACTTCTATTGCTGTTTCTGACCAAAAGAGCCCAAACTTTCGTGGTTAGTCTTGTTTGATTTTTTTTGTTAGAAAATCTGTCTTATGTTGTTTATCTTAATGAATCCAGTATTAGCATTTTTGAGCAGTTGCACAGATGGAAAAAATTTCCAAAAGTATCTCAAAAAGCTTAGTAAATAGTCCACGTTTTGTTCTGTACTCTATAGGGTGTGGATTACAGGAATATAGAAAGTACTGAAACTCAAATAGGTGCTGGTGACTCACACCTATAAACCCTAGCTACTCAAGAAGCTGGAATCCGGCAGAAAATGTCTGGGATACATTAGTTCCAAAGTAGCCATTAAAAAGCCAGGCTGCACACATGACACAAGTGGTGTTATCAGCTGACAAAGCAAGCCTAAAACCTATTATAAAACCTATTAATCTCTGGTATTTCCACTTTACCCTTTTCTAAGAAAAAGCAAAATGAAAAAGCTGACTCTAATTGATGTTCTTGTTTATTTTAAATTATTATTATTACTACTACTATTACTATTTTGTCAGTCATGAGGCTTGAACTCAGAGCCTGTGCGCTGTCCCTGAACTCTTTCTCTCAAGGCTTTCACTATACCACTTTGAGCCACAGCACACCACTTCTGGTTTTCTGGTGGTTAATTGGAGGTAAGAGTCCCGTGGACTTTCCTGCCCAGGCTGGCTTAGAACTGCAATCAGCCATGAGCCACCAGCACTCAGCAAAAAGATTATTTTAATATGAATTATGGTAGCACTTTTTTGAGAGAATGCTCAGAATTTTCTTTGAATGATGTACTTAGGGTATTTTGCTCTTTTGTAACTACTTATAAGCAATTCTGTTGTTTTCCTCAGTCCTAATGATGTATTTTTCTAGTATTATATAAAATCAAAAGGTGAACAAAACATGGGAGGAATGAAAGACCAAAGAAATATAATGTATTATTTTATTTTAGGCAAGTAGAATGAATAAGTGTATCATTTAGATTTCAGTTTCCAAAAAGTTAGACTTCAAGAGATTGCTGCCAAGCAGTAGCATTATAGTGGTAAAAGGGTTATAATAAGCTTACTTTTCCCTTTCCTGTATTAAGCTTTCCATTTCATATTTTTTGTTTTCTTATTTTTAAGCTTTGAATTGTAAAAGGACTAAACATTTTTATTCTTTTTAAGCATTTTAAACATATTTTTACTTTGTGAAAAATGTTCCATTTTGTTCCAAAATGTTCCATCCTGAAAAAGACACATTTGAGAAGTTAGAGCTATCACGTTCAGCCTGATTTCCTAAAATGTAACTTATTTCCAAAATGTCAAAAATTCTTTATCAAAATACCAGGAAACTGCTGGGCACTGATAGCTCATGCCCAGTGCCTTATGTTAGGAGGCTGAGATCTGAGGATCATGGTTCAAAGCCAGCCTGGGCACAAAAGTCCATGAGACTCTTAAATTAACAATGAAAAAGCTAGAATTGGAACTGTAACTTAAGTGGGACAGCGCCCAGGCCCTGTGTTCAAGCCCCTATAAGCAATGTGCATGCACACACACGTACACAACACACACACAAAAGAATAATCTTATGGATTTAGTAATAACCACAGATATATCCCATGAGTAGAATTTTGTTGACGTATTTTCCTTTATTGACTCTTAAACCAGCATGTTTGGTTTGTGAGTGTGTTTTTCTGTTTTTGAAAAAACCTCTGCAGTTCACCTTTTAAGGGAGATAACTCCACCTGAAAGACAGAAGGCGAGGAAGGCCCATCAGTCTAACTCCCTGAAGTTCCCAGCACATTTGGAAGACTCAACATGTTGTCAGTGGAATGTCTGCCCTTTGCAAAGCCTGTTTGCTCTAAACAGACTAACCTAGGCAGAACATGCTCGAATCTGCCATTGTTAACATCATTATTAAATGGGGCTATTTGCCTGGATGGAAAACAGTTTGTGGGAGGGTCTTGCCTTTGGGGGAATTATTAATAGTTGCTCAATCCATGAAATGTAAAATATACCTTTTTGTACTTTTTGACAAGGTAGTTCTTCCTCCATTCCAGGCCTTGAAGGCATCTTAGCAAAGTCCTTTACTTTGCTTGCTCAATAATCATGTTATTGATGTCATCTTTTATTTCTCTTACTTGAAACTTGGGGCAGATCCCATTCCAATAAGTGTGGATAAGATGCATCTTCAGAAGAAATTCTTCCTATGGATTGGGTTACCTGATTGGTTATCAAAGCTTTTCTTGTTTCCACTTAAGTAGATATTTGCTTCTACATTAACTATACTGAATATTGTCCTGTAATGTCGGCTACTCTGCCTTTAGCATTAGTGCATCCATTATTTGGGGTTTTAGGGCTGTCAGGACCCTTTGATGATAAAGGTAAATTTAAGTTTATTTCTAAGAACTTTCATATTAATATGAAATCTTTTTGTCTTTTTGTTTTCAGTTATTTATAGCACAAAATTATATAGATTTTTCAAGTACATTGAAAACAGAGATGTGGCCAAATCAGTTTTGAAGGAAAGAGGTCTTAAGAAGATTAGATTGGGAATAGAAGGTAAGACATTATTATTTTTTATTAATCTGTTTTTGGAAAAAAAAACTGGGTTAAAAAATGGATCCTGTTTAGGCTTGGCATGGTGGCTTATCCCTAAAATCATAGTAATTTCTTAGGGCTAGATTGAGGGGATTATGGTTATAGGACAGCCAAGGCTGAAAGTTAGTGAGTCTCCATCTCAGTAAAAACTTAGCTGAAGAATGCATGCTATAATCCCAGGTAAGGTGTAAGGAGAAAGGTTACCACCTACTTACCACCATAGCACAAAAAAATCAAACTTTATCTGAAAAAATTAGCTAAAGTCAAAAGAGCTGGAGGCGCATGGCTTTAGTAAGCACAAGGCCTCGAGTTAAAACCCCAGCTCTGTCTCCTCCCTAAAATGGATCCTAATAATTTGAGATAAACTCCTGACAAGGGATTATTAAATTCTTTTGCAGAAAACATGCAAATAACAAATTAGCTAATAACTTCTTTTGAGAAGACAGGCCGTTATAAAGTTTTATTTTGTAAACTTCTCTAGTGATATAGAAATGAGATTTTTGTCTTTTCTGCCATAGCTCATTCATTTTTAAAATTTATTTATCTTTGAATATTTTTTATTAACTTTAAGTAGCTCTACAAAGGAGTTGCCATTCAACAAAGCAGCTTATAAATATAGTATGTCCTCTTGATCAGTGTCACCCCTTTCAACATTCTCTCCTGTCTCTCCCACCTCATCTCTTCCCTCACTTAATTTTTTAGGATATGTATTGAATTTTTTTTTGCCATTTGCCAAAACTGTGTATGTATAAAATGATGAAATGAGTGTGGATGAGGAATGAGGGGGCTTACCTGTGTGTACTTTTCTATAAAATTGACAAGGCTTTTTTCCTAGTAGTGGTCTTTGAAACCTGGTATATTTTTAAACCATTTTTTGTGCTCATTCATGTATGCATGTGTGTATGTGTTTGTGTTTTTGTGTGTGTGTGTGTGTGTCTGTGTGTGTCTGTGTGTGTTGGAACTGTGTCTTGAACTCAGAGCCTGTACTTTCACTTGGCTGTTTTGGTCATGGCTGACGCTCTAGCACTTGAGCCATACCTCTCTGGTCTAGCATTTTGTTAGTTAATTGGAGCTAAGGGTCTTTTGGAATTTACTACTCAAGCTGACTTTGAAGGTCTCAAATCTCAGCCTCTGGAGTAGCTAGAATTAAAGATATAGGCCTAAGCCACTAGAGCTCATCTGAAAGCTACATTTTGAAAATTCATGTAGAAACAGTAGCTGACAGTGTGATAATAGCTTATTTTCAAATTTTGTACAAATTACAAAATCACAACTTGCTTAATTTTTAGATAGCTTATTATTTAGATAGCCCTGGTTACAATGACGGCTCTAGGCAAGGAACAAAACAAGTGCAAAAGTGTTGAGGTAGGAATGAGCTTAATGCATTGGAGGTACAGAAAACACAATGCAACTAGAATATTAGGCGATGAGGGGATTTGAAGGAGGTATACTTGTTATGAATAATGTAGATATAATGTTGTGTCAGAAGATGTGTAGTAAGGAATGTTGGCCAGGGATCTTAAGTCAAACCTTTTGTTTCTGTATCTATGAAGTGGTGTACATCAAAGGATAGTTGTAATGATCAAATGAGGTTGACTAGAAATTACTTTTTCCCACTTTCTCTAATGGCTACTACTATTCTTCAAACCCTTTCAAACCTTGGAGCTTCAGTGACATTGCTCCTCAGAACAGCATACTATGTAGTGTATGATATAGTTGGTTGGTCATGGGCCATGAATTCTGTGAGAGAAATCAAGTTATGTTTTACGTATATACCTGATAATGTGGCCTGGTGCTTATAGTATATAGATTCTCAATGAAGAAATAACTTATGTAAAAGCTTCATTTAAGTACTGAAACTGAGTACTTGTTTCTCTATACAAGAAAAATACAGTGCTCCAAATATTGAGTTATTTTTAATGTAATTATAAAGATCTAGTTACAAGTACTGCTTATTCCATTAAAATCATATAGCACTACCTTATATCATGATATATAATAGTTTTCTAAAAATTTTATCTTGCTCTATGAAATGAACAATACATTTTTTCTTTTTTGGCAGTACTAAGTGTGGTTTGAACTCAGGGCCTTGCATTTTATAGACCACTTGAGTCATACCTTCAGTAATTTTTGCTTTATTTTTTAAAATAGGATCCCATGTTTAGGCACAGGCTAACCTGGACCCTAATCTTCATGTTTGCACTTCTCATGTAGTTGGGAACACAGACGTAGAGTGTCACACAGCTTTTATTGGTTGAGATGGGATCTTTCTAACTTTTTGCTTGAGCTGGCTTCAATCCTTGATCCTCTTAGTATCTGTCCCTTGAATAGCTAGAATTGCCTGGCTAAAAATAATGTCTTAGTATCAACCAACATTAAAATTGCCCAGTGCCACCGCTCCCAAATGCTTTTTGTGATTGTCCTCCAAATCACGATCCAGTCCATGATCATACCTTATAATTGACTGCTGGTTATTTCTGATCTCTCAATATTGAATGTGCCCTTATTTATCACACCATCCTATTAAATAGCCTGTGCCCACTGTCCTGCTTCTGGATTTGTCCTTTATTTTATTCCAGATATAAAGGCATAATTTAATTTTTTTCTTAAGCTGTTTTTGGATATGATATTACTTTGATACAATAAGAATGTTCAGCTCATAAAACTGTCCTGCTTCATTAAGACATACACTAAAATTAGGACTAGACAGAGAAGATTAGCTTGGCCCCTGCACAAAGATGACATGCAAATTATAAGGCATTAAGTGCAACTCCCTATTCATTACCTGAGATTATAACTATTAGCAGACAATTCTTGCTTAGGTCAGTAATTTGATTAGGGATTGCAAACTATCATGTTTTAATTCTGTCATTTCTTTTACATTTTTTACTTGTCATTCTTGTAGTTTTCTCTCATTGGTAGAGATGTTCTGGTTACCCAATATTTGTTTTTTTCATGTGTGTATGCCAGTACTGGAGCTTGAACACAGGGCCTGGGCCTTGTTGCTTAGCTTTTTCACCCAAGGCTGGCCTCTGTCACTTGCCACAGCTCCATTTCCGGCTTTGTGGTAGTTAACTGGATATAGGAATCTCATGGACGGAATCTCATGGACGTTCCTTCCTAGACTGGCTTTTTGCAATAGAATTCTCAGATCTCAGCCTCCTGAGTAGCTAGGATTATAGGCATGAGCCACTAGCACTCAGCCTATCTCTATTTTTAAGACAAAGAAACTGAAGTTTAAGAGTTAAATAAATTGTTTGGGGATTATAGAGTAGAGCTGGAGCTTGAACGCAGGTCTCTGTGATTTCAGAATCTCAAAGTGGTTATGAAATTCTATCTTAATAGATAGCATTAATAGATTGCACTTACTAGTGGAATTTTTTAAAAGTCAGTATAAACATAATTTGTATATTTACTATTGACATTACTTGCCTAGATAAATTGGTCTTGACTTTGGTTAGGCATTAATTAACCAGGCTCTTATACTTCCTTCAATATCTTTTTCTAGATATTTCTAATGTATATACTACATCCATATTTTCCTGTCACGTCTGTAATTTTTTTCTCTTGGAAAAATAAGTAGAAATGTTGTGGTATGTTGGATGCTAAAGGGCAAATCTCTTTCCATATTAGCTGTTTTGTTCTCTCATTTTACCCTTTCTCAATTCATAGTTCTTCAAAAGAAGTCTGCTTTCAGAATATTGAGTGTGTTGACTCTCATGGGAGCTCAGTTGACCTGATGCATAAGAGACACGAGGAGGATCCAAGAGAACATAGATAAATAAGGAGGAATTGGTAGAGCCAACTGCAAATCCGTGTATAAAAACATCAAAGGAAATTCAGGAAAAAGTGAAACATTTGATATGGCCAGTATACAGAGAACTTGGAATTGGAGGGAGTTATATGATAATAGAAGTGATCAAGTAGGTTGATACATAGCCCATATACTATGTTGAGGAATACAGACCTTCCCTTTGAAGTGTAATGAAACCATTGGTAGTTTTCAAGTGAGGATGCAATGTAACTATACTTGTATAGAGTGGTGATGCTCTGTGGAAGACAGTGTGGAATACAGTAAAGTAAGAATTGTCAAGTTTCTTTAGTAATTCAGGAGGAATGAAGGACAAGGGAATATAGACAACTTTCCTATCTCTGGTGATAGTGATAAACTGGATGCTCTGCAGGCTAAAATGATTTTGGCCCTTCTGGCCTTCCCTACCCCCATCTCATACATACTTCATACATACCTAAATATACTAGCTACCAGTGATGACTACAAGCATTCCTTGATCTGGTAATTTTAAATGAGTACCTATTTTGTAAGGCTTTTGCAGTTTTTTTCTGACATCGTAGTCTTGATTTTGGCCCATGAGCCTGTTGTAGTCCATTGCCTAATTTTTTAAATAAATAAAGTTTTATTGGAAACATTGACATTTTTTGTGACTGATTTTTATAGTGGCAGAAGTAGTCTTAATAGAAACAATATTACCCACTCTGAAATGTTTATTCTAGCCTTTTATAGAATATGATTGATTATCCCTGGTTGAAACTAGCAATTTTTGCTAATAGTTGGAGGAAAAATGGCTTTACTGGTAAAGTTTTTGAAAACTAGGGTTACTATCACTAGTTGTTACTTTTTGTAGTGACTGTGATCTAGAAGATATAGTTAGGGAAAACTGCTTTGGAGATACAGATTTAAATTAACTGCTTTGTTGTTGGGATAGATAGACATGTTAAAATGCTGTAAGAGATTAAAGTATTGCCCTTACTGATGTAGCTGAAAATTATTATTTAGGAACCAGCTAGGGAGTTAAGTACTTTGCTATTAAACAAAAAAAAAGGCAGGGAGAACCCCAGAACAATATACAGATGAATTTAGGCTTAAGGAACCAGAGGTTAATGTAGTGATAAATTGCAGGCCTTCAGGCTAGATCATTATGAGAGAGTGAGAATATACAGCAAGAGCCCAAGACCTGTTCCGGCTGATACACCATTTTATTGGAGAACCATCCCAGCCATAAACTTTAAGAATTTTTTTTTTTGGTGGTTTGTTTATTGAGTAACTGGAAAGATGGAGGAGGCTTTGTGAATTGCACCAGTAGAATTTTAGTTTCTGGCTGTTGAATTGATGACTAAGTATATGAAATATTGGTTTCCCTTCTTGTTTCAACTTTCTTATTTGTTCAGGATGTGTATCAACCAGAAAAGCCCTTAATTGCTCAATTGGGTGTGAAATTGTGTGTGTGTATCCTCAGTTTTTTTAAACCTTTCTTTCCTCTAGGTTATCCTACCTACAAAGAAAAAGTAAAGAAAAGGCCTGGAGGCCGCCCAGAAGTCATTTACAACTATGTCCAAAGACCCTTTATTCGCATGTCCTGGGAGAAGGAAGAAGGAAAGAGCCGGCATGTAGACTTTCAGTGTGTAAAAAGTAAATCTATCACCAACCTGGCAGCAGCTGCTGCAGACATTCCCCAGGACCAGCTGGTGGTCATGCACCCAACTCCACAAGTGGATGAGCTGGACAGCCTTCCCATTCAGCCCCCTTCTAGCAACAGTGACCTCGATCCTGATGCCCAGAACCCAATGTTGTGATGCTGATGATCCTTGAAACCATAGCATGCTACTCTTCACAATGACGGTGTACTCCTCATTCTGCACTGCAAGGCCACTCTTCTTCATTGTGAGCTGCACATATTTAGGATATTGCAGTGTAGGCTTTTTTAAAGACCAAAGGTAGCCGAATGGTTTTTTTTAAATGAGTACAACTTTAGCATCCTGAGGTTCTAGTTACATAAACGTATTTGTTTACCAGTAGGTTTGTGAAATTGGTTCTTTGTATGGGGGACAGTCCTTTTTCACACACATCTAGGTCTTTTCAGAAATGGTGGAAATTGGCACCTGGGGTATTTTCAGTGTAGATTGATATTCATCTCACCTCAGATAAAATGCAGAATATTATGTAGTTGCACTTTATAAATGGTGGTTAAATGGAACTGTTCAAGCCATTTTATAGTTGTGATGCACAATATAACTTAAATAAGTGCTTCTATCAAAGTATTCCTTCAGTAAAATGTGTATAGTTTGCTTGTGATGAGCAAAAAAGTGAGTATTTACCTTGGGCTTATTTGAATGACTAGGGTGAGATTTGATGCTCTTATCAGTTCAAGTGAGTCAAGTGCAGGGAGTGAACATCAGAGGTGGTTTATTATCCAGTCTGCCTTACCCTTAATCTGTTCACAGATATTTATTTACTAATGCTTTTTCTTAAAGAGTTATGGGATAGGAAAATGAAGTGTTTGCTCTTCATTTACTAAATGATTGTAAACTCAAGTTTTTCATCAAAATAAAATTCCATTGTTTTCATGTTTCTGACCAGCTTCATAATCCCCCTGATTAGATGTAGTTTCATGATTAATAGACTATCTTGTTGGTATAAATATAACTAGAGAGCTCTTATTTGGTATATTTGTGGTGAGGCACTACTTAAATTTCCTACTAGTTATAAAATATACTCTAAATATCAGAGGTTAAAAGAAAACATTTTTCTATTCCAACTTTATAAGGAAGATGAAGTCACTTTACCGTAGTGTGTAGTAATTTTGCTGCAGAGGCAACCTCTTATACCAGTTCATTGCCTTTTCTAGTATACTGTTCTGCTCTGCTTAGCATGTTATTTTAAATATTCTGTAGTCTAATACAAGAAAAACAGAAATACTGAGGTGCATTGTATCTGAGGTCACTTAGCCCTTGAAGCCCTTGAACTTAAATTAAGATGGTAGGATAAGGAAATTATGTAAGCTCCAGAGTTGTTATGAAGATCAAGAAGGCATCGCAGAGCTGAGTTGTGGCTCAGATATAGAGTGCTTAAGGCCCTAAATTCAATCCCAAGTACTGTAAAAGCATTGCAAATGTAACTAGCATGGATGATCCATAAATACCCACTGTTGGAACTGATGGTCCAGCCCTGCAGCATATAGATATTTTTAAAAAACTGAAATGGGAATAATATTTATAGAACAAGGGAAACATTTATTAAAAATATTTAACTGTCTAATACATTATACTTTAACCCATATTTATAGTAAAGGATTCTTACAAGGAAGAATAAACGGCTTTATGATACAATTAGTATAAGAAATATCCACATGGAGGACCTCTTTGTAGTGTAAAAACACCATACATCTGAAATGACCATTTTGCATATAAAAGCTACCAATGATGCTTCTGTGCACAATGATTAAAAAATTCAACACAAACAGAATCCAAAATATACAAGTAATGCAAGCTATTGACAGCTAGCCCAAAATCAATGATGAGGAAACACTGGAGCAGGCTTAGTTCCACTTTGTCTGAAGTTACACATAGACTGACTTGTATCAATGGCTCTGAGATGGCTTTTATGAAATCAGTACATAAAAGCTGTTCTCTCCCTATCCAGTAAGCTTCACAGACTGTAAAACTCCACCAGTAATGCACTTTGATACTGTAGCTGTTGCCAAAGCAACATGTAGTGTTTACAGCGGCCATGGCAAGTCACTAAAGTCAACAGGACCACCCAGCCCAGCGTCTGCTTCCAAGAGGCTCATGATAACGGCCATTGCTGCTTCGTCATTACTGGGACTACTTGATCCTTGGTCATTGTCTATCATGTCTATGCCTATATGGGGGTTCTCACCTGTGGAAGAGAGAAAGACTGGTCAGAAAAAATTCAAACCATGTTTAGATTTATTAAGCACTTTCTAAGCACATTTAGAAAAAATAAATGAACAGTAGCAGACTACTTTTTTAGGGCTATAGTGCCTTTTTTAACACTTGTTTTTCAGAGAAAATAAATTTTTTTTTTTGGTCGGTTGTGGGGCTTGAACTCTGGGCATGGGCGCTGTCCCTCAGCTCTTCAGCTCAAGGCGAGCGCTCTACCACTTGAGCTACAGCGCCACTTCCGGTTTTCTGGTGGTTTATTGGAGATAG
>NW_012267329.1:123292-169511 GCF_000151885.1 Dipodomys ordii
GGCTAGCGCTCTACCACTTGAGCCACAGCGCC
Organism: Dipodomys ordii; assembly: GCF_000151885.1. NCBI lineage: Eukaryota > Metazoa > Chordata > Mammalia > Rodentia > Heteromyidae > Dipodomys > Dipodomys ordii. The sequence continues at coordinate 123,325 of NW_012267329.1, forward strand.
ACTTCCAGCTTTTTTCTTTTTGCTTATGTGGTGCTGAGGAATTGAACCCAGGGCCTCAGGCATTCAAGGCAAGCGGTCTACCACTGAGCCACCTTCCCAACCCCTAGACCCACTTTTTAGACCCTAAGAAAAGGAAGATGTTCATATAAATATCTTCAAAGTATTTGGGGCTTTGTGGTGAATAGTATGATCAGATTTCTGGCAGCTGTTTGTCACAAGTCCTAGATTAAGTTTAGGGTCCTATTAAGCAGTGCTGGGGAGCTTAAATGTCATCAACTGTAAAATTGTGAGGCCAAGATGACAAGATAATATATGAAAACTCTGAATAATATTTAAGATTATACCAGAGGGATAACTTTTCAAATCCAAGTAGTAGAAAATCTTAGTTGGACCAAGAAATCTGGTGCCTAAAAGTTACATTTTGATACAGGGACAGAAAGGGACCAGGGGCATAAAGGGAGAACCTAGCTAAGGGCACAGCTGGCAAGCCATGTATGGGTGACACCCAGGGCCAGGAACATTCACATACTCTCCCATAATCAAACTTCATGTACAGAGATGCTGCTTATCCTAACCAATATTTGCCCCAGTATAAAGATATAAAAGTTACACAAACTCATGGAGCAAACCTAGGCTTCAAAGCCATGTCTGCCTTGCTTTGACCATCCAATTATCCATTAATTTGCTGACTTTTTCAACTTTTTAAGGAAGTTAAGACTCTTTTCAAATGGAAGTTTCTGCTGAAGATGCCTATATAAAATAGAAGAAAAGCTACTCTTTATGGAAGCAGGTGTCCTGTCCTTGCCCTCGCCTGGCCAACTACCTCTGGGCCTAGCCCACCTAGAGCACTGCCTATCTTCTTGCTAACTTAGCCTCTGAGGAACCTACCATTGAAAACCCCAGCCTTGTTTCTGATAGAGTTTGTGCCCTACATGGTCGCATCTGTGTAAATTTCTGATTCTTTGTGTGTTTGGGGAAATAGAGGAAAGAGGACTTCATGTCCTCAGATGCTGGTCCTTGTGCTGCCCTAAATTCTGGCACTATTTCTAGATTTATGCCTTACAATTAGTATGATCTATGTTTGAAGCTTTGTGGTGAAGATAAAAACAGTAAGTAGTTTCCAGACCTCTTTATAGTATTGTCTTATTAGGGAGCTTTTCAAGAGGGCTTGGTGACCGATAAAATCTGTGCCCAGGGTGGTCCCATCACAGGAAAGGCAGGTGGCAGATCCCCCATAATGAACTGTAAAGCTTGGCTTGATTTCCAAAGTGCTACTAGTACTATTGCTGTTTCCAGTGATGTCTTAGAAACTAGTGATACTCTGACCCCTTAAAACTGATGGGCAAAGAGGTACGTTTGTTGCTGGTGATGGTTATGGGGCTTGAACTCAGAGCCTAGGTGCTGTCCCTGAGCTTAAGACCAGCACTCTACCACTTTGAGCCACAATGCCACTTCCAGTTCTCTGGTGGTTAATTGGAGATGAGTCTCACAGACTTTCCTGCCTGGGCTAGCTTTGAATTGTGATGCTCAGATCTCAGCCTCCTGAGTAGCTAGGATTATAAGTGTGAGCCATTGGTGCCCAGTGTAGAGGTACTTTTCTGTGTGAGGTACTTACTAATCCTTTGCCTTGCTCTGTCAGTGAACAAGACTGACAGCTCCCCTTTCCTGATGTTCTTTCTTGCCTTTCCACAGTCTCATGGGATAAATCCTCTTGAGGACAGCAGTTAGTCTCCCTAACTCTACCAGTATGCATGTTCCCAGACATGCACAGATGCATATGCTTCAAGGAGGAACAAGTCTTAACTTCACAACTGTAGACTTCCAGCATTTCAGGACTTAGGCCTGTGGTTACCTAATATATAAGACTTACCTTCTTGCCTCCTGGAGAGGAGGCATCAGGGGGAGGCGTGCTTGTGATGTTCAGTGGGCTGGAGCCACAGCTAGAAGGTGATGACCCCCTTATCCTGTCAGAGAAGAGAAGGGCGGTTACACTGCATTTTCTTTTTTCAGAGATAGGAGTTTTGTTAAGGGGTAAGGATGAGAAAGAGGATGAAGAGCTAGACAAATTTTTCCTATAAGGGCTAGATAGTTAAACATTCTGTGGGTCATATGATCTCTGTCTCACTACTACATGGACAGTGCAGAAAAATGAACGGGTATAGATGTGTTCCAATGAAATTACTTACATTAACAGGTGACAGTTGGTCTAAGCACCAACTAGCAAGAGCAACACCTTGGTTCAAACCCCAGTGTAGCCAAATAAATAACAAAACAGCAACAACAAAAAACCCAAGTGATTAGTGAGATTTGTTCTTTAGGCACCTGTTCTGGAATACAGGCCCTAATATAGATATCTCTAACAAAAAAAAAAAACCCTTGGGTTAGGTTTGGATTCAGGCTGATGAGTTTTCAGTGGCCAATTTTATTTCTACCACCATCCTATGAATTGACGTTTATAGCAAATGATTTATCCTCTCTGCTACATCGTGAAATGAGGGTATTTTCTTAGGAAATGGAAGGTGCCAGGGGAGCTTGCCTGCACCTAAAATAGCAGCCCAGGAAAAGTAGCAGCCTTCCAGAGAAAGCAGTGGTACAAAATGGACCTGGGCCTGTCTTACAATGTCTTATTGTAGGTTTATAGTAATAAAGAATTGGAACTGTAAATCTACATGAACTTTGCCAGACTGGTGACCTCATGGAAGGAAGTGAAGTTAGAGTGTAGAGGTATGGCTGCAGCTGTGCTACCAGCATATCTCCATTGTGTATGCAGCTTTTGGGTCACTTAGGGACCACTTTCTAATACCCACAAAATCTGCTGCCTATTTCTCTAGATTCTTGAGTGAACATGTTTTTTTAGTTTTGTTTTCTCTCCTGGACTAGGATATACTCTTCATACACAGAGATGACTACTAATTGACCGTTGTTAAAAAGTTGCTGTCACCCACTTTTCCTACTAAAGACTATGAAACCACTATTATCCCTAGATTGCCAATCTTGGTATTTCACTCTCAGCATCTAGTAGAGCATCATCACTGGGTTATCAGAATTCCTTCCTTCATCTCTCCCTATTCTAGTGCAACTTCCACAACACTTTACACACTTTGGACATCATCTCAGCATCCCACAATGAAATGAGGTCTTACAAGTTTCTTCCAATCCAAACTTCTAGCATTATTCCTTAGGATTCTTCACAGCCTCCCATCAGTTTGATTTGTGGCTGTCTTCTGCACAAAGGCTACCCATTTAGATTTCCTGCTTCCTGGCTGATATGATCACTCAAGAATACCTGGTTTTATGGAGGGAATATCCACTCACCCTCATTCCAAATCTTGGCTAAGACCAGGTTCAACCTTTGTTTGCTGTAGACCTTAATTCTCTGCTTTTTCTATTACTATAAACAAAACCTATGATAAATTACCATAGAAATAAAAGATTTCTCAAATATTTTAAGATTTCTGAGGTCCTTTTGAAATATTTTTGAGGTTGTTTTTGTTTCCTGGGGCTTGAGCTCTAGGCTTGACCTGAGCACCTTTTATCCCAAGGTTAGCACTCTACCACTTGAACCACAGTTCTGCTTCTGGCTTTTTCTATGACTAATTGGAGATGAGTCTCATGGGACTTTACTGCCTGAGCTGGCTTTGAACTGCAATCATTCAATGTTAGCCTCCTCAGTAGCTAGGATTACAGCCATGATCTATTGGTGCCTGGTTAGACTTTGAGATTCTTAAGGACAAGATTCTTGATGTTTGATACTGCTTTGGGATGCTTTCACAAAAAGCTCGGGGATGTGGCAACTTGTCTGAACCTGATTCTACTGCTTTTTCTATGATTATGAACCATTAAGTTTTTATCATTAGTATCTGGTTACTACTCTCGAGTCCCCAAATTTAGAATGACTTCCTTCTCAGTAATAGTTTTTAAAGACTTGGATTTAACTTAACAATTTTAGAGAATTTACCGTATATAAAGCTGTGTTCCAGGGACTTTCCTGAGTTCCCTCACAACCCTAGGTTGTGAGTCACTAGGAGGTAGATAATATCTCCTTTTTATGTTTTAATTCAACAAAGACCAAGAAATTAAGCAAGGCCAGGTACAGAGAACAGTAAGTACAGACCTCAATCTCCTATGGACTGCTTCCAAGCTCCTCTCTCATATGGAAAAGGAGGCTCCTCCAAGAGAGCTGTCTCCTTTACTGTCTGTTCTTCTAGATCTCTATTACTAACCCTTAGTAGCTTCAAGAACATACAAATGTTAAGGCCCAGAGTAACCTGGGTTGTAACATTCATTACTTGTATAGTGAATTATACATCCATCCTCACTAAGAAGGTCCTTGGATCATTATACAAAGTATTAGGAATTGAGCTTCCCCAAGAGTCCCCCTAGCTCTGGCCTATTTTGGTTTAGCTTCTTTATTTAAGGGAAGATTTCTAAATCTCAGCACTATTGATATGTTAGACTGATTAATTCATTCACTGTCATTCAGCTAGGGGATTGTTTTGTGTACTGTAAGATGTTTAGGTCTTGAGTCCTTGGATGATTAGCAGCAGCCTCCTGCCCAACTGTGACAACAAAAATGTCTCCTGACATCACCAAACATTCTCCAGGGTGAAGTGAGGAGGGAAAACTATCCTGGTTGAAAACCATGTTCAGGGGAGCAACCAGAAGGTGTTACTTGCCTGTGGATTTCCATGATTTCCTCAGCAATCATTCGACCTATTTTTCCTGCTCCAGCTCTGGTTCCCCCTGGAATTCCTGGAACAGTGGGATGGGTTCTTTTCGGGCCACCTACAACAGAGGAACCTGAGCATGAGAAAGTGGAAAACTGAAGAAGAAATGCTAGTATGTGTTAGATGAAGATCCTATGATCCACTTGAAGTTTAATACCAAGATTATGTCTTGTCAGGAAAAGGCATTCTAGCATGGAAGGCTGAATGTTCTGGGATCAGAGGCCAAAGTGTTGGCATGGAGCACTTAATGCCCTTCATGCATTCAGAAATTATTTTACTAAATGGCACTTTCTGTGTGAAGTTGCAGAGATAAGACAGTGTCCCTTCCCTTGAAAGAGCTCACAGTCTAATGGGGCTAGAGCTAAGTTGGATACGTTTAGCAGGTAAGCACATTCAGGACCAGCCACAGCTTTTGGGAGTGGTCAGCTCTTAGTTGAATTTTGGCAGAAAGGTAAGGAGGGGAATGTATTCCAGGCATAGAAACCAACATGCGAGAGCACTAAGGCGCAGGATGGAACTTCAGACTGCTCCAGGTATTTGTGGAGGATGGTGAGGGCATGAGACATGGAAGTGGTAGGGCAAATACCAGACGTCTCAAGGGTTCTGGATGTTCCATTAATAGACCTGGACAGCATCCGCAGGGGATGAGGGCCAAAGGATTTTATACAGAAGCACTGATTGAGATTTAGATTATTAAAAAGTCCACCACATGGAGAATGAACTAGTTCTGTTGTATTGCTAAGTGACAGGGTGCATTCTTACAAGTGTATCATTAAACAATTTTATTTACTGTATAACAAACTCAAACACAGTAAAGGCTATTACACAGCTAGGCTGTAGGGTTATATAGCCTATTGTTACTATGCAAGTGAGCATGTTATTGTGCTGAATACTGCAGCCAAAAGTAACACAGTAGTGGTATAGCTAAACACATACAAACAGGGTGTGAGTAATGTGTTATCCTAGGCCACCACACCACTAGGGTGATAGAACCTTTTCTGACACATTATAATCTTAGGGATTCACTCACATACATGTGGTCTTATATTAACCAAAATGTTGCAACATTGGTATGGTTGTATAGAGGAGGATGAGATAGGATGAGAACAAGTAGTATTATGAAGTGACTGGCAATAATGCAGGCAGATGAGGAAGGCCAAGTGGTGATGTGGAGCTGGGTGAGTTTAAGAAACTGAAGGGTTAGAACTTTGTATTTAGGCATCATGGAGGAGGGGCAGGAGCAAACACTTCTTGCTTGGATAACTAGATGGAAAGGTACAGAGAATCAGTTGGGGATATTCTGAATTTCAGATCCCCATGCTCTACTCTAGGTAGTTCTGTCCAGGAGGCCTTTGGAGAGACAACTGGAGCCCAGCAGAGGTTGGTGCTAGTGCTTTGGGTGTGGGAGGCACTAGTAGAGAGCAGGGACTGAAGCCATGCAAGTTAAAGTGGTCCTAGGCAGGACAAGTGTCGAGTGGAAAGCAGGGGCCAAAGTTGAGCCCTGGGGGAGGATTCCTTTGGGCATAGCATACTCCCCAGCATACAACCACAGAAGCCAGGGTCCATCTTGGAAGAGCACCTCCCATCACAGTCACAGGGCAACAGAGTAGGAAAACACAAGAGGAGTGCAGAGTTTACTATTTCACAGCTCCAGAAAGTACAACGATGAGTCCCCAGTATTCTAGACTCCACTGAGAGAGTGACCACAGCATTCTTCATACTCAGAGAAGTCAGCATATCATTCCCTCGGGGCCTCCCTGCTCCATAGAGTGTGACAACAGGGGGTCCTGAGAACTTGGAGGTAGAGTGTCTGGCCACAAGCAGCTTTGCATGGGCAAGCCCCGATGCCGCAGCAGGACATAGTTACCTTCTCCAGAGGGCAGCATGCTGTCCATGCTGTGGGGGGACGCTGTGAGCTGCGGGAAGGTTGGGTCCCTGCCTTCCAGGACGTTGGCTCTGTGAACATCCCAGCAATAAGGAAATGTGAGTCAGGCCTGCTCAGAACTGTGAACCTTGCACCTTGGCCAAGGTGTCCGGTGTCCACTCTGGATCTGGACAGGCCAGAAAATGAAGTTTCTGCTTGAGTGGTTGAACGGGTCTTCTTGCTGTTTGAGGATGGACAGTATCCTGACCTTTGACCTCACTGCCTGTCAGGAGCTTCCTGATTGGTGTGGGACACAGTCCAGTGGAAGTGGTGGCTACAACAGCCCACTGCCACTGCTGTTCCTGCCAGCCTGCAGCAACCCAGCCCCAGTTCCTCCCTCAGCTTTAACCACTGGTGGAATGGATCATGGAGCAGGAGTTGTGGGGAGCACAAAGAGGAGGCTTTTTATCTATTCACCTAGCAGCGTTTGAGGGGGCATCCTAGCTGCTAGTGCCTGGGCCATCAGCCTAGTAGACATGGAGACCTGTCCATCCCCTGCCAAGAATAGTATGAGCTAGAACCTATGTGAGCTTTTCATGGTTTAGTCAGCCCCATTTCCATAACAGCACAAATGGATAACCAGTGTGCAGGGCCTCTGGCATCCCAATTTTGGCTGCTTTATGTGTGGGCAAATTCCCTGCCCCCCACTGTTTCCAAGAACAATTTTCCTCAAGCCAGTTTACATGGTATGAGTTTTGAAACTTGTATTTTGTTAACAGCTCCCTGCCTCCTGCCCATCCTAAAGATTCGCAAGACATTAGCCAGGTGGCATTAAAAGATAAGATACTAGCTATTGCCTAGCTCCTTTACCCAGTAAGGATCCCAAAGCATCTCCCACTAAAATAAGGGAATTTCTGACATGATATACTTACAAAACAACAGTGTTGGTTGAGACAATATATTCTACTTCCTTGGTCCAAGGGTTCATGAAACTGAACCATCGACTCCGTAGTGTGATAAAAGAACCATCTTTGATTTTAAACTTGTAGCAATTAGTGGTAATTTTTTCTCTTGTCTGTAAAACTGAAAATGCAAAGAAACCATGAACACTGTCATTTCCTGAAATCAGAATATTAAAAGATATCCAACACCAAATACTAGTGGTGCTCAGGCTCCAATACCATCATTCTTTAATAAGCCAAGGAAGCCAGCAGTCAAAACTCAGAGAATAGGTTGGGTTTTTTTGTTTTTTGCTGCTTTTTTTTTTGTTGTTGTTGTTGTTTTTTGTCAGTCATGGGGCTTGAACTCTAGGCCTAGGCACTGTCCCTCACCTCTTTAGCTCAAGGTAAGCACTCTACCACTTGAAAGCTACAGCACCACTTCCAGCTTTCTGGTGGTTAATTGGAGATATGAATCTCACACACTTTGGCCCAGGATGGCTTTCAACTGCGATCCTCAGATCTCAGCCTCCTGAGTGAGGATTACAGGCATGAGCCACCAGGGCCTAGCTAGGGTCTAACTCAGAGCCTTTCAGTTTGTGTGTCATGTCACTCATTTTCAGTGTCTATGAAAATTAAGGCTTTGGAGAATGCAAGGATCACCTCTGACATGAACCCTGACAAATAAAAGGGCATTGTCAAAGGACTGCTCTTTCCAATCAAAAGTCTGAAGGTAGTATCGTACTTCATCTTAGGAAATTTGAACCACTGACCTATTCAAAGCTCATTCTCTTTTGTAATAAACATATCATAAGTACATTTCATATGCCAGGCCATGACTCCTGCCCTCAAGAAAGGAATAAGCTAAGGCTACTTGGAGTCAAGAAAGGGACACACACTGGCCAAGAGGAGGAGAAAGGAAAGAAGCCAGCATTGCCTGAAGAATGGCAGAGCCTAGTGGGTCAGAGCTGGACAAGAGGGTCAGGATAGCTAGAGCATACTGGAGAGCGAGATGGGAGGTCTTAATTTGATGCTGATCATAGGTAGTTGGGCTTAAGTCTAAAAGCATGAGAGTTTTAAGTGGGAAATGTGACCACAGATTTGGTCTGAGGAGAAATGGAATAACCATGGAAGATAGTTAGGGGTGAGTGATCAGGGAGACTCATTAGGGTTGTAGGTCTCCGGGTGGGCACAAAGCTTAAACTATAGTTGAAGGGAGTAGGTGTGATAAAAGGTGGACTTTAGAAATACACTCTGAGATGAGTGAACAGGATCTGGCAAAGACAGTGAAAGACAGGATTTGGGGGCTACAAACTAGTTAAGTAGGAAAATACAGGAGGCAGTGCAGGAAAAGTGCAGGCCATACAAAAATCTGGGCAAACCCTAAGCAAGAGAGGCCTCCTGGAAAGAGCTGTGGCCTGAGTGGAGTGAACTGCTGTGCATGCTTCTGTGGAGGTAGGTGGTGCCTGGCCACTGGTCTTTCCTCACACATGTTCCCTGCATACTGCAAGGGGCAGGTTTCTCTGGAAGGTCATGTAGATGAATCTAGAAATGGGGGAACACTTGGAACTGAAACTTTTCCCGTAGCCTGGCTCACCTTGCCTATGACATTCTGCAAGATGTCCTATGTCATCTTGATGAAAATATTCATAACAGGATGTGCCTAGAAGTTCTTGTGGTAGATACGCCAAAATAGCTGTCGCCCTAAAAGAGAATAGGGTATTAAAAAAATAAAAAGAAAAGCCATTCAAACAATTAACAGCAATGTGGCAGTGGCTAATTGCTGCTCCAGCCTGTAAGAGCAAGGTGGGTTTTCAGAGGGCTTTCATGTCGCTATGGGTTTTTTTTAATTAATTGAGCAGAGGCTATAAAACCAAGGAAACAAAGCAAAGACGCCTTTTCATTAGAAATCAAATTTTAAGAGTTTTTTTTTTAAAAAAAACAGATAAAAATGTAGTAGAGAGCTAAATTCCAGAGCAAAGCTGCTCCTTACTATCTCTTTATCATAAATTCCAGGAGCTCTAGCATCTGGTCCACAGGGCCTTGAAAAGTAGCCATCTCCTAGCATTTTGTGGCTGTTTCTATTGTCAGAAATGTTATTCACTGGCTATCTCCAGAAGCCTGTGAATATTCTTAAGGAAGCAGAAACAGCAACAAATTGGAGACATCTGGATTTTCAGCTAGCTGTCATTCCAACAGGCCTCTGTTTGGCATCCATAAAATGAGGCTGCATCAGATCACTGTCCATTGTCCTCGAGAACTTTCTGCAATGATAGACATAGCCTGTGTACCCACCAGGGAGCCCAAGGAACCGAATATTTCATTTTATTAACTTCAAATTTAATCAATCATGTTGAGACTTCCATGGCCAGCAACCACTTTTGTTAGACAACTCATGATTAAAAAGTTGTTTCTCATTCAAAGTAATGGTTCTAGAACATTTCACAGATTTAAATAATATGTTTACCCTTTCAGCCATTGGACTTCAAACCACCCCCATATAACTGTCTCTCTGTACCAAGGAATGACACCGAGGAAAACTATTTACGATGACATGCTATGGAGTGTCATTTTAGCATCGATCCTCACTCCCTTCCCCTCTTTATGCAGAAGCTGTTGCTCTGCGGTAGGGGTGGAGTATCTGCAAGGGGATAAATGAGGTCAGGGGCCATCAAGTCTTTTATTTAAAAAAATTATTCTTTTTTTTCTTAGAAAAGCCAGCTGATAGCTTTTCAACCCAGAGTTGCAAATTCTCTCCAATCATTGCTCAAGGACCACACTCTTACCTTTGGTCTACAAAAACAAACTTCCCATCTATTGCGTGCCGAGATACATATTCCATAGACTTCACCCTGATTTCCCCATTCACCGGCTGTGGAACCACATGAGAATGTAGTCTTCCAATTGCTACAAGACAGCTGAGGTTACATCCCTCATTGTCTGGCTCATTGTCTTCATCAAGGCCCATCTTTGTGGGTGGCCAGCTTTTCAAATAGCCTGTGCTATGAATGGTGCAGAAGCTTTTTCGATCCGCTAGAAAGCAAAGTTTATGATAAGGGTCAGTGCTGGGTTTGGATCCTGGAGGCAAAGGCAGATGATAGTGTGTAGGTAGGGAGGTGTAGGTAGTGAGTCAAAAGATTTTAAAAACAAAGCCTCAGTGTCCACAAGGGGACCATCAAAACCATGTTAACTAGTGCCACGTAAGCTTGTTAGAGCCATTGACATTACATACAATATACCAATGAAGGAATAAATCTACTTGGAGAGAAGAAGGCCCCACCCCTGAAAACCTCTGCAGGAGGATAGCCAAGAAGGACAGGCAGTGGTTAAGGCTCTAAGGTGAGTAAAGGGTAAGAATGTTCAAAGGTAGAGATACAGCCTATTCAAGAAACAGTGAAGCTCCTTGGGACTGAAGTGAAATGGAAGGTTCTAATCACTAGAAATCTAGTGAGTAAAGCTGTAAAAGCAGGATAAGAAGGTCATACAGCCCTTGGTTTATTTCCTAGCAAATTTGTTAGGTTCTTGTTAGACATGAAATGAGTTTCAGATGGTGTTTCAAGCAGGGAAACAGCACAATCATGTCAGGGGTTGAATGCTCTAGAATCAGTATGGGGGGAGTGGAAGAAGGAAGAATTGGTTCAGAGGCCAGTGGCAAGAACACAGCAAGAGGAGATGAGGACTGGATAATCACAGGGCCTGTGGGGAAAGCAAGGGAAATTTCTGAGATAGAACTATTGGGATTTGGTATGAAATATGAAGCTTAAGGGAAAGAAAATTAGTTCTCATTTTCCTGGACTGTGAGGGTGCTGGTGTCATTCATGCTGAAGAGGGAAACAACCAATCAAGAGAAAGAGACTGATTTGGATGAGCACCTGTGGTCTCCCATCATGGAGCATTTACTAAGTACGGAGCTGGTGACTGGAATGCAGTGTAACACAAATCAGACATGGACAAATACATGAATAATTCTGGAACTGCAACCAGAAGAAAGCACTAGAAAGAAAACCTGCTGGGTGCCATGAGAAGAAACAAATAAGGAGAGGAAGGAAGCAGCAAGGAGAAGTTGTTTCACTCACAGGTGACAGCATGTGCAGAAGCCTTGCCTAAAAGGAGGCAGGAGGCACAGGAAAGAAACATCGTGCAAATGCACTGAGTATGGCAAGGATGTGACCATATTAAGTATTTTGAACTTTTATTCAAGAGCAATAAAGAATTTTAAGCAGGGAATCAATGAAAAGTCTCCTTTAAAAAGATGATTGGGCCAAGCACCAGTGACTCATCCCTGTAATCCTAGCTACTCAGAAGATTATAGTCAAAGCCAGCTCAGGTAGGGAAAGTCCCTGAGACTTTTATCTCCAATTAAACATCAAAAAGCCATAAGTGAAGCTGAGGTGCTTTGAGTAGAAAAGCTCAGAGACAGTGTTCAGACCTTGAGTTCAAGCCCCAGGACTGGCATACACACACACACACACACACACACTCACACTCACACACACACACACACTCACAAAGATCACTGGGGAATCTGTGTAGAGGGCGGCAAGCATGTAAGAGCTGCAGATGGCCGGACTCTCAGTGTTAGTAGGAACAGTCACCACTACACACACTTGCAGCGAGGTCCACTGATGGGCTCATGACATGACTCTCCCATGAATGAGAGTGGGTGCTATGAGTCTCATACCTCCCAGGTCCTCAGCAAAGGAAAGGCTCAGGTAGCCACTTGGGCAGATAGGTTAGACAGAGAAGCTCTTGAGATAGCTAAGCAAGTAGATTTTCTAGGCAGTTAATTTATAAATTTGAAGTTCCAAAGAGAAACCAGGGCTGGAAATGTAAACTTGGAAGTTACTGGCATGTGCATGAGATTTAACATGATGTACTATGGAACAGTGCAGACAGAACAGAGGAGGCCAGAACAGAGAAAAGGAGACAGTCAAAGGAACTGGGAATAGGCTGAGTGGCAGAGGACACAGAAATGAAGTGGGAACCATGTGGCTTTGTGGAAAGTCAGGGAAGGGAGCACAGTGACAGGAGAACAGTGAATCCATCCATTGCACTTAGCAAAGTGAGTTCACTGGTGAAGTGGGCAGAGTAGTGGGGGCTCCTGGTGGCAGTCAGAATCATGGCTCAGGGTGTTCTTTCCCAGCCACATTAGGACAACAAACATACTTTACACAGAGGAAAACTAGTCACAAATCCTTGTCCCCCTGTTCTTCACAGCCCTCGTCTGTAGGGAGATGGCAGATCCCTGGCTTGCAGGTCTTCAAGCTGCCAGTCCTGCCAGCCAGAAGCACTAAAACTAAGCATGGTTGAGAGCCCCACTGCAGAAGGCAAGCCTCCCCTTCATGGGATGTGAAAAAAATGTTCAACTGTACCTTTTTTCTTTGAGCAGGTGGAGGGGAAGTCCTTGTCTTCAACCTTTACTGAAGGCCTGTTACACTTCATCCTACAGAAGAAAGAACGGCGAGCTCCAGAGCATAATCGAGATGGCCCAGGGGTTATATCTGTTTTAACTGGAAGTCCAGCTGCAAATCAACACACAAAATGTGGTGAACTGAGAGCAGTGTTGTCTGTCAGATGGGGCTCTGACCATGAGCAAAGCCTCTTCTTTATGGTCTTCCTGTTCTATACCCGTGATGCCTGTCCCTAGTTTAGAGCTCAGACGATACCCTTGATTGGTGCTTTATTAATATGGAGATATTTGTGGATTATGTAGAAAATGCTATTCAACAAATAATTTAGGTGTTCTGGGGATCAAAGTAAATGCACCACAGCAACAAGAACTTACCAGTGAGAAAGGGAGATGGAAGGGCACTGAAATAAGACCAGAGTGATGTATGATTAGGGCCAAGCAGATGGCAAAGACAGCCTGTGCTTTCTAGGGAAGAACTTCACTTAGTACCTGAAGGATGGGCAAAATTTGGATGTTGGAGTAGAAGGCAGAGATTGGGATTGCCTTGAATTCACAACCTTGCTGGAGGCCAGAATCCCTAAAGTACTTTATCAACACAGATTCTTGGACTCCATTTGAGATTTGTGCTGTCTAGCCACTAGCTACATGCAGCAACCAAGCACACGGGATATGGGTTTTCTGAAATAAGATGGTTCTAAGTATGATATCACACAGGCACTGCTGGCTCATGCCTATAGATCTCAGGAGGCTGAAATCTTAAAGGATCATGGTTTGAATCCAGCCCAGGCAGGAAAGTCCATGAGACTCCCATCTCCAACTAACTAGTAAAAAGCTGGGCTGGAAATATGGCTCAAGTGGTAGAGTGCCAGCCATGAGCAAGAAAGTTGTGCAAAAATGTGAAGTCTAAGTTCAAACTTTGGTACTGAGGGAGGACAAAAGAAAAACAGGAATGAATGAAGTTGCACAGAATTTCAAAGATATCACTAAAATAAAGACCTTTAAATTTTTATTAAATATCAACTAATAGTTTAGCTTTAAGTCAAATAAAAATATATTATTAATGTTGCATTTATTGTTACTTTTTAAAAACATGGCTACCAGGAATGTAAATTTATACATGTGGCTTATGTTTGCAGTTTACATTTTTGTGTGTCATTCTGGGACTCAAACTACACAAAGGCCTCATGTATGCTAGGCTAGCTAGAGCTCTATCCACCAGTCTCATTTGCATTTTATTTCTTTTATCTTTCTTTCTTTTTTTTTTTTTGCCAGTCCTGGGGCTTGAACTCAGGGCCTGGGCACTGTCCCTGAGCCTCTCTGTACTCAAGGCTGGTGTGGCTGCAACCACCTGGGGCCAGGACCATACAGGTCATAACAGGTGTAGTCATGCTGGCAATGGCTGCATCCTATGGTCCTTCATGGTACCTCCCACACACCTGCTTCTCATTTCACCACCTCTGTTAATAACTTCCCAAGAATGCCAATCAGAACCTGCCCACCCAGCTCAAAGCCCTTCACTGGATGCCCCTACCCTGCATACTTTGCTCCAAATGCACCAAGTAGGCCACGAGGCTCCACAAATCCTTTCCTCTGCTTTTTTTCCTCCCTTCACTACCTGACAAACGTTAATTCATCTTTTCAAACCCACCTCTGCTGTCACTGACTGTGAAGCCTGTCCCCGCGCCCACGTGAGAATTACTCATCCCTCTCCATGCCCGGTGCTATTTTCAAGGCTGCACCTCAGAAGCAGCTATCTGGGTGCTATCTGGGTCCCTGTCTCCTAACCTCTTCAAAGGCAAGGACCAAACACCATTCATTCTCTTCTCCTTGGGCCACTAGAAAGATGCAATCGGCACCAGGGCCTACATCTGATTTTAGGAAGACGCAGAGCTCATTAGTGAAAAGGATGCTTTCGAGCACTGTTCTCGGATGGTATTCCTTCAGGGACTGAGAACTTAGAAGCAAGAAACTGGTTAGGCCATGACTGGCCTAGCCCAAGATTACTATAACACTGAAACACTGCTAGGTACAGAGAACTTCATGTAGTGTACTAAGATATTTAATCCTGGCAACAAGTCAAAGCAATGGGTGCCATTCTGCCTGTGAAAACTCTGAGGCACAGAAAGGTTTGCTTGACACCCCTCAAAAGTGAGTAATGGAGTCAGAATGTATGTGCCTACCAGTTGGGGGCATGAGAGAAGACAGCTTCCTGATGGCCTGGCACAGGAAGCACAGGACCATGTGTGGGAGTAGGGGTGAGGGGGTGAGAATGTGTGTGGTGATTCCACTGCTGTGGAAAGGAAGCCAAGACGGGACCAAGCTAAACGAGGAGGAGCTAAACAGCCATTTTGGCCAAGCTTAGGAGAAAGAGACACTTGGGCCAATCCCATTTATGTTTGAAATGTTCTTTCCTTTTTCTTCTGAGCTACATGGTTGCAACTCAAAGGGATATGATGCCTGTACAGTCAGGAGGAAGGTACAACTTGGGAAGTTCTTGCTTCTGGAAAATATTAAAAGACTAGAAATCAAAAAGAATCAAATCCAAGTGGTTCTTCCTTCCATTAAACTTGGACATTTGAGTATTCTTCTTCTTTATGTAGACTACAATGAAAACAAGCCCAAAGGGACATAGATAATTCCATATGGCCACAGACAGCAGCTGTGGGAAGAGGGAAGCTGAGGCCAGGACGCACACCCTCTCTGTACGTGCTGGTGCCCCACGGACTGCTGAGGAAACACCAGCCTTCCCCTCCACTCACTTTTTGCATCTATGAGCCTCTCCCTTGGTGCGGTGTCGGAGGAAGAGAGCTGCTCCTTCACTTTGGCGATATCTTTAGGATGCAGGTAGTCAAACAGACTCTGGCCAATCAGATCATTCTGTGGGGATGAAATGTTAAAAATGACAAGTTACCTATAGGTGGAATACAAATTAGGCAACGAGTGCTCACAGGCTATGCATCTTTTGCCATTGTTTTGTATTTTTAGGCATGAGTATTTCAAATCCTTCCTATGTGAATCTGCACACGTGTCCTGGCTCTTTGCCTAGACAGATACAGTAAAGGAGGCTTCAGGAAGATTGTGATAACCAATGAGAGAGAAACAGTTCATGTACCTCTAGGGCAAGAATATTTTGGCTGGATGTATTCTTTTTAACTTACTTCTGCCTCTACAAGATCCCTGGTAAGGCCTAAGAAGGAGGAACGTAGGATGTGGGATGTTTCCAGCTCTGCCATTAAGCCTTTCTCTTCTTCATAGGTGTGTTTATGTGTTTATCTATTGTTTCAAGACAGAGTGTCATTTGATAGTCTAGTCTTATCTTAAACTTGATGTGCCATGGCCTCAGAACTTGTCATCTTCAACCTCTAGAGTTCTAGAATTGTAGGCATACATCAGCCTGCCCATCTAAGCCTCTCTTGAGTTATGATGCCTTAGTTCCTTTATCTATACATAAAGGTAAAACTTGCTCCACAGCCAAACACTTTGGTAAAACTAAATTTACATTCTAATTGATATAAGTATAATTTTAATTCAGTCCTTCTGCCTACCAGGCTTCCATGCAAATATTAGTATGTAAAAGAGAAAATGAATGAAAAATTCTGAGGGCATAATTGGGGAAAAGCCTAGTTCTAGAAACTTTGTTACTCTTATTTTATCATAAAAAGTATGGCTGATAATCAACATTTACAGGAAGCTGAGGCTCAGCAAAGCTTCATATCAATTTATCCTCTAGTGCTGAGTTACCATTCTCCTTCATCAGGTCGCCTCATTCTCCAACCATAGTCCATAGTTACGGGATACTTATTTTACATTAAAAAAAACTATAAAACTTTTTATAAGATTAGAGTTAGGGATGGGCACCAATAGATCATGCCTGTAATCCTAACTACTCAAGAAGCTGAGGCCTGAGAATTGAAGTTTGAAGCCAGCCTAGTCAGGAAAGTTCAGGAGACTCTTATCTCCAATTAGCCAACAAAAATCCAGATGTGAAAGTATGTCTCAAGAGGTAGAGTGACATCCTTGAGTAAAAAAAGCTAAGGAATAGCACCCAGGCCCTGAGTTCAAACACTGGTACTAGCACATGAGTGTGCCCATGTGTGCACACACACACATCACATCACACAAAAGATTAAAGTCAGATATTTCAGTCAGATATTTCACTGAGGAAATAAAGCATTAAAAGGTTTCTTTTCCTACATTTAAAAGTTCTCTGTTAAGAAATTAAAGACTTTGTAAAAGGATTTCATGTGTGCATTATATAATTGTCCTGAAACATGGAGTTATGACTGCCATTAGCTGCCCCCCAACCAATAGGAACTTGAACAATACCTGGCTATAGTTGAGGATCTTGAAGACGGACTCTGAGACAAAGAGTATCTTCCCTCGATCACATCCTACGACAAACAAAAATCCATCTGCTGCCTAATCAGGAGAAATGGACAATCAATTTATCATGCTTCAGGATAGATGATTTGTATAGCAGCAAATCAAAGATTTACAAGTCTCCAAAGCACAGGCACATTCCTGAATTTCACTGGTATCCTAAGAACAGGATGCTTAAAACAAATGCTTCCAGAGAATAAGATTCTCCCCATATAGATCTATATATCAAAGTCCAATTAAACTAAGTTTTAGTTTAAATTTGGCTTAAGAATTTTCTTTTGATTGTGAGATGATGCCTAGAAATCAATTCACTGCTCTAGTTCTAAGAACTCTGTGAAGAATAATAGAATCCTAGACTGGCAACATCCTGTAAAATCCATATCTCAGCCACCATCTGCCTATAATTTGAACAGCTTTACTTGTTTTGGATTTTGTGGTCCCAGGTTCAAGCTCAGGGCTTTGCACTTGCTAGGGAGGTACTCTACTACTTGAACTATGCCACCAGCCCTTGATCAGGTTTAAAGAGAGCTTGGCAGAATGTTTTCTGGAGTGGTGAGTGATGTTTTGTGTTCACTGTTTTGCTGGAAGGCATGAAAATGATCAGTAGGGTGACTTTAACCCTTATTCCAACATGATTCAGTGACAGATCAGGACCTACTGCTATCAACAGTGTTACTCCAGCCAGGGCTAGCCCATTTGCATTCAAGACAGTCAAGAAAAGAAAAGCCAAATTTTCCCATGAAATTCTTTTTTCACAAGTGAAAAATCTAAAGTGCCAACAAAGACAGGCATAGGAATAAGACATTTGTTAGAAAGAATGAAGGAGGCAGATGCCCAAGTTACAGTGCCTGAGAGCTCAGGCTGTTTTGACTACTCAGCTCCTGGTGAGAGCGTGGGTGAAACCTTCTTCTGATGGGGACAGCATGTCACATTCTAGCATGCACTTGCTCTAATGACCCCACTCCCCTGATTCTAATGCACAGCAGGTCCATCAGTATCTTGTTCATGAGTTTTCAAGCTGTTCTTTGGAAAAAAAAACTTAGACAAATTTTGTTTCCTTTTCCACACAAGGGCCTTGGGATGAAGTTTAATTCAAATAATAGATAAATGTATTCATGTACCAGAAGATTAAGAAAAAATTGTATGTGTACCCGGGCTGGAATAGAAGTGAGTGAGGGCAGACAGAATCACTAACTAGTACCATAAGAACCTAGCAGGCCAGCCAGCTAGAGAAAGGCTGAGGGATCTAGTCCTAAGTCAAGTCCCTAAGCTGTCCCAGGGCAAGAGATGACGACGGGGGTGGGGTGGACAATTTTCCAAGCACCATCTGCTGAAATCCTCATTCCGTCAAAAGAAAAAGTAGGATATTAATAACTTCCTCATTTGCCTTGCAGACAATCTTATCTAAGAGAAATGTTTTCAGGCTGTTCACTAATGTGGCTATGCAGTACCAACGATGCCTGGGAAGGTGACTGTGACATCTTACAGAAGATGCTGGGCAGAAGTAGATCTAAGACCAGGGCAAAGGCGGGGTGATTTCATCTCACCGCAAAGGTCATGGATGGATTCAGTCTGCATTGCCATTCTGCTGCACTCTGGCAAACAAGCCACCAGGTGAGGAGCTGGGGCTAAGGGGACAGCTGCGGAGCAAGAACACTACTAGCATAAGGCCCACAGGACAGCCTGGGAAGATGCTCTAGTAGGATTGAAATAGTCTTCACTGGTCCCTGATACTCCACTAGATATCTGGAATGCACTTAAGGCATGGATGAGAAGTGGAGGCCAGGGCCTGCACCTAACTGTCTAAAAGCTGTGAGTGCAGCCTGCCTTCTGTTCATGACATTGCTGGCAACTGAACACCTGGAACTTGGACAGTATTTTCCAGGCCCTGACATGTGTCAGAGAAGTGAGACAAGCTTTACCGAGGAAGACAAATCAGCAGGAGCTCTATCTGAAACAGAGGAGCAGAAAAGCCCATCCATGAAGTGTTTAACAGAAGTATTACAATCCTTGTTCCAGACCCAAATATATGTAGGTATATGATAGGAAATCATTTTAAAAGAACCCACAAGACAATTATTAAATGGGACATTGCAAAAGGAGTATGTATGTGGGTACATATGTATATATACATATATAGACATACACATATACATATATAACATATGCACATACATATATACATATAGCTCATGGCTGTATTCCTAGCTTCTCAGGAGGCTAAGATCTGAGGATCATGGTTTGAAGTCATAGGAAAGTCCTTGAGAATCTTATCTCCAATAAACTATCCTTGCAAAGCTGGAAATGGTGCTATGGCTCAAGTGGTAGATTGCTAGCCTTGAGCAAAAAGCAACATAGGAACAGTACTCAGGCCCTGAGTTCAAGCCCTAGGACCAGCACCAAAAAACAATCAAGATCAGCAGCATAATTTGTGGGTAAGGCATAAATGACATAAAATGAAAATGCAGGCCCCTTGTTCAAAAACTAAGGTTTTCAAGGGACAGGTTTGTGACACATGCTT
Organism: Dipodomys ordii; assembly: GCF_000151885.1. Taxonomy (NCBI): domain Eukaryota; kingdom Metazoa; phylum Chordata; class Mammalia; order Rodentia; family Heteromyidae; genus Dipodomys; species Dipodomys ordii. Next base: position 143,165 of record NW_012267329.1, read on the forward strand.
GTAATGGCAGTTACTCAAGAGGAAGCAATTGGGAGAAATACCCTTTGAGGCCAGCCGAAACAAAAAGTTACCAAAACCCCATCACTTTAAAAAAAAAGAAAGAAAGAAAAAGATGGGCATGGTGGTTCACATCAGTAATACCAGCTACATAAGCGGTGTAAATAAGTGGACCGAGGTGTAGGTTGCTCATGCCCCACCCGCCCCCCATCGGAAAAACAAACCTGCAAGATCCCATCTAAAAATAATAATACTTGCCTAGCAAGTGCAAACCCTGGTACTGTAATAATAATAATAATAATGTTTTTCTGGATAGGACAGCAAAATTGGGAGCCCTGGATGACTGCACCTTGGCATGTTCATAAAGCCAGCCCTGGAGGCAGACGCTTACATTAACTTTATGAGTCCCCTGACAACGAGGATGGATGTACAGAAGGCCTGAAGTGGCAGGGCAGAGTAGGAAGTCTGGATAACCATGTCTGTGAGCAGTAACAGTGCCATGCATCCACTAAGTATGTAATAATGCTTGTGGATCTGGTGACTAAATAAGAACTGAAAGCACACAAGATGCCCATCAGACATGTAAATCACCTAGAGATTCAGAGGATTATGTGTAGCAAGCTGACAATGGAACCATCCAACAAGATGATTTTTCACAGAGTTCAAAAAGAAGTCCTACCTTAAGTTCAGAAACACACTTGCATCTGTAAATTATGTAAAAACCCTGACCTACCAATGTTTTGTGTACCAGAAAGCTGGGGAGGAGCAATACTACACCTGTCCCAAATATGGCACTAATAAAGTAGTTTCTAAGGTTCCATTCAACCTCAGAACACTTGACCACTGGTCAAGTGCTGAATTGGGTTGTGCAACTCATGGAGGACAACCTAGCAAATGGATGTGGTTTTGGAAACTGTGGTAAATACTTCTGAGGGGCCAGTTCTTATCCTCATTTCCTACTTCCTTTCTCTCTTGTCACCTCTACAGTGGAGGCTGGAAAATATGTATACTTGCTTCTTTATCCTGCCCAAGTGAGACCAGGTAGCATATTTCCCAATAAACTAAAAGGTGTTGGGCTTCCAGGAAGGAGTCTCTTTTCCTGATAAAAAGGAAAAATCCCCTGGGTAAAACCCTTAGTCTGTCTAATTACTCACACCTGGCCTAGTCATCTTGTTATGTGAAGGAAATCAGCAATCATTCAAGCTTGGCAAGGCTGTATGAGAAAGCAGAAAGAACCCGGCCCTGTAATGTCCATAGCCATCCTAGCGATCCCATCCAATCCTCCCTGAACCAGTTGTCCTTGAGAAGGGAAAGCCTATGGAGTCATCAGGTTTTCTGTTCCCTGAAGCTAAAGCCTTTCTACAACATATGGTGAGCAGATGGAGAGAATACTAGGGCAAGCAGACAGGCCAGGCTTACAGAGTGCCTGAAGCTAGGCTGAGCAAAAGGTGGACAGTGATGATGCTGAGGCCCAGCTGGACTACCTCTATCTGGAAGCATTGCAAACTTCTACAGAAAGGCCAGGACTTCCATGCTGTAGAAGCTAGGCAGGGAAGGTCAGGCCTAGCTGTGTGGGAGGAGGAGGCAAGTACTCTTCCTTCATGTTAGGTTTTTTTCTGTTTATAAAATACAAGATGTTCATGATATTATAGGTCTATAAAACCTCAGGAACTGTTCAATCTAGTTTGCTGCCCTTCAGTTTCTATTAATCTCCTTCTGTCCAGCAGCACACCTCAGAACCTTGTGCAGAGCTAATTCTGCCTCAGAGTCCTTCACAAGCTCTTAGGAGCCTGGTTGAGAGGTAATTCTCAATCATCTCTGTAGAAACTTAACAAGGCAAACAGAGCACTAACGTCAAGTAAGCAAAAGCATGCACATCTGCTATGCATTTTCCTCTTTGGCAATTCTGTGGTTTGGCTGGGTCTGGGTGTAAAGATTTAGGTACATTTTTTTGTGCCAGTGGTTAAAGTCAAGAGAAGCGAAAGTCTCAAACATTGTCATATTCAGAAGTTTCTAAATTCTTCATGTAGGAATATAATTCCTAACAAAGTCTTGCCTTTGGTAGCCTAAGATCAAGTAGCTTAGACCTTCCATTTTTGCCTAAATAGAATTAGCAGAGAGACAGGTGCCACTGGCTTGTGACTGTAATCCTAGCTACTCAGGAGGCTGAGATCTGAGGATCGTGGTTCAAAGTCAGTCCAGGCAGGAAAGTCCATGAGACTCTTATCTCCAAAAACTACTCAGAAAAAGCTGCGAATAGTGTCATGGCTCAAATGGTAGAGCACTAGCCTTGAGTACAAAGAAGCTCAAGGATAGTGCCCAGGCCCTGAGTTTGAGCAACAGGACCAGCCCCCAAAAAGACTTAGAAAAAAGGTGACAGGTTTTGGTGGAAGGAATGTTAAGTACCTGATAATTCTTACTCTGAAATGTATTTAAAAATCAGTGTTGTGGGCAGAGGGTGTGGCTCAAGTAGAAGTCCTGCTTAACAAGTGCAAAACCCTTCCATCAAACACTAGCACTGTGGGGGTGGGGGTGGGAGGGAAACATCTGTACTGGTAAAATAATGCCATAATTGCAACATACCCTGAGAATGAGGTGTTTCAGTTCATCATCTGACAGAAAAGTTGGTTTGTAGTTTGCTTCTGTATATGGATTGGTGGCACCTTGGGGGGCGGGGGGGGGGTGGAAGCAAAGAGAGAGTTGGAAGACTTTATATTCAGATATCACCTCATTCTACTTAGCTGTCTCTCATCTTCTAGATAAGGCCTAGACCCCACCACCCAGGGTTTCCTTTTTATCTTCTTTTCATTCACTAGGATAGAACTAGCTCTAGGTTCAGAATGCTGTCACTCCAAAGAGAATGCCACTGAAAAGAGAACACTGTTCCCCACAGGAGACTTAACAAGTTTGCCTTTCTTATAATAGAGAAAACCAAGAGATAATAGAAGTTTAAAAAAATCTGCTTCCAAGAGAAAAGGCAGATCTAGAGGCAAACTGGAGGAAGTTCCTGAACAGGTTTCTCCCTCCCAAGGTGTGCATGAAGTAGACTGTCAAGCAGTCCATCACAGCATTACTCTAAAAGGTCTTGGAAAACTATCTAGTTACCAGGTCCTGACTGATAGAGTGCAGAGGCACTGTACATGTGCTCCCCTTCAGCAAGGTGAGCTAATGAGCCTGGAAGCCTGGAGAAATGCATTATCCAGGCCACAAAGCTCACGTTCCCAGGACTGAAGGGGACAAGACTTGCGTTTAAAAGTATGGCAGCCGAGTGTGGGTGGTTCATTCCTGTAATCCTAGCTCCTCAGGAGGCTAAGATGTGAGGACTGAGGTTCAAAGCCAAATCAGGCTCTTATATCAAATTAACCAGTAAAAAGCTATAACTTGGTTGTATGGGCAAGTGGTAGAGCACAGCTGTGAGAAAATATAAAAGCCAACTGAGAGCTTGAAGGCCCTGAGTTCAAGACCCAGTTCTGGCACACACACACACATGCACGCACGCACGCACGCACACAAGGACTGCACTGCAACCTGACATTTTTCAGAACAATATCTGAGAAAAATGTCAGCAGCAGTGGATGCCTTGGGAGCTACAGAACAGTAAACAGAGTGGTGAAGGAATAAGATGACTCAGGTCTGTAACAATTCAAAGCACCCGGGGAAGGAGGGAAACAGAATGTTGGTGATTTTTTCTTTCTTTCTCCATAGCCCTGCTTTTTATTCTACTTTGTAATTTTCCAGTGTTTTGTTTCTTATATGTAATTTCCCTTTGCAAAATTAATGCATGCTAACAAAAAAGAAATTCCTTTATCATAACCCATATTATTGTCACTAAAATGAATTTTTAGATGTCAACCATTGGCTACAACATTTACATTTTTGAATAATGAACAAAATCAGAACAAAACCAACTACTTCTTATTTCTAGTGGCCTTACACAGACACCAAGATGTGACCTTGACCACACAGGACAGATGAAATTGAGTGCTCACTATCGCCTATATCCAATAATCCAAGACTAACTCTGGAAAATTACAGCAACAGGATTCACCAAAATGCCAGATATATTTCAGATTTCTCCTGAGGTTTGATGAAGTCACTTCCAGTTTTCTGCTTCTTTTTCTCACTCTCCCCACACTCAGCAAAGAAGAAAAATACTGCCTCCCTCACAGAGTCAATCTAGTTCGGGAAAATTCCAGCAAGATGAAAATATCATCAAGTGTTCATTCCTGACAATAAAACACTGCGAGAACTATCTATCAACCAGTGACTCACTTGTCAAAGGAATTTTTCTCTTTAAGAACTGAAGCTGCTTGTCTGTGTCACGGTTTGAGCCTCATTTCTGGTTTTTCTCACTGTAAAGTGGGATTCTCCCCCCAACACACACACATACTCACACACACACACACACACACACACACACATGCAAGATGGGACTTAGGTAATATCCTCCCTGATCTGCAGGGAGTTTGATACCTTCACACTTCAGTGTATGCAAAGTATGCAAAATTCTCAGCTCTTGTGCTCTGGGATGCAGGAGTGCAAATCTGTATCTCAGTCCCCACAGCAAATCAGTTGCTGAAAAGTACTAGCATGTTACACATACTTGCAGGTAATCATCATTTCCCTCAGGACTCACAGCTAGCCTAGGCAAAGCTGGTAACATTTGTGGGAATGATCAGAGAGGACCACCAGGCTTCAGTGGCTCACGCCTGTAATCCTAGCTACTCAGGAGGCTGAGATCTGAGAAGCACAGTTCAATGCCAGCCTGGGCAAAAAAGTCTGTGAAACTCATATCTCCAATTAATTACTAAAAAGCTGGAGGTGGAGCTGTGGTTCAAGCAGTAGAGTGCTAGTTGTGAGTGAGCAAAAAAGCTCAGAAACAATGCCCAGGCCCTGACTTTCAAGCCCAGGACCATTACAAAAATTAATTAATTAGTTAATTAATTAATTAACATAAAGGACCTTAAAGCCCAGGGTCTCACCTCTTAATGTTTTCATGTGTTGAACAGCCATCCTCAACACAGTCAGTTTATCTAATTTCCTGGACATTGCATTGCACGTTGGTACCAGAGAAGCCAACTCATCAATAAAACTGTTCATCTTATCCCGACGCCGCTTCTCAATCTGACTGTGAGCTTCTCTGAACGATATGAAAAATGACTTTTATGAAGTGTGAGCAACTACTAAGTAAAAAAAATGACAAAAATAAACAGTGAGTTGTAACTGTGTCCAATATTCATCTGACAGGACAAAGATAGAATCTGTAGATTTTTCTACTAAAGCCACTCCCCTAAAATGGTCACAATACCGCATGGGAATTAGTTGTTTGTACTTATAACATCCTTTGTGTTAAGAAAGAATTTTATGAAAACTGACTTTCCAGCTGGGCACTGGTGGCTCACACCTGTCCTGCTAGCTACTCAGAAAGATGGGATCTGAGGATCATGGTTCGAAGCCAGTCTGGGCAGGAAAGTCTGTAAGACCCTTATCTCCTCTACACTACCAAAAATAAAAAATAAAAAGCGAGAAATGGAGCTGTGGCTCAAGTGAGCCAAAGGAGCTCAGAAATAGTGCCCAGGCCCTGAGTTTAAGCCTGGGACTCACACAAATAAATAAACAAATAAATAAATGCATATCGCCTTTCCACAATAAACTGAATTGTTCATTTTTCTTCATTGCTTTTCTTCCCAGCCTCTACAAAACTGGATCTTGAGATGAGGGTGAAAGAAGAGAGAAGAGAGGTAGAGGTTTCATGTAGCCAAGCATCCAGTGCAGCCACAGTGAATACCCCACTCCCTTTGAGGTCTCTGAGAAGCTCACCATGTGTCTTGAGGAAGGCAACACTTCTTTCTAGCTGGAAATGCAATATCAGAAGTGTTGGGTATTAACCTTACTTGTGACCATCCTACTAAGAAGGAATATTAACAATGGAGACGTAGCTATGGAGCTCTGGAACCTTTTCCAAAGTTCACATGCAAAGTCTCAGGTCAGCCAGTTCTGAAGCTCACAAGTACTCATTGCCATGACAGAGCCTCAGATGTCCCTGGTACTAATGGCAGGGAGGCTGAGGACCCAATGGGCAGAGTCAGCAAGTATGGCTAAGGCAGGAAGGACCAGGTCAGAGGATCTCCTCAAAGAAGCAAGTATGCCCAGGTCTGGCCTTCAGAGGCCATCTGCTATATGGTAAGAGCCCCTGTTAGGCAAGGCACAGAGCATGAATGGAATCGCTGAGCTATGTCATCTGTGGAAGGACCTCTGCTAAAGAGTCAAGAAAGCCTACAGCCCTCACTGATTTTCTGCTACCTCCAAAGTCCCTTTTGGGTTAAATATGCTCAAATAGCAATAAGTGAAGGCCATTGGAGGGAGCAACAGACAGAAGTCTGCATCAGGCCCAGACCTACTATCTCCTTCCATGTTTCCTGAGGAAAAGATCTGACATATAGGGACCAAACATATGGAGATTTCTCCACTGCTCTCAAAAGAATCATCAAGGGTTTTAGAGGGGCCAAGCTTACCTTGCATTTTTTATCCTTCCTTGGTGTTCTGTGTATTCTAACCTAGGGAGGAAAATAGCAAAAGATAAAAATGCAATCCCCTGGAGATGATTGGCAGTTACACATTTTTGGGTTTTGTCCTACCTAATCCCTGTCACCTCTCCACAGACATAAGGGTCCTTGGTAGTTAGAATAATAGGGACTGAGGAAGGAAGGACACTCTTGAGCTCATAGGCTCGTGGCCTCCTTGCTTATCTCAAATCGAGACACGGGAGATCATACTCCAAGTGACAGAATGTATAATCGTGCAAAGAAAATAGTTATAAGGACACTGAAGTTCAAATGACTAGGTTCATGGTACCTGCCATGAGGGTCATCTTTGTCTGTGTCCATGCTTTCTCTGCAAAAACAAGAGAACGTGACTGCATGTTAATAAAGACATACAGCAGAGCTTCTTATTGTAACACAGAAGGCTCCCATTTATCCAGAAACCAAACAACTAGCGAGCTCAAGTAACCATAGTAGAGATTAATGATGGAGAATAGTAAAACAAACAAAAACAATTAGGTCAAGCCTACTATAAAAACCTGGACTGGCTTTGCACATTTAGTGAAATTTATAAGCAGTTTCGATTACAGTTTGCATCTCAAGTACATTATGCCATATTCTGATTGCTTGAAAATTGGTAATACTGTTTATAGAACCTCTTAGTTAACCACAGTATCCAAGCATCGTTCCTTATTCTGGATAAATGGAGCTTATTCCATTTGCAAGACGTTACAAGCATGGAAGCTATGAGTGCATGTATCTAGTGGGTGAGGGTTGAGGAGGGCTAATTAAAGCACCAACAAAGGACAGAGAAGAGCCCCAGGCAGCGTTTCCAAGGCACTGCCACCAAATGCTCTGCTTCTCAGAGGGGTGGGAGATGCTGTGCTCAAGGAATTGGGATAGAGAGGAGTATGAGGCTGAGGGCCACAGAGTCCTGAGGCCACAGCAGAGATCTACTTCCCTTTCACAAACTCTAGAACTTCAAGTTTCATGAAGTCAATACAAAGCGACTGAAATTCCCAGAGTAAAAGGTTCCAAACTCTCCTTGGGGTCAGCTCACACTCTTCTCCAACCCATATTAATCAGCAGGGCACTAACTGCAGCTGGGCTTCCCTTTGTTCCCCTTTATCCTACAAGAAAGGAGGACTTGGCCCTCAGATGATATACACAGTTCCCAGGGGTGTAGGATCACATCAAGGGCCCTCTAAGAACAGTGGCCCTCACCAAGACATCCTGGGGTCCTTATAGGCTTTTTCTCCAGCTAAGCCCAGGGCTGAGGGGAGATCATACAGCCACCTGGGCAAATGCCTCCCCCACTTCAGCTACTGAGGTCAAGCTGATTCCCTCAGGTGAGGAGAAACACATGGCTAATCAAATCTCTACAAATTATAAAAGGTTCGCAAACAGGGGAAATGTGCAGGGCATTATGTGATGACAAGGTTGGAAACCACAGGAATAGATGACAGAAGTCTTAGAACACATCAGTGGCCCTGGCAGCATTTGCCTAAGAAAAAGGGCTCATGAGAAAAAAAACGTTCTGGTCTCTGTTGAGGAGTTTGTGCTACAGAAGAAACCCCTTGGTCCTCACACCCATTCTCCATCCCCTGGGTATTGGCTCTCTCAATTATCTGGGATAACTTACATATTAATCATAGCATCTCCTACTGGGCATCTGACCTCCAGCCATTGTGCTCCCCAAATTCGACCTGTGAACTTCAGCAGAAAGGACATCTGCTGTAGGGGGGATACCTCCTTGGAGATTTTCCCTCATTAAACAAAAGAAAACCTCTTAAATGGACATTTGGGTAAAATCCCACACAGTTGCCTCAGCAAAACAAGTGTGCCTTGGAATGTTCTACACTGCCTTCCTCCCTAGGAGATACGCAGAGGCTGAAGAGCGGAGGGTGAGTGGGAAAATTTACTTACTCAAAAGAAAAGTCATCAAGTCTAAAAAGAAACAGAAATACTATTTAACATAACAGGTACATACTGCTTTACATAATGTTTAAGGACAATGTCAGGATTCCTATGCTGTTTGCTGAGAGCCCCTCCATTTACCCATTCCACACATATTAATAAGTACTGACCCTTGTGAACTCCTCAGAGAGGCCTCAAGTGAGCTCTTGAAGCAATCCCTAAGATTACATCCACAGACTCAGTCCTCCTGCTCAGAGGAGGCAGGGGGCAATAGGAAGAACTTGGCTCTCAGACTATTCTTTCTTCCCTGACATGGAATCATCTGGGTTCAGAAGGGGACTTAAAGGCCTGAGCAATGCTGCAGGCTCCTTTTCTTACTTACAATCCAGGGGCAGATAAAATCAACCCCAAATGGGCAGCACCTACAATGGGACCTGTGCCTCCCAGCTATTCTTCCAGAAGACAGTGACTGGCTCTGGGTGCTCCATGCCCATCCACTGAGTTCAATGCCAGGCAGACAAGCTGGAAAATCTTACTGGTAGTCGGTGGCACTGCCTTTCCGCTTGCGATTGCAATCCACACTGCTGGTGCCCAGAGAACCGGAGAGCAGGTCGGCAGAGCCCGGGGACATAAAGTCACTGATCGTTGAAGAAATGTCCATTCTCTGGTCCGCCATTGGAAGTTCTGAAAGGTTACAAGGGGGAATTTGTTTCAGTGTGCTCTTCCACAGTGATAATGAGTCTGAGTGACACTGAGGAACACAGGGACTTGTTTCCAGCACTAACATTTTTCACATGGCCATCCTGGAAAAGGCACATGGCTGAATGGGGAGAGCATCATTCTAAGCTTTTACGTTTTTAGAGGGAAAGGATGCAACATGGTAAATTAGAGGCATTCATCATTTTGACACAGGGAATAAAAAAAGTCATATTAACCCAGGAGAGACTATATTCTGAAGACAGAGAGGAGTATCAGGAATCACAGGAGAGGTTCAGGACAGAAGAAAAGCACAAAGAAACAAAGTCAGCAGAGAAACTAGATGGACCACTGTGATAGACCGGCAATTCTAGCTGCTTATATTTTCCATAAACCTTAATCTCAGTACAAGAATTTGGTGAGTCCTTGAGCGCATATGGAAGGTTAGCCCCAGTAAAGAAAATATTTTGTCACACTCTCCTGGTCTCTGAGAGCTATAGCAAGATGCCATGTTGAGAGGGGAAACTGTTAAGACTGAGATACTCTGGAGGAGCAAAAGTAAGGGACAGCAAGGCTCAGGAGGTGTTGGGACACGTTGCAACAGGGTCTGAGTGGAAGAAGGCCAAAAGAGATGTTAGTAGAAAAGAAGCAAGTCTGATGTGGTCACGCAGAGAACTTCAAGCAATGGGGAAATCTATTGGCATGACCATCAAAATAGCACCAGACTTCTCAACAAAACTTTAAAAGTGAGCAGAGCATGAAATAAGGATTTCAAGTTGTGAAAAGAATACCTGCCAACCTAGATGGTTATACCGGACAAAGCTATTCTTCATAATTGATGAAGAAATAAAAACCTTCCATGAAAAACAAAAACCAAAGCAATTTACAGTCACTATACCAGTGCTACAAAAGATCCTTGAACAAATCCTACAAGCATCACAAATCAATATAAAGGGGATCAATGTGAAATATACGATACATACACAAATATGCAAAGAATGAAACAAAAATTTGATTTTTCAAAAAGCTAAATAAATAGGCAAACTCTTAGGCAAATTAATCTAAAGAAAGAGGGAGAAAGAATCAAGTAAATAAAGTTAGGAATGCGAAAGGGGAATCTTTCTCTCTCTCTCTCTCTCTCTCTCTCTCACACACACACACACACAGACATACACACAAATGAAATCCAGAGGATCATTAAGATATATTTCCTAAAAGTCATATGGCAACACCTGATCAATCAATCATTCCTGAGCAAAAAGAGAATGCTGGGTATATATCGCATTGTCTGGCTTCAAATTATACTACAGAGCCATGGTAACAAAAAAAAAGCAAGAAGCTGGCATAAAAACAGATACTTAAACCAATGGAATGGTACAGAAGATCCAGTCTTAAGCCCACACAGTCACAGCTACAGATATAGCCAATTAATTTTCAACAAAGGAGCCAAAAACATATGTTGGGAAAAATAGAGTCTGTTCAACAAATGGTGTTTGGAAAACTGGGTATCCACATGTAAAAGACTGAAACTAGACCTTTATCTCTCACTCTGTATGAAAATTAATTAAAATGGATCAAAGATCTAAATATAAGACATGAAACTTTGAAGGTATTAGAGGAAAACAGAAAAAAAATCCTTAAAGATATAGGTACATGTGTATCACCTTTCTTCAGTTTATAAGAAATCCTTATCTACTGTTGGTAGGAATGTACATTAGCACGACCACTATGGAAAGCAGTATGGAGGTTCCCCCAAAAAGTAGAACCAGATCTACCATATGATCCTGCTATACACTCTGAGGTATATATCCAAAAGAATGTAAGAGACACCTGTACACCATGTTTTATAGCAGAACAATTTACAATAGCCAAACTGTGGAATCAGGCTATGTGTCCTTCATCTGATGAATATATAAGAAATGTGTATATATTTGTCTATATTTATATATATTTGATTGTATGTATATTTATATCCTTACATGTGTATATACACACAAGGAGTACTATTCAACCAAAAAGAAGAAGGAAATTATGTTGTTTGAGGAAAAAATATATGGACTTGTAAATCATGTTAAATAAGCCAGAATGATAAAGACAACTATTTCATGTTCTCTGTCTCATATGTGGAATCTAGACTTAAGAATACAAAAGAATGATACAGTGTAACACTGGGAGACTCTGGTGCAGTAGAAAGAAATTAGTTGGAACAGAGAGAGTGGAAGGAGAGTGATTGCTGAGGTGAGTATTATCAATGTATGTCATATGCATGTATAAAAACAGATAATGAAACCCCCATTCAAAATAGTTCAAAATGGGCTGGAGGTATGACTCAAGTGCTGGAGCTCTTGTCTAGCCAATGCAAGATGTTGAGTTCAAACCCTAGTATCACCAACAAACTAAAATGTTTAAAAAACAGGAAAAGAGGCTACTAAAGAGTGAAAAATGGGGTGAATCTAATCATATATATGTATGTATGGAAATAAAACACTTTTGTATAGTGATATATGCTAAATCTAAAAAAAAAAGATTGTAAGGTAACTTTATAGGTAATGTCACAAAAGCCCAGAGAAGTTGAGTTGTTTCTAGGTTCCATTGTGGTATGATGAAGAATTAAATTAATGCCAGGCCCCAGTGGTTCACACCTGTTACTCTAGGAGCTCAGGATGCTTAGACCTAGAGGATCATGGCTTGAAGCCAGCCCTGAGCAGAAAAGTCTGAGAGTCTATCTGCAATTAACCTATAAAATGAAGGTTATATAGAAGCATGGTTCAAGTGGTAGAGCAGGTTATATAGAGGCATGGCTCAAGTGGTAGAGCACCTGTATGAACAATCAAACTGAACAAGGGTGTAAGGCCCTGAGTTCAAGCCCCAGGACTGACAAACTAAACCAAAACCAGGCTTCGAGGCAACCCAGCATTTCATAGGTTCTCAGACACTCCTCATTTTCTTTCTTTCTAACCAATAAACATTTGATTATTGAAATGAATAAACATGATTTATGTGTTGTCTTTAAACTTTTATAGCCACCATCTCCTAGCATAATGATAAACAAATTTGTAGACATTTTAAGGATTCATATTTTACAAGCACAAAGTAAGCTGGCCCCAAAGAGAGGACAACAAATACCTTGCAAGGGACTCCAACTCCAAACTCAGTTGAAGAGGATGTGCCCTGTGGGCAGCCAAGGGCTGTGAGCTCCAGGGGATGTGCCTGGAGCTGTCACTCCCTCCCTCTGGGCCCAAATTCCCTCATCTGCAAAACAAGAGAGTGAGCATAAGAACTGTTTTCCACCATTCTGCCCTGTACCTCATTCAGGTGGGTACCAATGCCTTACCTTTACAAGCACTGTGGGAATGCACATCTTTGTACATAGCTATCTGGGCATGAACTATGATCTCTTAGAATACATGTCTAAAAGTAGGGCTGATGGACCAAAAAGGGACCCATGTTGTACATTTTAAAGCACCTTGAAATACATATGTCTGGATAACACTTACAACGCCTATCTCCAAAGAGCTTCTGCCATTATATTGTGTTTAACTGAACTTATAAATGATTACTGATAGCACTTCCACATTTATTTCTCAAAAGCTGAGGATGATAGAGTCTTACCTAACATATGCAAGGTCCTGGGCTCAATCTCCAACACTACATATACATGCATGTGCACCCCCCCCCCACATACACACACGGAATTAGAAAATATAGGCAGTTCTCTGAATTCTCTTGCATCACTGATGTGCCCTGTCTATCACATGTCCTCCTACCATGTGTCATTTTTGCCCCCAGACATGGCAGAAGAAAATGCAGTACTGCCAGCTGCCGTTCACTCCCCTGGCCACTTCCAGCATCTCCCTGGTCCTCATTCTTAACCAATACTTTGCTGCTGTTTATTTGGGGTGGGTGGGTGATTGAATCTAGGCATATCCATGCTATAGAAATGGTCTATCAACCTCTAGGCTATACCCCTCAGCCCTTAGTACCTTTGCTTCTGATTTAACTAGAAATAGAGGCCACCAACCATAACCGCCAGCCCATCTGGATGCTCCTGTCTGAGACATGCCACTCCCTAACTCCTGCTTAGACTCGACTTCTCTTGTCAACTCAAGATGTCATTCCAGAGTCCCCGCCCCTGCCCAATTCTGCCTCAACTCCTCTCCTCACACTACTGGATTAAGCCCATGGGAGAAAAAACATAAGTCATAAATTCCCATCTTAGGAAAAATGAACTTGTTGGAATACTATCTCCTCTGGTCCCATTTTTTAATGCCTTCCGTCCTTTTTCTTTTAAGAAAACCTAACTCAGGGTTTTGTTTCCATCTTTAGTATATCACTCAGGCCCTACGCTAGGCCTCCTCTTATTTTTTCCCTATAGACCTTATCCAAATCTTGTCTACAATATCTTTCTTTGTTTACGGGCTCTTCTCTCCATGATGGAGTAAACAACAGAACAATGAGGCAGTGGGGCAGTGGGGACAGTAGGGATTCTGATTCATTTGTTGCTTGGACTTACTGCCCAGAGTACTCCAGGTACAGAGCATGTGTTTAATCAGTAGACATATAAATAAATTTGCATGCTGGAAATATTCTTTGTTCATTATGGATGTTGTAAAGACTCTTTCCTTTAACTTTACAGTATTTTTAGGAAGTGTTAAAAGTGACAGGTTTTAAAAAATATTTTCTTCCCAAACACAGTACAAACGCTCCCCCCTTTATACCAATATTTATTCAGCCAGTACTATGGCTTTAAGCTCAGAGCCGTAGCTGACCCTACAAGCTTCCCATTCACCATTTTTGCTGCTTAATTGGAGATGGAGTCTTGTGGACTTTTCTCCTGAACTACTGTGATCCTCAGATTTCAATCTCCTGAATAGGTAGGAGTATAGGTATATGCCACTGGCACTGAGTATATTGTATTTTATATTGTATTTTACTTATTTTTTTTTGCTGGTCCTGGGGCTTGAAATCTGGGCATGGGTACTATCCTTAAGTTTTTTGTACTCCATGCTAGTGCTCTACCACTTAAAGCACAGTTCCACTTCTGGCTTTTTGATAGTTTATTGAAGATAAGGGTTTCATGGACTTTTCATGGCTGGGGTGACTTTGAACCATGATCCTCAATCTCAGTATCCTGAGTAGCTAGGACTGCAGAAGTGAACTACTAGCACCTGGCTCTAATTTTGTTTCTTATCTACTAGTTTATTGCATTTGGAAATTGGTATACTACCAAAGATTAGCAATCTATTATTTCCTTTCAATAGATACACTATTGTCTCAACACCATTTATTAGCCATATATCTTGCTATCAATAATTTCAAATAAAATTTCAATTGATTTCTTGTCTATGTGTAGTCTTTCTACTTTGTTACTCTTTTCTTATTTTTTTTTATGGTTTTAGGGCTTGAACATAGGCGTGGGTGTTATCCCTGAGGTCTTTTTGCTCAAGGCTAGTGCTCTACCATTTGCAGCCACAGTTTTTGAGTGGTTAATTAGAGATAAGAGTCTCACAGGGACTTTTCTGCCCCAGCTGGGTTTGAATCAAATCCTCAGATCTTCGTCTCCAGAGTAGTTAGGATTACAGGCATAAGCCACCAGCAATTGGCCCTTCTGTTCCTCTTAACTAGTTAATTCTATTTTAGTACTACTCTGGTTTTTATGCATGTGGTTTTAGAATTCATTTTAGCAAAACAAATTATTTTCCTCTTATTAGTCTTCATTTTCTCAGAAAATTCCTGGTTATTTTCTCTGATTTGTCCTTCAGGAAACATTTCATAATAACTCCATGGGTGACTACTATTTAACAACAGTAGTTTGCTTTGGAGAAGCAAGACCAGGTTTGAGCAGAGACTACTACCTTCCAGGCCATAGAAGCTTACACAGCCTTGTTCCCCTGAAGCCATGGGCCATATGTGGGGGACCATCAAAACCATCCTTTGTTGTCGTTGTTGGTGGTGGTGGTGGTTGTGGGGTTTGAACTCTGGGCCTGGGCACTGTCCCTCAGCTCTTCAGCTCAAGGCTAGAACTCTACCAGCTGAGCCACAGCGCCACTTCTGGTTTTCTGGTGGCTTATTGGAGATAAGAGTCTCAAGGAGTTTCCTGCCTGGGCTGGCTTTGAACCGTGACCCTCAGATCTCAGCTTCCTGAGTAGCGAGGATTACAGGCGTGAGCCACCAGCACCTGGCAAAACCATCCATTTTTGAGCCACCAAACAACAGCAACCTACCAATATTCATCAAGAGCTAGGGGTAGAGGGACTTATTTACTACCTGAAGTTGTAGTTCTTAAACCTCAGATCCTTGCGTGAGAGGAGCAATGGACTGATGGATTTGTTGGTCACCTCAAGGCAATTTTCATGTTTTATAATTTCCTTCCAGGCAGTCAACTTCTTCTAAAAACCTACAGTGGGAACCAACAGGGGGAGAAAAAAAACATACAAGTCACTTTGGGAGCAAATGAATCTGAAAAGCTCTTGTGAGCTAAAAGGGAATGGGGAGCTATGTCCTAATACCCAGTTTCCATTAGTCCTACTGGGAAGCCGTCACACCCACTGGCCCGAGCTACTGTTGGCCATCCTTCAACCCCTGCCCCCCCCACCTCCCCATAACACCTAAGCTGAAAATACATGAATCAATCTTGCAGGAGGCATTTCTTAGAAGAATAATGTTTTCTAAGTATGAAACTGCATGGGTTCTTGTGTCTCCCTGCTCAACCTCGAGCCCAACACAGCCAGGACCCCGGTTCCAGATGTTTCCAGCACCAGCCCATGCCATACTCACTCCAATGATGTTACTCAGGGAACACATGACCCAGGTCCCTTCTCCTTCCCCTATGTCCCTGATACTTAAAAGAAGGTTCTACTACATTTCTAGACTCAGAGTCCCCATGAGATGTCTTTATTTGGATCCATTTTTTCCTCCCAGAATCAAATTTACTTTACAAACGTTATACCATTAAATGCTATTGGAGGTTGTGGCACCGTCTGTGGATAAGAAAACCCATGAGGCATTTCTTACTTGCTTAGTAGGCAAGGTAAGGAACCTGTGCCTCAGTGACATCTGACATTATTGTTGGACAATGCTTTTCTAAGATGTTCTTAGATATAAAAACAATAACTAAAACAAACAATCACAATAGCTCTTTCTCTACTATTCCAAAAGGGATTTGTGCCCCCAAGAAATTGCAGGTGCCTAGGAGAAGAGCCCTGGCTGGCACCGCCACTAAAATAACACCACAGTGAGGAAACTCAGGTGCTCCTCTGAGCAGGGCAGGGAGAAGCTGAACACCAGCCCTTAAGAAACCCACCACTACAGGAAGACAGCCACACCCAAGACCTCAGCCCAGATCAGGCAGCTCTCTTCCCTGGCTCTGCTCCTGCAGAGTGGAAGGCCATGAGTAGAGAAAAGGAGGAGGAGCAGGGCAGGCTGTCTTCATGTTCCAAATACTAGCTACCCCTCCTGGTGGGAAGACTGTACTGCACCTTCATGTCAGAACCGGCCTTGAGACTCACCCTGCCCAACCAATGTGAGCAGCCACAACCTTCACACAGAACCCTTTGTACTGGTTCTCTGTTTGAATCTGAGGCCAACCATTTCCTGGGGGCAGAAGCCCCTCCTCTAGCCAAGACCCTGGACAAACAGTAACATCAGGAAGAAATATACCTTTGATACTGTTGGCCACCAAGGTGTGGAGGTTGCTTACTATGGTGATGGCTATGGCTTGAACGTGTCCCCAAAGCTCATAGGTTAGAAACTTACTCTCTCTTGAAACAGTGTGGGGAGGTGAGGCCTAATGGACAATGATGAAGACAAGGGCTTTTTCCTCATGAGTGGATTAATGTCATTATTGCAGGAGTGGGTTAGTTATCACAACAGAGCTACGCAGCCAGAAGCTAATGACTCACACCTATAATGCTGGCTTACTAGAGAGGCTGAGATCTAAGGATCATGGTTCAAAGCCAGCCCACGCAGGAAAGTCTGTGTGACTCTTACCTCCAATTAATCACCAAAAGGCTGGAAATGGAGTGTGGTTCCAGAATGCCAGCCTTGAGCAAAAATCACTAAGAGACAATGTTCAGGCTCTGAGTTCAAGTCCCAGTCCCAGCACATGAAAACACAAGTGAATTTGTCTCCTCTCAGACTTTCCTGCCCTTTGATTTCCAAGATGAGATGAACAACACAGTACAAAGTTCCTCACCACCAAATGCCAGAACCTTGATATTAAATTCCCAACCTCTAAATTGTAAGAAATGAATTTCTTTAAAAAAAAGAAACCAACAACAAGTAAAGTAGCCAACCTGTAGTGTTCTGTCATGCACAAATGGAAAAAGGTGGTGGTAACCAACTGGTCTATTGGTCCCAGACCTTCCCATTTCAGTAATGAAAGTCCTGCACCCAGGAAACCCTTCTGTCTCAGAAAACCTGGATGAGTCAACCACCCAGATATTCCTGCTGTATGACTCATCATGAGGTAGTTGACATGGTAGACAGAAGGAAATAAATCCTGGAGCCACAGATTGAGCTAGATCAGAGAGGCCAGCAAAAGTTCAGTTCTCATAAGAAAAACCAATACCTTCACTGTGGTCATTGCCTCAACTCTCCAGGTGAGGAATTTAAGTCTTGAGAGGCAAAATTACCTTGCTTTAAATAGCTCAGTCAGGAAGTGAAGATTGAAACCCAGGAGTGTGCCTTCCCGGCTGATGCTTCCAACTAGTGCACTACTGCCTATCCTACCTCAAGAAAACATGCCCAAGAATACAATACAAAGACCAAAGCAAGCATTGCTAGGAAAGGCATGAGGAGAAAAGTATAGGAAATCCTCACTGGAAGCTGTGGAAACTGTGTAAACGTTCTCTCTGAACTTGCTGGCAGCCAGGGCAAAGAGGGAAAAAGCAACTCTCATTGTGTGAGACCAGGAAGTTTGAGGAGGCTCATGGGGCTGACAGAGCAAGGAGAGGCATTTGTGGAGAGGTCCTCTCCATAGGGCTTGAGTACAGCTGTGCTGAATGGTTCTGGGGAAAAAAAGAATAAAAGATTCTCTTATAAGATCTCAGTATTAGGAAGAGAAGAAGTGAGAATAATGGGGAGGGGGGTAGAGACTGACTGGGATATGTCACAATGAAATTCTCCCTTGTGCATTGCATTCATAAGCTGCTTTGTTGAATGATAACCCCTTTGTAGAATTACTCAGAGGTAATATTTAAAAAGAAAAATTCTCCCTTATATAGCTAATGTATGCAGATTTTAAAAAATCGGGACCCCAGTGATAGCTCAACTTTCCTCTTACCCTTGAGTGTCACCCACGTGTGACAGCTCAATAGGGTTCTGCTAAGACATTTTGTGAAGATGCAGGATGAAATTCTGGCAGCAGCTTTTCATGAAGGAGCTTAATAACAGGGTATGCTTAAGAAAACAGGGACAAGAATCAACCATCTTGATGGCCAAGTCTAGTGGCTGCATGTTCATTGAACTACAGTTCCATAAAACCCAAACTCCCCCCGGAGGGACACTTGTGTCCACAATCAAGGAGTAGCGGGCCCTGGGTTCAGGAAGAACTGCTTTCCTTCCTCTGCCCAGGGAGGCAGCCCGGGGTCCCTTGCCCCATTCTCTAATGTTGTGTTGGTCTTATCCATTCCAATGGTGGTGGCCTATAAGCAAAAGCAAGATGCTGATGGGGCCCTTTACCCTCCCTGTATTCCTGTTGGATACTCCAACAGTCTGTTGTTGTACAACAAATGGATTTAGAGAAACTTCACCAAGTGGAGCCAGATTATTGAAGGTAACTGGTATTCACAGCAAGATCGGTCAATGAGCCTTTCTGTACTCTCTAGCAGAAGCCAGGGCAGTGGAAACACAGGGAGAAAGCTGAAGTCTTTGCATACAAGACACCATTGACATAGTTGGAGAAGTGAGTATTTGAATAAATAGATGATGCATTGCCAAGGCAACAGGCAAGGCCAGACTGGCAGCTGTGTGAGCCAAACTCCTGGAGGTGCTGGTGCCTTTGGGTGTCATTGTGAAAATTTTCCAGCAGGTGGCAGTCAAGTGCCTTGAGAAAGGAATGTGGTGGGTTTTTTTTTTTTTGTTTTGTTTTGTTTTTTGTTTTTTTCCCCTAGCTGTGCAGCATGGATAAGACACAAGGAGGGAAAAATAATGAGCATAGTGCCTGGGTGATGGGGAGGACCAGGAAGAGGTAAGTCCCTAATCAGGAATTATGGTTTACTTGGACACACGGTCCACCAGGTTGTCAGGGCTGAGGGATAGCCACGTTTGTGGCACTTCTATTCACAGTCCTATGGTATTCTGCCCTACGTGAGCTAAAATGAGTGTAGATGAGAAACTGCATTTGGAGCTAAGGGGCTGGCTGGCTGGCTGAGAACTTACAAAGAAGCAGGACGTGTGGAGTGGGGCACTCTGTAAATCAGACCAAGGCTAGTCTTGTAGACAAGCCCTCCAATGTGGTAGATGGAAGACAGTCTCAAGAATTCCAGTCTCAGACAGCACTGAGGCTTGGTAGGGTGAATCAGAGGTCTAATGAAGAGTCACAGAACAGCTCCCCAAAGCCATGCAGCAAAAGCACTCAGGAAATACTTGCGAAGAGAGTCATAAAGGGATGTCTGTTTGTCTTTGCCACATTCTCTCTGAGATATAGCATAAGGACAATTTACAATCCCACTAGTACTGGGGGGGGGTGGTTGTACAGACTACTGATGGTATGGTATGGGGATGTAGACTGAATGCAATTGACAACGAAACAGCTACCCAAACTGAAGTGGAGGGAACAAGGCAGAGTGAACGGCACAGTCATGATGGAAGGAGCTGATTGGATAAGCAAGCTAGGGACACGATTCTTTTATCAGGTGCAAGGAAAAAGGATTGCGGAGTGGCTTGAAGTCTCAGGAACTCTACTCCCTCTTAAAATCCCATCAACCATCTCAAAAGAACACTGGAACTACTTAGTGACTCTAAAATTGTGGATAAGAGCATGCTCTCTGATGGGAGATGGTGGTAGGTTTCAAATCCTGACTCCATGTAGGCATTCAAGCCTTAGGTCCAACAAATATGAGTGTTGTGACATTGGCCACAGTACCTAGTCTCTGTGTGTCTTGGTGCATACGATAAGGATGGTAACATTTCCAGCTCTGAGTGGTCATGGACTTAAAGGAGACATATAACGTGCTAAGAATGAGGCCCGGCACATGTGAACTATGGTCACTATCATTACTTCTTTCCTCAGTAACCACCAAAAAAAGCCTTATAATAGTGGCTAATGTCATTTTGCCCATTTTACAGGTGAGGAAATTTAAGTCTGCCAGGGTAAATAACTTGACCAAGGCCAATGATTTTATAGACTTAAAATCAGGTCAGTTCTAATTAAAACTCCTAATCTTCCCACCATTTTGCATGGTTTCCAGCCTGGACCATGGCACAGCCTCCATACAAAGTAAGAAAGGGGCACATCCCAGAGCATGCAGGGATTGAAAGATGCTGCAAACCAGCCCCATGGAACTGGTGTTCCAGGAGAACTTATGATGCTATGTGGGGGCGGGGGGAGGGGAGGAGGGCAGACGAAGGCAGGGCCATGTAACTCTATGGGATAAGGGTTAATTAGGCAGATTTCTTTTCTCCTGGGTTTCAAGATACCCTTCTGGAGTGCAAGGTCCAGGGACAGTGGAGACTCTAGCCCTCCCAGTATGCACTCACACGTCATTTTTATCTGGCACCTACTGGCCAAGGGTTCCATGGAACCCTGCTCTCAAGACCAAAGGGTCCCTCCTATGAGACCCTCCCTTCTTTTCTCCTCCCCAATAATTTCCCACCCAAAAGTGCCACCTTTGAAAACAGCCCCAGCTCTGAGTCTCCTAGCGCAGGCCTTGTCCCATGAAAAGTAGCCAAGGACCTTTGCCTTGCCCTGCCTAATGCCTGCTCGCTGGCCTGGCACTGCCCTCAGCCTCCTGGCATCCTGTGTATTCAGCCCACGCCTCAGCCTGGGCCTGGGGTTTGTCTCCATTACCTAGGGGAAACCAAAGGAATCTAAAGCTGTGTAGAAAGCTCCAAGGTGCCTTGCACCAGTGGCTCATGCCTGTAGTCCTAGCTACAGGCATGTAGCTCAGAAGCCTGAGATCTGAGAACCCCAGTTCCAAGCCAGCCAGGGCTGAAAAGTCCACATGAGACTCTTCTCTCCAATGAACTACCAGAAAACCGTAAGTGTTGCTGTGGCTCAAAGTGGTAGAGTACTAGCCTTGAGCAAAAGAGCTCAGGGACAGGGGCTGGGAAGATGGCTCAGTGGTAGAGCGCTTGCCTTGCATGCATGAGGCCCTGGGTTCGATTCCTCAGCACCACATAAGCAAAAAGAAAAAAGCCGGAAGTGGCGCTGTGGCTCAAGTGGTAGAGTGCTAGCCTTGAGCTGAAGAGCTGAGGGACATGCCCAGGCCCAGAGTTCAGGCACACGACCGGACCCCCCCCCAAAAAAAAAGAGCTCAGGGACAGTGCTCAGGCCCTGAGTTCAAGACCCATGACTGACCCCCCCCAAAAAAAAAGAAACTCCCAGGTGTCACCCCTCCTGTGGCAGGGCTTAGGCCTTGTTCTCTTCTTCACCTCAATTCCAAGCACAGGAGACACTCCACATCTCTATCATCCGCCCATCCCTTCTGCACTGTTGCTCAGCTATGCGAAGCAGTCCTATTAAGGCTGTTTTCTCTATTACTTCAGCCTCACTATTCCCTGGCAACCCCAGAGGTGCAGGGGGAGAGACAGTGATAGGAAGGCTAATGCACGGATAAGTGATACACAGGGCCTAGCAACTGAAGTCTTGTTGTCTGTCTGTCTGAATGTGCCACAGAGTAAGAGAGCCTGGTCCTAAAGACACCAAGAAGAAGACTCTGTCCCCAAAAAACTTACTGCCTGAAGTTGAAGGAAATTCTGGAAAACATCTGCATCTTGTTCTAAGGAAACAAAAGAATGTACTGCTGTTATATGGTGGCAGATGGGAGTGGCTGGCATGGGGGAGAGCAAGTCCGAAGGACCCTGAAAGGACTCTGCTTCTCTGGTTGGAGCTGCTAGCAGACAGGCTGAGTGGGTCCAGGTTGGGCTGAAAAGAGAAATGGAAAGAATATTCCACAGAAGACAAAAGGAATGCTGAGGGATCTTGCCTGGTGAAGTGCAAGTCTGCCTACAAAGTGGGGAGGGTGCAGAGAACAGGCCAGGAAAGTGTTCTGGAGACAGGTGTGCCCTGCAAAACAGCACAGCCTCCCTGGGAGGCCAGGCACAGGCATGAATCCAGGACTGGCCACTCAGCAAGTGAGTACAGGAAGTGGTTACAGCCCCACTCTCCACCCCCCCAAAAACGGGATCAGCTAGCATAGGCCGAATGAGAAGATGCTAGACACAGGAGAAGAAGTAAGACAGGCTGGCAGGGCGTGCAGTGCTTCCTAGAACCAAAGCTCAGCTCTGCCACGTCATAGCTGTGTGTCCTGGGCCAATCAGATGGCCTCTAGAAAACACCATTTCTTCCTATGTGAAAGGAGAAAGGACTTCCCTGCCTGGATTGCGGGAAGATGGAGTGTGCTAAATGTTTGTAACCATGTCACTGAAAGAGAGGAGCTCGTGCTGGGTGAACAGGAAGGTAGAGGTGCAAGCTCAGATCTGAAACTTTAGGACGATGCTCAGGGACAGCGAGACCCGGTGCAGGTGAGAGGCGAACTTGATGCGGAGTGATCTCTGGGTGCCAGGAGGCTGTTAGTGAGTGGGCTCAGGAGACATCCGCGGGTTAGCTTTGCAGCAGGAAACATGAGGACTTCTCAGAATGTGAAGGGTGGGTGGAATCTGCAGAGCCCAGCCCTTCATTTCACCAAAACACAGACCGAGAACCCTCCATGAAAGCTGGGACGAGGATAATGAGGAAGCTAAGTCAGTGGGTGGTAGGTGACAGAATTTTGGAGTTGCTCAGGGAGATGAGAGGGAGAGAGCAGAGTACAATGGTTTCTCCACAGCTCAGGAGCAAAGGAAAAGCCTGTGGGCTGATGGCTGCCGATGGACCAGTGACACAGTAACATCTAACTATGGGACACAGGGCACCTCAAGTTCCATCAACACCCCCCCCGAGCCTTCAAGCAATGAATGCATCGAACACATGTGTGGCACCCAGAGGTGCCAGGTGACTCCTGGGTGAAGGACCAGTCCAAGAGAGTAAATTTCCATCCCACACTACATGTGGCCACCAGATTTCAATTTGGGACACATGTTAATAAAGAAGATACTGTGAGTGTGCTGGCGGCAATCACTCATTCATCTTGCAGTAAATATTTGCTGAGGGCCTCCGAGTGCCAGGCATCGTCCTCCACGGTGAGGTTGAGGTGGGGCAGGGAGACCAACCCTTGTCCTGGGTTGGTACACAGACGGGTGAGGACAGGAAGCAAAGGAAATGCAGACGTAAATCATGTCAGATGCTGGGCAAGGATGAATGTTTGGGAGAGGTAGGGAAGGGGGGCTGGAGAGGGGGGCAGGCAAGATGGCTGGCTCAGAAAGAGGAGACAGCTGTGAAGAGAGGGAGCTGGGGTTCTGCCGGTGGCAGCAGGGCAGAGAAACCAGGGACCCAAGAGCCAGAACAGCCGGAGGAGGAGCGGAGCAGTCAGGGTCTGGGCTTTGAATGAGGAGAGAGATGGGGTCTTCTTTTAGGATTTTCAGTCTGGCTGTCCTGGTGAGAAAGGAGGTGAAGGAGGGGAGGGGAAAACAGAGAGGTGAATTGGGGATGGTGGGTAGAGGGGTGATAAGTGACTGAATACTAGATGTCTTTGGGGAGGGGGGTGCTGTGCTGAGGGAGGATGTAGGGGGAGAGATGGGCCAATGCTCAGTGGCCATGGCCAGCTGGCGAGAACTAGTCCTTGAATACTTTGCAGGAACGAGCAACAGGATTTCCTGACTGTAGATTTTTTCAGTCTGTGGCCTTCACAAAGCTTACCCCCGCCCCAACCAGCCTTTGAGGGTCTGCATTCCACTTGTTAGGCACCTGTATGAGCGATGGTTGGAGAGAGAGGTGCCTTTTTGTCTCTCCCATCAACCAGGGCAGGAGTGGCTGGTTTGGGATGTGTGAAGTGGGGACAGGGAGAGCTGGCTGAGCTTCCTCAGACACGAGGAAGACCCCTGCCTCCCTGCCCTTCTGGACCAGTGTCCATCCCACAAGAGCCGCATGCAGATGCCCAGGGCAGTGCCTGCCCTGACAGCCCATTCTGTCCTTAAATGGCCTCTGGGGAAGGCACTGTTATCAACATGGTAGAGATTACAGTGAGTCACAGACATGAAGCAACATGTACGAGATTTGCCCGGCTTGGAGGGGAAGAACAAGGACTGGAATCCAGAGATGCTCAACTCCAGAGCCCGGACTCTTGGCACATGCTTTTGTTGCTTCAGTGACTCAGCACATAAAAAGCGAAAGCTCTGTCCCAACTGGGAGAAGCAGGGCAGGGCAGGGCAGGCAGACACCCACGGCCCTTGCCCCCAGTGCCAGGCTGCCCAAACCAGTAACAAGTGCGGTTACCCAGAGCGCATGTGCAGGCAGTGGGGGAAGAGTAGATCTGTGTAAGGGGTTGGCTAAAGGTTAACCAGATGATGCTTCTGCTTCAACTCTGCATGACCGACAACTTTCCTAAGTCGTACTTGGCCTTTTGCCTGCCTGCAAGCACAATGTAAGCAAGAAGCCTTCATCTTGTGATGAGTCTCTGGGCTTCAATGTGCTGGGTAGAAGATGTTGGTCTGCATGCACTCTGACCTCAGGAATGACCTACAAGTTCCTCTTAACGGAAACAGACTTAGCCTGGTTTCTTTCATTTCTCTTTCCTGTATGCGGAGTTAAAAAAAAATCAGTTTTATTTTTTCTGAGCTTTGGTTACCCGAGGTTGGTTCTCAGTCTAAGGATCTCAACAAGTCTGAGTTGTGCATCTTGAGAAAACTTCCTGAGAAAATATTCAGCACAGAATCAGAACAAAAATAATACTACAAGATGGGAAGCAGCAGAAACCACATACTGGGCTTTTTTTGTTGTTGTTGTTAGTCCTGGCCCTGAGCTTCTTTTGCTCAAGGCTAGCACCCTACCACTTGAGCCACAGTGCCACTTTCAGCTTTTTCTGTTTATGTGGTCCTGAGGAATCGAATCCAGGGCTTCATGCATGCTAGGTAAGCACTCAAAGAGCTAGATAACTCTGAGAAAGGTCAGGTAACTGCTTGCCCCACATCTCACATAGGGGACAGCCAGGATTGAGTCAGGGATGATGAGCTCCAGAGTTCTATGACAGAAAAAGGAGGACTCCCTGTTCTGAGTTTAAAACAAATCCCAACCCAAACTTCCCAGGAAGCCATAAAAAAGAAAACACTTCAGATAAAAATAAGCAAAGAATAGAAACAAGAAGTCACAATAAATATATGAAGACACATAATCAAGATATTATAAGCAAGCGAGGCACCGGTAGCTCACACCTGTAATCCTAGCTACTTAGGAGGCTGAGATCTGAGGATTGTGGATCCTGACAGGGCAGGAAAGTCCGTGAGGCTCTTATCTCCAATAGAAACCACCAGAAAACTGGAAGTGGTACTGTGGCTCAAGTGGTAGAGCACATGCCTTGAGCTGAAGAGCTAAGGGACAGCGCCCAGGCCCAGCGTTCAAGCCCCACAACCAACCAAAAAAAAAAAAAATATATATATATATATATATAATAAACAACAAGATGTCATGTCCACTGCCTATACTGGTAGAGATCATGCTCCTAAAGACAAAATCAAATATTAGTGAAGGTGTCATGAATGGACATTTACATCTGGTACCAACTTTCTAAAAGAAATCTAGCACTAGGTAACAAAGCTTTAAAAAGATCTGTTCCTTTGGAAAAGGCAATTACATGTGTAATTAAATTAAATGTATGTCTAAGGATATCACCTGTTACATAGTATTCATTTCATAACATGTATCTATATGAATAGAGATGTAATGTATGTAAATCAATGAATACCTGAAGATTTTCTTACAATGTTAAAATAAAGACTAATCAAAAACAACTAAATGTTCCTTCTCAGAGGAGTGGTGAATAAAGGTATATTTAAGATGAAGACATCTTGTAGGGCTGGGAAGGTGGCTCAGTGGTAGAGTGCTTGCCTTGCATGCATGAGGTCCTGGGTTCGATTCCTCAGCACCACATAAGCAGAAAAAG